>NW_027507748.1:63529497-64110344 GCF_037356315.1 Lithobates pipiens
GAGTTTGCTAGGACTTCTTGAGGACTGAGCAATCTCTTCTTTTGAAATAACTGATCACTAGTGTACTGGGAGCCCTTCTATTACTAACCAGCAATGCAATGGATCACCACCAATGTTGGGGAGTGCTACAATTTTCACTACACACTGACATTCCTCTATATAAAGTACTGCAAATGTTGCCATTAGTTAGGACTTTTAAATGACAAAGATATGAATATTAAAGAAAATTACAGACTTGCATAGCTCCAGGGAGTATAAAAAGGCAATTAATTTAATAAATCTAGTGTAATTGGCTAAAATTGGTCTTGCCACATACCCACTGTGTAGTCAACATAAAGCCTGCGTTGGACGTACTATCAATCGAGAGAAGAGTTCTGAGTGGCCTTGCCCAGTGCATCAGTTGTAAAAAATAGTTAAAATGACAAAATCTGAAAGTGTTGGACCTGTTTTTGCGGCCCTATAGTAGATCACAAGAGTACGTTTCCTGATAAGTCTTTTAGTATGTACGACAATGCCTTTTTATAATGAGTTTCCAGATTAGTTGATTACAGTTGCCATTTAAGTTCAGTCTGTGTAGGACCACGCTCTTGGGTACCCATTCTTTATTCTGTTTACTACCTCTGCCTCTATTCTGGCTAGAAAGTTTATTCCAACCGCTTAAGCCTCGGGAGATTTTACCCCCTTCTTGACCAGAGCACTTTTTACAATTTGGCACTGCGTCGCTTCAACTGACAATTGTGCGGTCGTTTGCTGTACCCAAATGAAATTTGCATACTTCCCCCCCCCCCCCCCCACAAATAGAGCTTTCTTTTGGGGGTATTTGATCAAAGCGACAATGGGGGGGGGGGGTACTTTTTTGCTGTAATATCCCCAGAATTTTGAAAAGTCTTCATCAATTTAGGCCAATATAGATATATTCTACATATTTTTGGTAAAAAAAAAAAAATCGCAATAAGTGTATATTGATTGGTTTAGCACTTTAATTTTTTTTTTTATATATATACTAATAGTGGTGCTGATCTGCAGTTTAGCGGTATTGCGACTGACAGATCTGATACTTTTTTGGGACCATTGACAATTATGCAGCGATCAGTGCTATAACTATGCACTGATTACTGTGTAAAAGTCACTGGCAAGGAAGGGGCTTAACTGTGTGTTCCCTCAGTGTGTTCTAACTGTGGGGGATGGGAGTGACTAGGAGAGGAGACGCATTGGTTTTCCTACTACTTTTTTATTTTTATTTTATTTTTTTATTTTTTTTTTTACAATTTTCTTATTCAATTTTCTTTATATTTACCTTAAACTATGTAGTAGAAGGGCCTGCCTGATTGAATACAAATTGAAAGTGTTTAGGTTTGACTTCCTATTATGTGGTTTTGGTAACTCTAAAGGAAAGTCGCACAAGAAAATTGTATAATGTATGGCCAGCCTAGTATAGGATTTCGCCCAGGGGTGACTTTCTGCCACAGTATATCTGCATGAAGCGGTCGGAAACCGGTTAAAGTATCTAGTATGCGTGTGAAAATATATATATATATATATATATATATATATATATATAATATAATATTATGCAGAATTTGATTTCTTGGCCATTTTTCAGAAACTATGAATGATAAAACTTTTTTTGAAATCGTAAGGGCAACAGAAACTACCCAAATGACCCTGATCAAAAGTTTACATACCCTGGTGATTTTGGCCTGATAACATGCACACAAGTTGACACAAAGGTGTTTGAATGGCTATTAAAGGTAACCATCCTCACCTGTGATCTGTTTGCTTGTAATTAGTGTGTGTGTATAAAAGGTCAATGCGTTTCTGGACTCCTGACAGACCCTTGCATCTTTCATCCAGTGCTGCACTGACGTTTCTGGAATCTGAGTCATGGGGAAAGCAAAATAATTGTTAATCCATCTGTGGGAAAAAGTAGTTGACTTGTATAAAACCGCAAAGGGATATGAAAAGATATCCAAGGAATTGAGAATGCCAATCAGCAGTGTTCAAACTCAAATCACTAAATGGAAAATGAGGGGTTCTGTTGAAATCAAACCACGGTCGGTAGACCAACTAAAATTTCAGCCACAACTGCCAGGAAAATTGTTCAGGATGCAAAGAAAAACCCACAAATAACTTCAGGTGAAATACAGGACTCTCTGAAAACATGTTGTGTGGCTGTTTCAAGATGCACAATAAGGAGGCGCTTGAAGAAAGCCATTATTTTGCAAATGCCACAAAGTATCCCACTTACAACACGCCAAACAACACAGAGACAAGCCTCAAACCTTCTGGCACAAAGTCATTTGGAGAGATGAGACCAAAATTTAGATTTTTGACCACAACCATAAACGCATTTGGAGAGGAGTCAACAAGGCCTATGATGAAAGGAAGGAAGGTGGATCACTGATGTTTTGGGGGGGTGTGAGCTACAAAGGCACAGGAAATTTGGTCAAAATTGTTGGCAAGATCAACATTGGTTACAGCAGAATAAAGTGAAGGCTCTGGAGTGGCCATCTCAGTCTCCTGACCTCAATATCATTGAGCCACTCTGGGGAGATCTCAAACGTGCAGTTCTTGCAAGACAGCCCAAGAATTTACAGGAACTGGAGGCATTTTGCGAAGATGAATGGGCAGCTTTACCATCTGAGAAGATAAAGAGCCTCATCCACAAAAAAGACTTCAAGCTGTCATTGATGTTAAAGGGAGCAATACGCGGTATTAAGAATTGGGGTATGTAAACTTTTGATCAGGGTAGTTTCTGTTGCCATTATGATTTTAAAAGTAAATAGTTGATAATGGCTTCAGCCAAACACTAACCATGAATGAAAATGTTTGTGTTATTCATATTCTCTGAAAAATGGCCAAGAAATCATAAATTCTGCCAGGGTATGTACACTTATGAGCACAACTGTGTGTGTGTATGTATATATAAATATATGTGTGTGATATATATGGGCCAAACTTGTATGCAGATGTGAAAATGCTGTAAATTTAAACAGGAACTCCACTCTGGAGAAAAACATGAACCAAGTCAGCAGCTACAAATACTGTAGCTGCTGACTTTTAATATTAGGACACTTGCCTGTCCAGTGATCCCGTGATGTCGGCACCCCGAGCCAATTTGTCCAGGCGCCGTCATTGTAAGTAAGGGAAACTGGTAGTGAAGGCTTCACAGCTGGTTTCCTACCGTGCAAGTGCTGTTCGTACTGTGCTTTCTGAATGGTCCCACTCTTCTGGAACCTGTGTGTGTACCTGAAGGTGCAGGGGGGTGCGAAAATGTCATAGATCGCCAATCTTACCCAGAAGTCAGAACAGGGACCTGTCAAAACCAAGTACCCCGAAGTATGGTGCGAACAAGTGGAGCTGTATCTTTTTGGGTGGAGCTCTGCTTTAAGAATACTTTCAGATAAAGAAGTGTTTATTTTTATCAGTTAACATAATGGAAAGTCAAACAGAAGAGAAATCCAAATCAATATTTGGTGTGGCCCCCCTTTTTCTTTCAAAACATCCTCAATTCCTCTAGGAACACTTGCACACAGTTTTTGAAGGAGCTCAATAGGTAGGTTTTTCCAAACTTCTTAGAGAACGAACCACAGAACTTCTGTGGAAGTAGGCTGCTTCAAAGCAATCCCAGACAGACTCCATGATGTTGAGATCAGAGCTTTGCTGGGGGCCGAACTATCACTTCCGGGACTCCTTGTTCTTTACGCTGAAGATAGGTCTTAATGACCTTGGCTGTATATATAGCTAAATATCACACATTTTGTCTCAGACCAGAACACCTGCTGCCATTTTGTGCACCCCAATTCATTTGATTTTGTGCATACCTGAGTCACTTGGCCTTATTTCCACATGTTTCCTTGGCCGACCACAACATCTGCGGTCCTCAACATTTCCCATTTCTTTACGCTTCAAAAGAGCATGAACAGCACATCTTGTAATCCCAGTATACTTTGAAATTGTTGCCAGGGAGAGACCTTGCTGGTGCAGTATAACTACCTTGTGTTTTGTTGCTGTGCTCAGTCTTACCATGGTGTGTGACATAAAACGGTCTTCCACAACTTCATCTTCGTAGTAGCTAATTTTGGCTGTTCCTCATCCAGTTTTAAGCTTCATGCAGAGGTCTGTTTAAGTTAATGACAACATACATGAAATTGGATGATCCTTAGCACCTGCTTGATATAATTGGTTAATCATACACCTGACCCTAATCCTACAAAACCGACTTTGTGCAAGTTGATGCAGGTTTAAAGCCAAAGGGTAGTCACACCAAATTTTGATTTAGATCTTACTTTTGTTCGCTCACTTATACAGGATTTATATAGCGCTGTCAGTTTAAGTAGCGCTTTACAACATTAGGGCAGACAGAACAATTTCAATACAGGGGAAATCAGAGAGACCTGCTCATTACAGCTTACAATCTAGGAGCACTTAGCCAGTTTAATAATAAAAAAAAAATTCAAATATATAGTTTTCAAAGCTTTCTTTACAGCATTTCTTCTTTGCACCTGCCTAAAACATAGATATAGATGGATAGAAAAAAATAATTATGAGAGCGATATGTGCGTTCTTATTACGGTCATTGTCTTTTTCTGTATTATCATTTGATATCAACATTTCTCCACTGTTCATACATTGCATGACCTTTAAAAATGTATTGTGTCAGGTGACAGCTTGAAAATGTATTAAAGGTACACTTAAAGTAGAACTATAAGCAAGACTTTTTTTTTTTTTTTTTGCAATCTGTGTCCCATTGTGGAGATTTCCCTTTACTTCCTGTCCCATAGCCAAACAGCAAGTGGGAGTAAATCCCTGCAAATTAAGGGAAGATTTCCCCTCTTTTCTGGGGACAACCCAAAATGTGGAATTTTCTTTTACTTTCAATGATCATGATAAATAGAGAGGATCACAATCCCTAACAGGGCACAGACCTAAATAAAAACTGGCAGGAGCTTAGGAGTGTTATACTTTAAAGCAATTCTATTATAAGGTTTTGAATATTCCAAACCATTAGAGCCAAACCATGCACAAATAGTCCATCAGGTGGCAATGCATCCCCGGCATATTTCACTCAACTCCTATGACTGGGCTTCTGTGAATAGTGAAACACATTGGAGCTGTCTTGGCACCTGAAGGACTGTCTGGCTTTTATGGTGAGCATGCATACTCTGGTACCGTGCATGTGCAATGTGGCCAGGGTCCTTACCCTTGTGACCACTCAGGAGCTGTGCTAAGGACCACTCATGCCAGTATGGCTGGGTGGGCACAGTCATGCAACCTCTGAGCTCTGTGTTTGGGGGCCCATGGCCATCTTAATTGGCTGGTATGACCTAACTCCTGTGTAGGTGCATGGGTGATTCATCATCTTGACACAAGAATTTACACTGAGCTGTGGAGATCAATGTAAGTTCTAAAGCATCTTGTGAGGGAGAAGGTAAAACACCTGTATTGCAAAGGAGAAATTATATTTTTTGCAATAAAAATCCTTTCTGTATGCAAATCTTTGATTTCAGGGCAAAGTTCAGCTTTAAAGTGGTTCTAGAGGCGCAACGTTTTTTACCTTTTATGCATTCTTTGCATGAAAATGAAAAACCTGTGTGCAGTAGCTGCCCCCCCTCATCTGAGCCCCATCGCAATACATTGATGTGCACAAGATCCTTGGCTTTCTGGGGACTCTCTCTCATTGGCTGAGACAGCAGCAGGAGCCATTGAGCTAATAAGAGAGGGGGTTAGGTTTGAGCCACAGCGCTCTGTGTATGAATAGCGGCGGAAGTTGACCACAGAGGTTTCCGGAGAACAGATGGTCCCCGGTCAGCTCTGACTCTTGGAGGTCAGGGCCTGACATTATGATGCCACGTCCGGCCTGGCAATTTTAAATACTGCCATGTACTCGGCTGGAAAGCCAAGATCGTCCCTGTTTGTTTTTTTTTTTTTTGTTTTTTTTTTTAATCTGTCTTTCCAGCCTGGAGGAGAGCTGTGGGGTCTTATTGACCCCATATCTCTCCATAAAGGGGACCTGTCACGCACTATTCCTATCACAAAGGATGTTTACATTCCTTGTAATAGGAATAAAAGTGATCAAAAAAGTTGTTTTCAAAGGGAAAGTGTAAAAATAAAATAAACAAAACGTAAATACATTTTCAAAGCGCCCTTGTGCCCTGCAAGCTCGCACGTAGAAGCAAAGGCATATGTACGTCACGCCCACACATGTAAACCGCATTCAATTCACACATATAAGGTATCACCACAAATGTTAAGCGTGAGAGCAGTAATGCTATACCAAGACCTCCTCTGTAACTGTAAACCTGTGTAAAAAAAAAAAAAAAAAGTAAAGCATTGCCTATGGAGATTTTTGAGTACCAAAGTTTTCAAGCATGACATGTTGGGTATCTATTTACTCAGTGTAACATCTTTTACATTATATAAAAAAAAATTGGGCTAACTTTAGTAGTGTTGTGTTTTTTTGTTTTGTTTTTTATTTTTTTATTTTTATTCATGAAAATTTTTTCCACAAAAAAATGCATTTCTGTGCAAATACCATGTTACACAAAAAGTTGTAATGACAGCCATTTTATTCCCCAGGGTCTCTGCTAAAAAAAAAACATAATGTCTGGGGTTTGAGTAATTTTTCTACCAAAAAAAATGTGATTTTTACATGTAGGAGCGAAGTGCCAGAAATGACCCAGATGGGAAGTGGTTAATATCACTTTCATACTACTTCAACTGACTTTTTTGATATTCAGTTTTGGATATATTTGAAATGGTTTAGAAACACTTTCACATATATGTCAAGAAATTCTGAAATTCATGTCACAATCTGGTAACATTGGTACAACATTTTAAAACTAATATACCTTCTGTAATTGAAAGGATGCGTTCACCTTTGGGAACATGTTGCATGTTTCACCTGATTTTAGGGTGAAACATGTAACATGTCCCCTTTACTGTAGCTGCCACCCGCTGCCCCACCCATTCTTTTCATAGCATACCATTGCATTTATATGACTGCATTATAACTTCTGTTGTCTGTAAAAATTTCAAAAAGATTGGGCAGCAATGTTTTTATACCCCCCCCCCCCCCCTTCATCATTTAGGATGTAAGATGGAAACATAGAATTAAATACAATATATCCCCCTAGTGATCTCAGTATTCAAGATCTATGAATAAAGTGGTGATGCTAACCTTTGCGTACAAAACCATTTCAGGCCTTGGAATGTCATTCAAGTTCTATACTGTGACATTTTGCACTATTGAAAGTCTCCAGTTCTTTGAACAATGTGGCTACTTTGCACTCTGAACATCAGAACTTCCAACAAAGATTCAGTGAGGATCTGACTGGAGGGAACAGAAGACATTTGACTTTATCCTGATTATGAACCTACTCTATACATCTCTAAATATATTTAGTGGTAGTGGTAGAACCCCCCCTGTCTAATGACCTTGTATTATATGAACATGCAGAGCAACCATCAGACTTGATGGCAGTGAAGATATGGGTGCCTGTATGATAAAGGCACTCATGCCATCTATAAAGATCAACTCCAGGGAAAATATTACATCTGTTTTATGCAGACTCTTTACCCCTGAATATGGTTATGGGGTTCTGTGGTCCCAGGTGTAAGGCATTGCTGTGTGGTGCTCTCTACCCAACCCTTTTTCTCCCTCTACTCTTCACTCTTCTATCCTTATGCTCAGTATACACGAGCGGAAATTCTGCCAGCAAAAGTCAGATGAGAGCTTTTGGTCCGAAAATGCGACTGTGTATGCTCCATCAAACTTTTGCTGGCTGAATTCTAGCCAGGAAAAGATTGAGAGCATGTTCTCAATTTTTCGTTCGGAAAAAGCTCTGATCGGAAATTCCGATTGCCTGTACCAATTCTGACGCGCAAAATTCCTACGCATGCTCCGAAACAATTCGACACATGCTCGGAAGCATTGAACTTCATTTTCTCGGCTCGTTGTAGTGTTGTACGTCACTGAGTTCTTGGCGGTTGAAAGTTCAGCGAACTTTTGTGTGACCGTATATGCAAGCCAAGCTTGAGCGGAATTCTGTCGCAAAAACCATCCAAGATTTTTCTGATGGAAATTCCACTTGTATACTTGGCATAAGGCCTTTTGCCTGTATCCAAGGCTCTTTGTTTTTACCTTATTTTTGTTCTCTTCTCTCCACAAAAGAATCCAGCATATATGACATAAGCTTACACTGAAATTCTGTAAAGCCTGCAATGACTCTATATTAGTCATCTCCTTTTTATAATTTAAATTTATGAAAAAGATTCACTTCTTCATACTGAAACTGGTTCTTATTCATTGTGTACATCTGGGCTCTAATAATTGGCCATTAGCTCCTCGGCCTACACCATTTGAGGCATGGCACTTCCAGCTATGTAATGTCTTGTAAACACAATCTGTACACTGGACAGTTTTTTTTTTTTTTTTTTTAATTGCAAACTTTACTAAAAATATTGAAGAAAAATCTGTGTTTTGCAAACTTGCAGTAACATGTTCCATCACAATATCCCCCTTTTTCTTACCCTATGTTTCTGTGAAGAAATTTCCTGGTGATTCTGCCGTTTCCCTGATGCTAGTTATGAGTTACATTGCCATTTCCACAACCCTATTCAGTAATGCAAATGGCTGATTCTCCCCCTACACAAACACACACACACACACACTTTGTGGGAACCCGGAAGCTTTTCCACTTAGCCCTTGTACACACGGTCGGACATTCTGACAAACAAATCCATTGGATTTTGTCCGAAACTGTTGCATACACGCGGTCGGACAAAGTTGTCGGAAAATCCGATTGTACATAATATGATGACGTTATTTCGTTACAACGGGACTACGTTCAGGCTAGTAGCCAATAGCTTTGGTCTAGGAATTTGATCTGAGCATGCGTGGCACTTTGTCCGTCGGAGTAGGCTACACATGATCGGAGTATGTCCGATCGGAGCATTTTGTTGGAAAATTTTACGGGCAAGTTGGTCCGTCGGATATTCAGATGGAAACAGTGCAATGGAGACCACACACAGTCGGAATATCCAACAAAACGGTCCGATAGGACACATTCCGTCGGAATCTCCGACCATGTGTACAAGGGCTTAGAATTAATATCCTCTTCTCTGGTAGATCACTTCCCCTCACTGGATATGTGCTAGAATCACACGTGAGCAAAAAGCATTCTCAGAGCCCAGGCATAGTTACACTGCATGTACAATGAATGACCAAGCTGCCATTCACTTGGAGTTGGGGGAATTGTGCAATAACACACAAGTTGGGGATCAGCTCTCAGGTTTACATTTAAATTTTTGCAAATGGCTAAATCAACATTAAGTATCTTCTCTGCCAAAAGATTTGTAATTCTGTCTGGGATGTTGTGTAATTCATATCCCATTGCCAGGCTAGGCGGACACAATTTTTCCTGTTAGAATTAAGAAGTACTGTAATGTCACCTTCCCACCCCCAGTGTCCTAAGTCATCAACTTGGTTGCGTGCACACTTGCCTCAGGGAACACACTGACCGAAGAGAGCAGAGTCTGGCTCCTAGGGCTGCCCCTCCCTCTTCCATATTAAGTGCTTTTGTACCAAGCTAATTTCAAGAGATTCAGGTGCTATTTTATGCAAATAGAATTATTTTTCAAAATGCACTCCTTTCCATTAAAATATACATTATACTTATATTCACATTCAACTTTCATTCCGCTTTCTGTCAAGTCAACAGCAAAGCTGTCCATCTCTAAGCACTCTTCTTGCCACTGATGTTTGCAGAGTACTGACACGACTGTTACAGGAAGAGCACAGAAGTCCTTAACATTATGGCTGTGGTTGACAACCTGGATTTACTTTCAATATGCTGTGTGAAAGGCATGATGGAGGCATCAACTGGGGAAGAACTAGGAATTCACAGATTTGTGCATTAAAAATAAAGTTTCCATAGAATACATTTTGGGTGGATATAGGTAGACAAAGTTGTGATTTTACTTTTCCCTAGGTTAATGCCTTCTACCTACAAAACAGCCAAATGACCATACTTGAAGAGGAACTGAACTCAAAAAGTGAAGAATTGCAGTGTTATAGGGAACATTTAACAATATTAAATTAGTAACCTGAACATTTACTTTTTTTATTTATTTTTTATTGAATTCCTCCTGAAAAATCTCTGTGCACTTCCTGATATGAGTGTGCCTAGGTAATCTTGTGTCCACGGCCTTATAGCTGTATATCTGCAGATCTGAGTCATTACTTCCTCTGACTGCTAGTTTCAGGAGATTTGGTAATGGTACTATGATTCTTACCTCATTGCTGGAGGCTCTGACAGGAAGCAAAACACAACCAAAATGGCCAAATCCAGTGCAGAGCAAAGTGCGGTAAGTCAGTAATCGTGGTAAAGATCAGGGACACCATGAGCAACATTGGCGAATAGTTTTTTGGCTTTCTGCCTGTTTTTTTGGGTAAAACTTTCATAGTTTAATTACCCTTTAAGGACAAGACTCAAACCCAGAATTTAGAGAACAAAACCCATCTCAAAACAAACCTCGCTTTTAGAAAGTTGAAAATGTATCTTGGCGTATCGGCTATTCCAGGTGTGGCTGCATCAGGTGCCCAGAATCCCCCTTTGTATAATAAAGTATAGCCATTTAAAAATTGGGGAATATTTCCGCCTCATCCCACAATGCTGTGGTTCCTAATTATCCCTTTGCACACTTTATATGCCACTGCGTGATGCCTTTGCGCCACTCAACCAAGAAAGCACAATTTACATGCTGAATTAACTTTGTAGCCAACTTTTAAAGGATAAGGCCTCATGCGCAATGTTCCACGATCATGACTCCTGTACACATGAGCAAGAGTAATGCCATTGTAACATGGCCGTTCAAAATGGCTGGAAAGTGCAAACCTGGAAAGGAAGACCGGTTTTAAATTATTTTTTTTTGTTTTAATTTCTTTTTTTTTTTAACAAAAGTTTGCAACCGCTAAACAGTACAAATTTACCAATCCCTCCAGCCAGAAAATTAATTTTGACAGCTGGTGCCCGTGGCTGTTAAAATACCCAAACAGTGACTACAGTTGATTCGCTGCAGTCACTGCTCAGCTCAGTTTTTCGCCTGTCTTCTTCAATCTTCAGATCAAAGTTTGTTAAGCTGGGTGGTGCCGGCAGAGCCTCCCACAAATCGCATTTTGGCTGCTTTAGCCGGACACGCCTAAAATTTGATCCACACATGCCCAGCTTAAACCCTGCCATAGACGGTTTGACTCTTGGAGGGTTCAGCAGGGACCAGCCGAGATTTAAATAATGTATGGGAAGGCTGATTGTACCCAAGTTGATCGATCAACTTGGGTACAACCAGCATGTCAAATTTTTCTACATATGGTTACTGCTAGCTGCTATAGCCGCTAGCAGTAACCATTGCATTATGCTGCGCCCCACCACTGACAGAATACAATTCTGTGTTTATCTGGAAATTTAGTGATTTTTCTTTGCTGCCATCCATGGTGGAAGGAAATAAAATTGTATAATCTCTGGCCAGCCTTAGATTGACTACTAGGAAGTGAGAATGATAGTTTTAATGTCCAGGAGATGAGCGGAGGTTGAGAAAAACTCTGGGCCAGGGAAGACAGTTTTATCTCGCAGCATGTAGGGTTTTTTCATCGAGACCATGAAAATATGGGATAAGGTAACTACACCACACTGGTGTACATCTGTCAATTCTGCCATCCAACAAAGAGCAGGGAGGTAGATTTACTTATCAGGGCTACAGCTTGAGTCATAAATTCCCCCCTCTGCTCTGAAGTACAACCCGCGAAAGAAAAGAGCCTGGACCACTTCTGCCTCAGATCTTTGCAAATCTGTCACAGTTGGCTGCCAGAAATTAGACACAGGGTGCAAATACACAGGAAAACTCTCACGTAGACTTTGCAAAATGAAAGGTAGCCTGTTCTGTCTAGTTGTGTTACTAATTTGCTTGATAAATATGCCCCACTTTGTTTATCAAGAAGGAACACTTTTTTTTGTGAAAATCTGTCTTGGTTTTCAATTATGCAACTCTGAAATTGACACTAGGTATCATAATTAATATAGATTAGTGATTTGAGCCTTTTAGGATTGTGAGTATTAGTATCGCAAGATACAGAGGCTTCAGTCCAGCTCCAAACTGCAGGCTGACTCCACTCTCCCCCCTTCCAGCATCTCCTGTGTGGAAATCAAATAAGGTGCACTGTAGAAGGAAGGGGGACAAGTAGCTACTAGCAGCAGTGGCAGAAAGCTGATCAGAGACTCTCTGCATGATTCGGAACTGCACATGCACAGTTATGAGCCAGGGACCATCATTTTTACTGGCAAGATTTTTAATTCACGGATTTTCAGACATGAAAAAAATAGTCACATTTTTATGGGCTGCCCGTAAAAACACGGGCGGTTGGCAACACTGTACATAGCTATTAATGTAGTGTTAAGTCTTGAAGTAAAATTTGATATACTTAATCATCAATATTTCTTTGTATAAAGTACCGTAGATTAGCCACTAAAAAGTGCTCTCAGTACCTTTTTGTGATGTGATTTATATTCCTCCATTGTAAAAATTCTCATTTAAGAGAGCAGCACAGTTGCATCTCATGTAAAGCCAGCCATACATGAATTAGAATTTGGCTGGTTCAGCAGGGACCGGCTGCATTTCAATCCATGTATGGGTGCATTGGTTGTACAGAAGTGGATTCACTGATCCACTTCTGTACAACCACCCTGTTGGGTTTTTCCTACTCAATCAGTGCCAAAGGCTATTGCTGGCTGTGCTAATCCCATTTTATTTTTATTTTTTTCATTCAACCTGCTAGTTAGGCTATCAGCTGCTTAAGGGTGTGTTCTGGAGAGGCATGTGGACACTCAGGCCAAAGACCTATCACGTGGAAAGGTCACATACTGCCACATACCCAGAATGCACAATTTTACAGCAAAGAAGTGAGGGCTCTGATTGAGTTGAGAGGCAAAAGAGCAGTGGTTGGTGAGTCGACTATCAGCAGATACGGTAACTCCAATATCAACACAATACATTTTGTTTGTAGCAAGAGCTCGAACCCCAGTCAGATTGATTATTTGTCTGTGTCTCTGCTGGAGATTTTACCTCACTTCCTAGGAAGTTGAAATCTTGTTGTTGTGACAGTAACAGAGCTGGACTTACACATTTTCATGTTTGAACCACTATTCAGCACTGCGCTACTTTAACTAGCAATTGCACAGTCATGCAACACTGTATCCAAATGAAAATGATATTGTTTTCACACAAATGAAACATTCTTTTGGTGGTATTTAAACACCAGTGGGATTTTTTTTTTTTTTTTTCATTTATTAAACAAATAAGACCACATTTTGAGGAGAAAAAATATTTTCTACTGTTATAAAACATATCCAATAAAAACACATTTCTTCATAACTTTAGGCCAAAATGTCTTCTGCTACACATGGCAAGTATTGGCAGTGATCAGAGCTGATCCTGCTAACACTGCATTTTTGGGGGCACTATACTATTAGGGACACTAGTATAGTTCTGTCAACCAATATGGACCCGGACAGACACTATGCTAGTAATGGTGATCAGCTACTTAGTGTTACTGCGATAGTGTGTGGGCAATCGGGACTGGGACTGGCACTGGCTGGGAGGGGCACTAACTGACATTGCTAGTGACACTAATACAGTGTTTATACTGACACTGTACTTATTGCACTGGCTGGGTATCAGGAAGGCAATCAAAAGGTTCACTGTGTGACTAACAATGGTACGTGTGCTTATTTAACTTTGGCTGGCTGGCTTTTCTTCCTGATTTTAGTTCAAAACAGTAAGTGAAATCAGGAGAAAAAAACAACCAGATCTGGGTTGTGTTTACTAACGCATAAATCTGTGCTGTGATTAGCCCTCAGCAGGTTCACAGCCAAAATGATTGGCTGCGAGCCTGCTGACGAAATTGTGCTGTGGGAGCGCGCTTGTAAACCTGAAAGTTCCCCCGTAAGTTACGGGGTACCAACAAGGCCGCCGGCAAACGGTAATAGTTGAAGTGCTGGTCGGCAAGTGGTTAAAAGAAGCATGGGTTTTTTTTTTTTTTTTTTTTTTTTTGCTAATCCTACCTACTTCGGTGGATGGAGCATCAGACTGTCCCCTAGCATCTCTACACTGAGGTTCGAGCCACCAAACACCGCCGATGACTCGGTTCTCACTCCTCCCCGAGCAGAGCAGCATTGCTCCTGGTCTGCCACGCTTATTGGAGCGATGAGTTGTGGGGAGGGCGGCGATCTCAGTGGCTCGCTGAGACTGTCATCAATCAAGGCAGCTGGCGGATCCAGACTTGGAAGTTGGGATGACGTGCTGCCTCGACTGATGGCAGTGATGTGTCACAGAAGTGCAAAATAAATTGCACGCCTGTGACCCTTAGGAGAAGCCCAGCCTAAAAAGCTCAGGCTGGACTTCTCCTTTAAAATACATCATAGCATTATTAATAAATACACTTGGCCTACAATCCATCATGAAATTACCAGTTTGTATCCTTTCAATTATTTACGCAGAGATGGTGCTGTCAGTTGAGCTGACTTGGTAAGGTTGAGATCAATTTACAGACTTTACTTTTCTTGTGTTTATTCAGGAGCCTTGTATTTATGAGATTAATATCAGTGTTGGGCTTTCTCAAATAGCCACTGGGGATCAGGAAGCGTGTATGTGTGCCTTTCTTTTCAGACAAAATATTTTTCCCATAGTGCTGTCCTGAGCTTTTTTTTTTGTTGTTGTTGTTGTTTTTTAAGTATTTTGTGTTTTAATTTTGCTGCAACTTATTAAATTTTTATTGTAAACTTTGCCAAAATTGCTTATGTTCAGAATTCTATGGAAACTATTGTCTTGATTCCTGGTTTAGTCATACTTATGGAGCTTGAAGATTATAGAGTGTTCACTGAATTTAACTAGAAACAATGTTTACTTTGAATACCCAATCGCCTGGAAGGGAAAAAAATGTTTTTGAGTTTGTACGTTTGGATGATTAAAATGGAAAGAGCTTACCTTTAAAGAGGAGCTGCACCTAAAAAAAAATATTAAAAGCCAGCAGCTACTAATATTGCAGCTGCTGACTTTTAATAAAATCACACTTACCTGTCCCAGGTTCCAGCGATGTCGGCGGCAGATGACGAGCGATCGCTCGTCTCGCTGCTGCCACCGCCACCATCCTCTGTCAGGGAATCGGGAAGTGAAGCATGACAGCTTCACTGCCCGGTTCCCTACTGCGCATGCGCGAGTCGCGCTGCGCGTCTCTTATGGTCCCCCGCTGTGTCTCTGGGAACTGTGTGTTTCCCAGAACACAACGGGGGGGGGGGCGGAGCGTCTGCGGCGGTCTGGCCTGAAGTGGGTGCGGTTACCTGGATTATCCAGGTAACTGCACCCCCCTCCCCCCTGAAAGGTGCCGATTGTGGCACCGGAGGAGGGGGGGGAGGGATCAGATTAGCGGAACTTCCCCTTTAGGGTGAAGAACCGCTTTAAGCATTACTCAAAGAGGTGGTTTAAATTGCATTGAATATATTCTGCCTCTTTTATATTAGTTGAGTTACCCTTAAACTACGGATTCTGTGTCCTGGAAATAGACATCATTAGTGCCAATAGCCAGAGTTCAGAAATACTACAAAAAATGGAAATAAAAACTAAACACCAGAAAATGGGGACTAATGTGTGGTTGTCTAAAGTGATCAAATAGATGTCTTTAGTGAATAAATGGTGGTCACTTGGGTAACAACTTATCCCTGTTTTATATTTAATGTTAATATTTTCTGATCCAGAATGTGTTTGATAGTACCAAATGGCAGAGCACTGTGGTTTAAAGGAGTATAGATTGTTGTCTAAGAAGGCGCAAAAACCTGTTGGCAGTTCAAAAGGCAGAGGCTCCTATAGGAATGTAGGAGTGTCTTGAAACAGACCGGGTCATATTGAGTGAACATCCAATTATTTTATTTCACCAAAGACTCGTTGCATGTCTCAAAACTGGCCACTTCCTCTGGTGAAGAACAAGAAAACAAGATCTGTCACCTTTAAACTGAAGAAATGGCAAGTTTGAGCCACAATACACATAAAGAAATGTGATGTTTATTCAGTACGATGACCCCAATCTATTATTAGAAACAACACAAGATATGTTCCTATGGGCACCTCTGCAGTTTGAACTACCGATGGGTTTTTGTTTCTTCTCAAACAAGCATCTGAATATTGCCTTGATGTCCCCCTCCAAGGATCAGGAGCCTGCAAGACATTGAGTGACCAGCCCTAACCTGCAGGCAGACAGGAATATTCACTTGCGTATTAGGAAGTTTGCATGTTCTACTCAACAGTCATCACAATCTCGCCAAATATAAGTTAGGTTTCTGAATACTTCTACATACATACTACACTAAGAGGTCTCCCCCCCCCCCTTATTCTTTTTAGTTATAACTTGGGTTGTTCTCTGGACCTTTATCTCGCTCCTTGGTTATACTCCTGAGGACCGCTGCTACATGACCACTGTACAAGACTGTTTTTTAGTACTGTCATATACACTCGGGAGCTGGGAGATAGCATGAATTATCTGCACGGAGACAGGCAGCTGACAGAGCAGTAACTATTACACTTCTGGGGGGGGGGCTGGAAGCTCCAAAGTCTCCCTTTTAGACAGCCAAATAAACATGCCAGAAATATATGCTTATTTCATAGTGAACAGATGAGACTTTTCAAGTCAGCAACTGTATTTATGACTAAAAGTAGTTTGCTATTGTATGTGATTACTTTTACAGTGTGCATTAGTATACATGTGTGTGTAAATTTATATTTTATATAGGTTTATATTAAAAAATTTAACCTTTTATTAAATAAATGTGATATCTGCAATTTTTGAATTCCTTCTGAAAAGGCTAGTTGCCTGACATTCATGCTAAACTTTAAAACTCTTTGGTTATGACCTGGAACAAGTATGCAGATCAGTAGACAGAAGTTGTAATCCTGCTTATATTTGTTCTGGGTCAATAAATCAAAATATTGAAGCAGGAAGACCAGCATAATAGCCAGATTACTAGCATCTTCAGTAGTGGCAACTGCCGTGTTTCTCTCATACTAGTTTTCTATATATAATTTTACAGAATACCAATTTCACTTCCATTAATATATATTGTGTTTTGTCTTGTAGATGATTCGCAAGGTGCTTCATCCCAAGGGCCTCCGACAGATATTTCTACAGGCCAACCCCAGGGTCCTCCTGGCCCACCTCAAGCTCCTCCAAACCAACCACACGGTTCATCACAGGGGCCTCCGGGTTCAATGCAAGGTCCTCCACACGGTCCACCTCAAGGTCCTCCACACTCTGCACACGGTCCACCTCAAGGTCCTCCACACTCTGCACACGGTCCACCTCAAGGTCCTCCACACTCTGCACACGGTCCACCTCAAGGTCCTCCACACTCTGCACACGGTCCACCCCAGGGTCCTCCACACTCTGCACATGGTCCACCTCAAGGTCCTCCACACTCTGCACATGGTCCACCTCAAGGTCCTCCACACTCTGCGCATGGTCCACCTCAAGGTCCTCCAGGTCCATCACAGGCTCCACCCCAAGGCCCTCGTCCAGGACCACCTCAAGGGCCACCTCAAGGACCCCAAACAGGGCCATACCAGGGGCCTCCACATGGAGCACCAGGCCCTGTTCCTGGTTTGCAAAGCCCTTCAACAGGCCTTCTGGGGGCTAGACCTGGATTAATACCACTTCAAAGACCACCTGGAGTTCCCCCACCACCTCACATGCAAAGATTCCCTGGAATGCCACACCGCCAAATGCCGCCTCATATGGTACACAGAGGTCCTCCTGGGCCGGGTGGTTTTGGAATGCCACCACCTCATGGTATGAGAGGCCCTTATCCACCACAGGGTCCTTTTGGAAGAGGAGGACCAGGTAGTCCTGAAGATAGAGAAGGCAGACCATTTAGAAATGAAAGACGTGGGTTTAATCCAGAACGGGGTGAAAGGCATGAGTTTAATCCAGAAAGAGGTGACAGACATGGGTTTAATCCTGACCGAAATGATCGGCATATGTTCAATCCTGAGCCAGAGGAGGAATTTGATGTGGAAATGGAGGAGGCACCTGAATTTAACCCTGAGATGGAAGAGGAGGAAGGATTTAATCCTGAGATGGATGAGGAACAGGATTTCAACCCTGACAGGCAAGGTTTCAATCCTGAAAGGCCAGGTTTCCGTCCTGAAAGGCCAGGATTTCACCCAGAAAGGCCAGGATTTCACCCAGAAAGGCCAGGCTTTAATCCAGAAAGGCCAGGCTTTAATCCAGAAAGGCCAGGCTTTAATCCAGAAAGGCCAGGCTTTAATCCAGAGAGGTCAGGCTTCCATCCAGATAGGAATGAAAGACAAGGCTTTCATCCTGAAAGAGAACGAGAACGATTCGGAAGAAGGTCTTTTGGAAATCGTAATGAAGATGATCGAGAACACTTTGGTGGCCGCTTTGAAGACCATGAGAGGGGAGGCCGCGGAAGGAGAAGCTGGGGCCGGGGAAGTCCAGACCGTGACAGACATAGGGAACCTGAAGGAAGGAGCAGGTGGTCTGGGGGACGAGAAAGAGAACCTCGCAAACCTCTTCTAGATTTCCCCGATAATCGTAAACCTGGTATGACCGAAAACCACGAGCCTCCAAGTGCTAAAATTGAACCCAGAGAGCCTGTGCCTGACAACAGCAAGGAAAAACCTAAACATAAACCTGAACCTGAATCTAAACCTGAATCTAAACCTGAATCTAAACCTGAATCTAAACCTGAATCTAAACCTAAAGCTGAATCTAAACCTGAATCTAAACCTGAATCTAAACCTAAACCTGAACCTTCTGAGAAAAAACCCACTGAAGACAAGAAACCTAAAGCATCATCACCGGCTGAAAAAACAGAAAAGGACTCTGCTTCTAAATCCTAAGATGCACGTCAACACCTTGTCACCATGAACTTTTGTTGAGTAGAGCTTTGGAGTTGTACATTAAGCTGTAAAATATTTGCTTCCGCTTATTGACCTTGTTATAGTTTCTGAAGAACTGTATAATTTGGCTTTCCTTCTATTTAAAATAGTTACGAAATACAATGCCATCGTATTAAAAGAACAAATGAGCCTCCCATGGTTTGCTGTAACTTTTTGAATAAGTAATTTAAAAAGATTACAGCTCGTACTTTTTTTTTTGTTTTGTTTTTTTGTTTTTACTGGGGGAAGAAGCACCTTTTAAAGTTATGAAAATATTAGAGGTGTTTTTTTAATAAACTCTATTTTCGTAACAAATATTTGTGTGATGTTCTTACAGTCAAGAAGATTGAGTCAAAGAAAGCTCTCATACTCTGACGAGCCTAAAAATGTATTAATATCTAAAGCCAATTTATTTTTTTTGGATAAAGTAGGGAAGAGTTAAAACCCCTTTCCATGTGTTTTGGGACACAAAGTATGAGAATATCTCACAAATAAGAAAAATCCCCTTTTAGCCAATAGTCACCATAACAAGTGTGTGAACTATACATGTTCCAATGACAACTTGAAATTTTGGATTTTCCCCACATTTTCAGTCCTGGTGACACAACGTGGTTGATTTACTAAAATTGGAGAGTGCAAAATCCGGTGCAGCTCTGCATAAAAACCAGCTTCCACAGTTTTTTTTTTTTTTTTTTTTAAACCTTAATCATTTCTGGAATGCCCACCGCACATATACTGCGGCAGAGCGGCCCGGCTGCACGAAACAACGTACCTGTACGCTGTTTCATGCAGGAGATACTGCGCTCGCCCGTTGCATGCCGGTGGAGCGAGTGCGGACTCCACTTCTGCCGGTCACCCACGATCGCGGTACAGAGGCAGAACGGGGATCTACCTATGTAAACAAGGCAGATCCCCATTCTGATGGGACAACACTGAGATCGGCTGTTCCTAGTAATCAGGAACAGCAATCTCTGCGTTGTCCCAGTGAGCCCATCCCCCACACAGAACACACTGAGGGAACACAGTTAACCCTTTGATTGCTCTCCAGTGTTATCCCCTCCCTGCCAGTGTCATTTATACAGTGATCAGTGCATTTTTTTTTTCTTGGCACTGATCGCTGTATTGATGTCATTGGCCCCCAAAGTGTGTCACTCGGGATCAGATTTGTCTGCCGCAATGTTGCAGTCCTGTTTAAAAAAAAAAATTAGTCTCTAAATCTATAACTTTTGTGCAAACCAATTAATATGCGCTTATTGGGATTTTTTTTTTACCAAAAATATGTAGAATACATATTGATCTAAACTGATGAAGAAATTTTAGTTTTTTTACTTTTTTTTTTATTTATTTTTTTATATGTTTTATAGCAGAAAGTACTTTTTTTTTTTTTTTTTTTTTTTTTTTTAATTACCGCTTTTTTTTTTTTTTTTTTTTTTTTTTTTGTTTATAGCGTAAAAAATTTAAATCGCAGAGGTGATCAAATACCACCAAAAGAAAGCCCTATTTGTGGGGAAAAAAGGACATCAATTTTCTTTGGGTATAGTGTTTGCAATTGTCAGTTAAAGCGGCACAAAAATTGGCCTGATCATTAAGGGGGTAAATCCTTCCAGTGCTGAAGTGGTTAATTGAACAAGCTAAAGTTAGAAGTGGATTGGCGATCATGCACAGCTGCACCAGGTTTTGCTTTCTGTGTCAGTTCAGTCATGCAAATTCTATGTGGATCAGATGTGGTCCTAAAAACATAGATTCATGTCATGTAAAAAGAAAAAACATTTCCAATGAAGGCTGTTCACATATACAATATATTACCAAAAGTATTGGGACATCTGCCTTTACAGGCACGTGAACTTTAATGGCATCTGAGTCTTAGTTCGTAGGGTTCAATATTGAGTTGGCTCACCCTTTGCGACTTTAACAGCTTCAACTCTTCTGGGAAGGCTGTCCACAAGGTTGAGGAGTGTGTCTGTCTATGGGGATGTCTGACCATTCTTCCAAAAGAGCATTTGTGAGGTCAGGCACTGATGTGGACTAGAAGGCCTGGCTTGCAGTTTCCGCTCTAATTCATTCCAAAGGTGTTCTATCTAGTTGAGGAGCAGTCCAGTCAAGTTCCTCCACCCAAACTCACTCATCCATGTCTTTATGGACCTTGCTTTGTGCACTGGTGTGCAGTCATGTTGAAACAAGAAGAGCATAAATATGGCCACAATTACTTTGTATGCTGATGCCTTAAGTGTACCTTCACTGGAACTAAGAAGCCAAGCCCAACCCCTGAAAAACAACCCCACACCATTATCGCCCCTCCACCAAATGATTTGGGACCAGCCCACAAAGCAAGGCCCACGAAGAACTTTACTTGCCTGACCTCAACCAGGTAGAATACCTTTGGGATGAATTCGATCGGAGACTGCAAGCCTGGCCTTCTCATCGAACATCAGTGCCTGACCTCATAAATGTGCTTCTGGAAGAATGGTCAAACATTCCCATAGACAGACTCCTAAACCTTGTGGACAGCCTTCCCAGAAGAGTTGAAACTTTTATAGCTGTAAAGGGTGGGCCAACTCAACATGTGCGTTTTTAAAGGCAGGTGTCTCAATAGTTTTGGTAATCTAGTGTATATGCGGTGCATATTTGATTCGTTTCAAAAAAAGTTTAGTGCAGTATGAATTTCAGCTCCATAGACTTCTATGGGACCTGATTAAAATCACAGTCCAGTGTTCGTCTCTGCGATTTTTTATTTTTTTTTCTAGATCCCCTCACAAATTTGCACTAAATTTGCATTGAAATCGTACATGGCAAGCAGAAATCACAATGCAAACTTGTACCGTGTACCGCTTTGAATTTGCAGCGCATGAGTGTTAACCAAGACTCAAGAGTTAATAAATCAACCCCATATAGAGGGTGCAACTTTCTAGTGGGAGCACATACAGCAGTCCTGTCAGAAGGTTTTTAATTCTTTCCTATTTAATCCAAAATGAAATGAGGGCTTGCTTTAATTAAACTTCGTTATATAAAATCCCCTCCCAGCTGTTTACTTGAGTCTGACAACTGTGGCCAGCGTGCAGTATTTGCTCAGTGAGCGCTCGTGGAATTCCCATGGGGACAGCCCTATTGAATTTTGAGGGACCACTGAATGGCATTGACATTTTCGATCAGAGGGTGTATATATTGCAGTTATTCTGGCTGATGGACTGTGGTAAGTGAGTAGTTACATCAGGGAAGCTAGGCAGGGTGGGGTAAGTGTACTTTGAAAGTACACTTGTCTATTTAAGTGGAATTCCATGCTATTCCTAAACCTGCTCCCATCCCCTTTCAAACTCTTTTCTAACTACTATGTAGAAGGAAGATGCCGATACTTATTCTGAGGACACTCCGGTCCAGTCACGTGATCTATGCAGCAGCCAGCTTCAGAGGAGAGGCTTACTATAGGGCACCATTGTCAGCTGCCCCTCCTCCCCAGAAGCCACCATTGAGAGCTGATCATGTGACCGGAGCGCCCTGAGAACAGATAAGAATATGCATCTTCCTTCTACACAAGGTAGTTAAAATAGGATTTAGCAGGGCGTGCAGGTTAAAGCATGGTTAGAAATAGCTTGAAATTTCACTCCTAAATGTAACTACTGAATGTATAGTGAAATGCTACTTGTGATAGTGCTTATAATTAAATCATACAGATTTACATGAAAATCCATTGCCAGTAGAGAAATTATTATTCTGGGCATTGAGATAACTTTGCTGTGTAGCCATTGCTTTTGGTTAGTTGCCATTCTATATAAAGGAGACTTAAAGGTTATCTATGTCTTAAACTTAAACCTATTTTGAGGAAGTATAGCGGTTGTTAGACGTGCATTTCGAATTGGAATTTGGACAAAATTTTCATGTTTTGGCTGTATTCGAATCACAATAGTAATTTCAAAAAAAGCTAAATAAATTCTAAGTGAAACATTTTTTCTAATTCGAAATGGAAATATAGATCATCAAATCCATCAACCGGAAAGATGAAGAATTGTGTGTGACTTTAAATGTTCATTGTGACAATGTAAATGTCACAACATGAGAAAAAAAAGTGCCCCTCCACCACATAAGACACGCTTATCAGATGACAAACTTAGAAAAGCTTGCGGCTATTGCCCAGCCCAAGGCCTTTATCCTGAGGGAAAATCTGATGTCCGCTCATGGATGGATCACACTTCATATATTGTAATCACTGAGCAGCAAATGATATCACCTGTGGTGTATTTCAGTTATCTTGCAAACCTGGCCTGTTAGTGGGCCCTGAGGACAGGGATGATGACCACTGCGCTATAGAATCAATTCAAGGATTAATGAATCATAAGGAGAAATCTGTTTCCTCTCAACCATCAGGATGATATATCACGAGAACATTAACTCCTAGTAGAATTCCTATCTGAACAAATGGTAATGTGGGTCCCTGCAGATGAGTATATCCGTGCATGTCATAAGCTAATCCTTACCAGGAGCGAATTGATTCAGTCCATAGACTCCTACTCATCTGTTGTAGACTCTGAGTCTGTCCACAAATGCCAGACCTTCTCAATTCTTTTTAGGGCAACCCCGGGAAAAATAAGTATCTTTGTATAGGGGTACAACCCTATTGATTAGATGCTTCCAGAAGGGCAGAGTAGGGGCCATATCTGATTTCCATTTAAGCACTAACACCTTTCTGGCATAAAATGATAGGAGACCCAATAGAGTATGCATCCCCCCTATTAACGGCCACAGAGTTATCTAACCCCAGGAGGCAAACTCCAACCTTTACAGGAACATGTATAGTAGTCAGAGTAAAGATAACCTGGGTAACATCCCGCTGGTAGCTACTAATCTGAGGGCACTCCCAAAAGATCTGGGTAAAACCCGCAGGGTCACTAGAGCATCTCCAACAGCAAGAAGAGAAATTAGGGTAGATACAATGTAGTCATTGTGGTGTAAAATAAATTCTGTGCACTATTTTAAATTGGATCAGATGGTCTTGGTCAATATTAGTGCCTGAAATGGGCTGTCCCAGAGATCTTCCCAGTCTTCACTGTCCAATCTCTGCTCCTCCGAACACTACGCAGTAAGCAGGGCATCTAGTTCCTCATAAACGGAGGGCAGTAGTGACTTGTAGTTAACAAATAGTGTTTTTTGAGAGCATCATCCCGAAGGAGAACCTCCAAATCATCCTGCTCCAATCTAAACAGAGAGGATTCAAACTGAGATACATAGGTGTGTCAGAGTTGCAGGAATCGGAAAAAGAATGCATCAGACAGTGTAAATTCATCTTTTAACCTGTCAAACGTAAATGCACTCCCATCACAAATATCTGAAAGATATCGGACTCCTTTAGCGGCCCAAAGGCCAGGGTCCAATAGGGAATGAAATTCCGGTAGCATAGGGTTGAACCAAACCATTGATGGGGATCTTTACACCTCACTATATTAGGTCTAGTAATAACGACATGCCAGGCCTTGATAACGACCATCATATCAGCAGTAAGGGGTGGATGAGAGACTCTCAAAACCCTGTAGAGGAGATTACGGAGATTTTCATAGAATCCTGAGTGCGCAGCTTCTAATACTACTGAGGCGTTTGTGTCATCAATAATAAGCCAGTTATGAGCGTGGGTGAGCATGGCTGCCAAGCAGTAGGTATAAACGTCTGGGCAAGCCTTCTTGTGTCCAGGGTCTGCGTAAAACTCTCCTGGGAAATCTAGCTGGGAGGGATTGGCATAAGTAAGAGCCTATAAGTGAATCTAATTGTTTAAAAAATAACTTCTGTAGCCAAACTGGGGAGTGCTTAAGGATGTATAGTAGAACTGGAAGGATTTTCATTTTAATTAGATTAATTCTCTCAATAAAAGGGAGATGTGACCAGGCTTTTAGCCTCTGTTTACACCACTGAAAAGCTGGGGACAAATTCAGTTGTCTGAAATCCTTAGTGTTGGAAGAAATATTAATCCCTAAATATTTAATAGTTGTTGCCCATTCCAAAGGTGAATTAGGTTTAGCCAACCTTTTAGCCTCCTGATCAACCCCAAAAGGTATTTACCCCAATTAGTACATAGACCCGAGAGGGCCGCAAAAGAGGTCCAGGATCCGTATTGCTTCCGAGAATGAGGGGCCGGGGTCCTGTAGACAGAGTTTTAAATCATCTGCGTAAAGCGCTACCTTGTTTACAATGGAACCTACATGAATCCCAACTACCTTATCGAATGCCCTCAGTGCCTCCACCAATGGTTCCATAGCCAGCGCAAACAAGGCAGGGGGAAGAGGGCACCCCTGCCTTGTCCCCTTCTGGATTGAAAAAGGAGATACAACGCCTGCAATGAAGTAACCCCACTGGACCGTCGAAAGCCTTTTCGATATCAAAGGCTACTAAGACTCGAGGCAGTCCTTTCAGGCTGAATTTGGTATAAATTGTGTAGGGGATGGTGGAATCAAATGGAGGAGGAACACACACATCAACCAATGCCCATCTCTGTGCATACAATTGCAAAATTAAAATGAGCTATCTACCCCCCAGATAATTACTTCCTCCACTGAGTAAGGGAGTGACTTATTTAGGAGGATAGCAACTCCTCTTGTGTGGAATAGTAAGTGGCATGGAACCCCTGCTTGACCCATGCTCTTCTAAGAGCCAGAATTTTACTACCTGTTAATTGAGCCTCTTGCAAGAATAAAACATGCAGTTTGTGGGACTGCAGGTATATGAAAAGCAAGGACCTCTTCACCTTATCATTCAGGCAACGTATATTCCAGGAAATTCCCGGGGTGACCCGCACAGATGTGTGGGTCACCCAGGGACACTTTAATCACCCTCCGAGCATACAACCATCTCCACCGATCGTGTCTGCCAGCTGCTGTGCCTGACAGGGCAACATCTGAGCAACACCTGAATACTTTGAGTACTCTGTTGGAACCTCTTGGCCCGGGAGATCCTTACTATTTGCTGACCACATCCCCAGGACCCCATTGAGGCACCAGTTCCCTTCCTGTCCTCGGTAAAGGCCCTGGTCAGGTATTGGCCACAAGCTTATATAGCTTTGCTTGCGGCAAGCACGTAATCTGTTTGGTGTCGACACTTTATGGTGGAGGATTGTCACTATCAACACTTTGCTGTACACTTGGTCTATGGATTTTTGTCACAGAAAATGTTGTCATTGATGAATAAGTCATATATCTGATGAACTTTATTCCATATTTATTATAATAATTTATTTGATCATTATTTATTTCACTAATTATATATATATATATATATATTATTATTATTATTAATGCAATAAATAATGATCAAATAAATTATAAAATATTATTAAATAATTAACTTTATTCCATATTTATTATAATAATTTATTTGATCATTATTTATTTCACTAATAATATATATATATATATATATATATATATATATATATATATATATACTAATCTAATACCTACAATTAATATCAATTTGATTATTTTGGGTTGGTAGATTTATATTATTTATGATTCAGCTTGTATTTGAGTCATGTTAATTTGAATATTCACATTCTTTAGCATTGCTACATTTCTTTCCAACTATTCTGTGTGTGTATATCTATCTCACTTTTAGTTGCTGCTTTTTAGTTTTAAAAATTCTTCTTTGTTTCACTAGCACTTTATTTTTTCCCTACTTTTTGGAGTGTGCTGGATTACTATGGGTTAGGTCCAACAAGGCTCATGATAGCTGTTGACATATCTCTTTTACATTTTTACCAAGTCCCATGAGCATAGCTATCACTATACTTCTGGGGCTGGACCTTCTTATCTCAACTTCTAGAGCTCTATGCACATGCTCTGCCTGCCCCTCCTTCTGCCCAGTCACAGCAATCTGTATTATATGAGCCCATTCACAATACAAAGCTTTGTGTGAATGAACAGTAGTAGGAAGGGAGAGGCAGAGCTTCTTCTATGAGAAAGCTTCCCTTCTGCCAGAGAATCAGGAATATAGTCAGTCCCTCACTTACAAATGGAGGGAGACAACAGGAAGTGAGTGGCAATCCTACCCCTGTAAGAGTTATCATGGGGAAAAGGGTGTCTCCTCTGAAGCTGTATCGCCAATCCTAGTTTCCCCAACAACCCAATATTTTTAAAATCCAATTGTCATAGGGACAGAAAGTGATGCTATCGAAAAACATAAAAAAATATTTTTTGAGCTGGAGTTACACTTAAAAAAATTTACCTGTTCCAACTTGCATACAAATTCAAACAAAATACATACAAACCTACAGAGCCTCTTGTTTGTAACCCAGACTGCCTGTATTCCTGGTGCTCAATAAAGCTGCCAACTTTAATGCATCTTGTTGAACTTAAGCCGACACATCTTAGAAAGTGGCTGAATTCCTGGGAGTTCAGCTTTAAGCATTAACCGCTTGCTTGCTGACCAGCCGCCTGCTGCAGGTCGGCATGATGCTGTGAACCGTCAAAGCTGTACATCGGTCCCTTTAAATGGGATAGCAGGCGCGCGCCCACTGCACTGTTGGGTGCCAATTCACATGGCCGGCGGTTGTGATGACTGCCCGCCACGCGCGATCACATGATGCAGAAAAGGGACGTGCGTGCGTGCGTGCGTGCGTGCGTGCGTGCGTGCGTGTGTGTAAATCCCTGTTCTGTGAGGAGAGGCAGATCATGAGTTCCTACTAGCTAGGAACAATGATCTGTCATTTCCCCCAGTCACTCCCATTCCCCTATAGTTAGAACACACACTAGGGAACACAGTTAATACCCTTGATTGCCCCCTAGTGTTAACCCCTTCCCTGCAAGTGATATTTACACAGTAATCAGTGCATTTTTATAACACTGATCGCTGTATAATTTTCAATGGTCCCAAAAAAGTGTCAAAAGTGTGGTTTTGTCCACTATAATGTTGCAGTCCCGATAAAAATTGCTGATCACCACCATTACTAGTAAAAATAATAATAATACAAATGCCATAAATCTTTTCCCTATTTTGTAGACGCTATAACTTTTGGGCAAAACCATCAATAGACGCTTATTGCGATTTTTATTACCAAAAATATGTAGAAGAATACATATTGGCCTAAACTGAGGAAAAATTCGCTTTTTTTTTAACCACTTCAATACCGGGCACTTAAACACCTTCCTGCCCAGACCAATTTTGAGCTTTCAGCGCTGTCGCATTTTGAATGACAATTGCATGGTCATGCTACATTGTACCCAAATTAAATTTTTATAATTTTTTTCCCACAAATAGAACTTTCTTTTGGTGGTATTTGATCATCTCTACGGTTTTTATTTTTTGCTAAACAAATAAAAAAAGACCAAAAATTATGAAAAAAAATTGTTTTTTTTTTGTTTCAGTTTCAAAACTGTAAATAAGTACGTTTTCTCCTTCACTGACGGGCACCGATGAGGTGGCATTGATGGGCACTGATAGGTGGCACTAATGGGTGACACGGATGGGCACCGATATCTGGCACGGATTGGCGGCACAGATGAGCATGGATGGGCACTGATAGGTGGCATGGATGGGCACTGATAAGCGGCATTACATTGTACTGATGAATGGCAATCAGTGCCAAACAATAATGCATGCCAATCAGTGATGCCCATTGTGGGCACTGATTGGTATCCCTGGTGGTATAGGGTGGCATACTTGGTGCTGGGCATCCCTGGTGGTCTGGTGGCATCCCTGGTGGTCCAGTGTGGGCATCCTCGGGGGGGGGGCTGCATTGATAATCGATCAGCACAGACCCCCCCCTGTCAGAGGAGCAGCCGATCGGCTCTCCTCTACTCGCGTCTGACAGATGCGAGTGAGGAAAAGCCGATCATCGGCTCTTCCTATTTACACTGTGATCAGCCGTGATTGGACACGGCTGATCACGTGGTAAAGAGTCTCCATCGGGGACTCTTTACAGAGATCGTAGTTGCGGGGTGTCAGACTGACACCCCGCAACAACACTCGCCGCGATGCGCACAGCGGCTCAAAATCCTGAGAACATCATAGGACGCCCTGGTCAGGATTTTGAAATCACTTTGCCGCCGTCATTTTGCTATAGGGCAGGCGGCAAGTGGTTAAAAATAATTGGGGATATTTATTATAGCAAAAAGTATAAAATATTGTTTTTTAAAAATTGTTGCTCTTTTTTTGTTTATAACACAAAGAAAAAACACTGCAGAGGCGATCAAATACCACCAAAAGAAAGCTCTATTTGTGGGGGAAACAAAGGACATCAATTTTATTTGGGTACAATGTTGCAATACCACGCAATTGTCAGCTAAAGCAACGCAGTCCTGTATTGCAAAAAATGGCCTGGTCATTGAGCAGCCAAATCTTCCGGGGTGAAGTGGTTAAAACGCAGCTGTAGCTCACTAATACAAACCAAATTCCTCATCATTTTCACAATAATTCACATGCACCATTTGTTCAGAAATCTGTTCCATCTGCACTGACCCACCAAGGAACCAATGTGTTCTATGCTTAAAGTAGTGCTGAAGCAACCATGTTTTGGAGAAGAATTGGAGCCATCACATCACTGGGGACATTAAACTAGTTATCACAAAACAGGAAGCATGGGGAAATCTTGTATTGGTGTCACCTGTTATAGATATATCTGTGACTTGAGATTCAATAAAGTGTAGGAAAACAAAAAGTGACCCCTCACAGCACAATGAATATACACTCACTGACCACTTTATTAGGTACACCTGTTCAATTGCTAATCAACCAATCACATGGCAGCAACTCAATGCATTTAGGCATCTAGACGTGGTGAAATGGAGCATCAGAATGGGGAAGAACGGAAACTTAAGTGACTTTGAATATGGCATGGTTGTTGGTGCCAGACAGGCTGGTCCGAGTATTTAAAAAACTGATCTACTGAGATTTTTTCACACAACAATCTCTAGGGTTTACAGAGAATGGACCGAAAAAGAGAAAATATCCAGTGAGCGGCAGTTGTGTGGATGAAAATGTCTTGTTTATGTCAGAGGAGAATGGGCAGACTAGTTTGAGATAATGGAAAGGCAACAGTAACTCAAATAACCACTCGTTACAACCAAGGTATGCAGAATACCATCTCTGAACACACAACACATGGAACCTTGAAGCAGATGGTCTACAGCAGCAGAAGACCACACCGGTGTCACTCCTGTCAGCTAAGAACAGGAAACTGAGGCTAAAATTTGCACAGGCTCACCAATATTGGACAATAGAAGATTGGAAAAACGCCTGGTCTGATGAGTCTCGATTTCAGCTGTGACATTCAGTTGGTAGGGTCAGAATTCTGAGTAAACGACATGAAAACATGGATCCATCCTGCCTTGTATCAATGGTTCAGGGTGGTGGTGTAATGGTGTGGGGGATATTTTCTTGCCACACTTTGGGCCCCTTAGTACCAACTGAGCATCGTTTAAATGCAAAAGTGAGTATACCCCTAAGTGAAAATGTCCAAATTGGGCCCAAAGTGTCTATATTTTGTGTTGCTGCCTTTATTTTTCCAGCACTGCCTTAACCCTCTTGGGCATGGAGTTCACCAGAGCTTTACAGGTTGCCACTGGAGTCCTCTTCCACGACATCACAGAGCTGGTGGATGTTAGAGACCTTGTGCTCCTCCACTTCCCGTTTGAGGATGCTCAATAGGGTTTAGGTCTGGAGAAATGCCTCGCCAGTCCATCACCCTCAGCTTCTTTAGCAAGGCAGAGGTCGTTTTGGAGGTGTGTTTGGGGTCGTTATCATGTTGGAATACTGCTGCTCTGTGGCTCAGTCTTCAAAGGGAGGGTGTCATGCTCTGCTTCAGTATGTCACAGTACATAAAGGAAAAATAAACTGCGCTTGAGTGAAACAACACAAACAAAAATTAATAATAATCTATAAAGAAGGCAGCAGCAATAAGTGAGATACACACACCTAACAACAATAAGGAAATACAAAAAGCTGCGCCAACAAGAAAATAATCTATACGTTAACTACCCAAAATACAAAATATAAAAAAATATATAATAAAAATTATAAATAATTAATATATTCAAAACTTATAAATAAAAATTACAATTAATATGAATTCATAATTAAAGAGTTCATGAAAAAGTCCATAGATAATCAACAATTGCGATCCTATGTAAGAACACCGCGGTGGTTACACACACTCGAAATGCGCACAAGTGCCCGTCACCTTATAGTGAGTGCGCTTACCAGATGGAAGCTTAATGAAAGCGTTGTAAATATATTCTCAATCTCCTCAGAATACTCCTCCTTTTAATGGATCAGCTCACCGTAATAGAAAGCAGTATTCACATATACACATCTTATTCCATGATCCCAAAAATTACTGTAGGCCATTTGGATCCTCACAGAAGCCTGGCCACTGTTTCTTGGCAGAGATAATGGAGTCCATTAGACTCCATTATCTCTGCCAAGAAACAGTGGCCAGGCTTCTGTGAGGATCCAAATGGCCTACAGTAATTTTTGGGTTCCCTCAACGAACTGTAGCTCCTCAGTGTCGGCAGCACTCATGCAGCCCCAGACCATGACACTCCCACTACCATGCTTGACTGTAGGCACTTGTCTTTGTACTCCTCACCTGGTTACCACACATGCTTGACACCATCTGAACCAAATACGTTCATCTTGGCCTAATCAGACCACAGGGCATCTAGTAATCCACGACCTTACTCAGCTTTTCAGCAAACTGCGGGCTTTCTTATTCATCATCTTTAGAAGAGGTGCCCTTCTGGGATCACAGCCCCATGGAGACCAATTTGATGCAGTGTGTGACATATAGTCTGAGCACTGACAGGCTGACACCTCCCACCTTCAACCTCTGAAGCAATACTGACAGCACTCATATGTCTATTTCCCAAAGACAATCTTTGTAACACGAATGACTCTCATGACACCAGGGGGGGGGAGATGGGTAATCGGGCCCAATTAGACATTTTCACTTAGGGAGTGTACTCACTTTTGCCAGCGGTTTAGACATTAATGGCTGTGTGTTGAGTTATTTTGAGGGGACGGCAAATGTACACTGTTATACAAGCTGTACAATCACTACTTTACATTGTAGCAACGTGTCATTTCTTCAGTGTTGTCACATTAAAAAGATATAACATTTTTACAAAAAATGTGACATATGTACTCACTTTTGTGAGATACTATACGTGCGCTAACATCCAAATTTTCAGAACCAGTTTTGGGGTTTTTACCCAGTTCAAGGTCAAAGCACTACTAATACAAAGTTTTATCAGATTGTTAATGTTGGTGCACATAAAGTCATGGACAATACTCAATTGTGTTTGTAATAAGGGCACTAATATACAATTGCCTGAAACCTGTCATCTGGGAACAGGCAAATAAAAATTCAATCTGTGCTTTTTTTTTTTTTTTTTACTTTTCCACTGGTACCAAACCTCAGATTCTTCTCATTATTTAACCTTCACCCAGTGATAGGTTTTATAGAAATTGAAAAAGAAAACAATTGTTTGGGACTTTATGAGGTAATGACCAATTAAGTCATGTACCTCCATCACTATCTGATGACAAATGCGGGGAAAAGGGGACAATAGGGGCAAGTGGGACTTTGTATGAAGCACACAGTCTCAGGGAAAACCATCAATATTATAGACCATATAGGTGCTACTCGAAAAAATAGGATTTTTGTACTCACCGTTAGGGATGAGCTTCGTGTTCGAGTCGAACATACGTTCGACTCGAACATCGGCTGTTCGCCCGTTCGGCGAATTCCGAACGTTATGGGCCGTTCGCACCAAATTCGTGTAGCGCTCACGGCCCACAATGCACTGCGATGGCGCAGTGCATTGCTGGCTCATGATTGGCCAAGCATGCACTGTGACCCCGCATGCTTGGCCAATCACAGCGCCGGCAGCGAGGAGAGCCATGATTGGCCACAGGCAGGATGCCTGTGGCCAATCATAGCTCAGGCTGTGTAGTACACGCCCCACACTATATAAGGCCGCCAGCGCGGCGGCCTTGTGTAGTGTGTTGGCATCTGTAGCAGTTAATGGGTGTTCTGTGTACCTTCAACACAGTATACACCGATCGTTATCGGCTGATTTTTCGTTCTTGCTCTTCTGTAGATGTTGTCTGCGTGCCCTGACCGCAGTATACACCGCTATATTCACCTATATATCTAGCGATATATCTATCTTTTATAATAGAGCTGTCAGTCAGTGTTAGGAGATTGTGCGTGCTGTCTGCGTGCTCTGAACGCAGTATACACCGCTATATCCACCTATCTAGCTAAATATCTTGCTCGTTTTAAATAGAGCTCTCAGTCAGTGTTAGGAGATTGTGCGTGCTGTCTGCGTGCTCTGAAAAAGACGGACGGCAAAACTAATTATACAGGGGTGATAACCCTTCCCTATGTTTTCCAAAAAGCTTAAAAATAGTTTTTTTGACTGGAGCTACACTTTAAAAATGTACCAGTTGAAAATTACAAACCGATTCAAATTAACACAAGAAACCTACACAGTCCCTGTCTTGTTTGCACCGCCTGTATACTGCTGTTCTGAGTATATAGGGCCTGGGGGCCACACGTATTTCCTTTTCTTAATATGGGTACGGGGTTCCCCTTAATATGCGTACAAGACCCAAAGGGGCTGGTAATGGGCAGGGAGGGCTACCCATGCCATTTTTCTCAATGATTTTCAACCATATTGCAGGAACCAGATATAACATTAAAACCGCAAGCAGCTTTAAATGACGTTATTTCCGTTAAATGTCATTTTGTGCAGGGACTGTTCTAAACACGGGAAACACGTGGCACTTCACAGGCATACTACATACCACCCCCCCCCCCCCCCCAGGCACCATATTTAAAGGAATATTTCACTTTTATTTTATTTTTTTCATTTTAATCGTCATTAAAATCAGTGCTCCCGCCAAAACGGCCATTTTTAAAAGGTTTTTTTGCAGTGATCCATGTCCCCTGGGGCAGGAGCCAGGTCCCCAAACCCTTTTTAGGACAGTATCTTGCATATTAGCCGTTAAAATTAACACTTTTAATTTCGAACGTTCGAGTCCCATAGACTTCAATGGGGTTCTAACGTTCGTACGAATTTGGGGTCCGTTCGAAAGTTCTGGTGCTAACCAAACCGGGGGGGTGTTCGGCTCATCCCTACTCACCGTAAAATCCTTTTCTCTGTAGTTCACTGACTGACAGCTCCTTTACTTTAGGCCAGGCATGTCCAAAGTCCGGCCCGCGGGCCAATCACAGCCCACCTGGTTATTTAAACATATACATCTTTTGTGGCCCCCGGCGCGGGGTCACAAAAGATATATAGTCCGACTGCCTCGGAGGGAGGAGGCGGGACGAGGGCCGTGCACACAGGAGGAGAATTTCCTGTTTACACGGCAGCTGTAATAGGAAGTCCCATCTCTGCCATTGGACGACTGTTCTGTCCATCAGAGGAGGCGTGACTTTCTCTTAAAGAGGCCGTTGTGTAAACAGGAAATTCTCCTGTAGGATGTCTTTGGCGCTCGTCCTGCCCTCCATGGCTGCACTGATGGTAATGGTGGCTGCATTCCTGGCAATTGCAATTGTGGGGGTGCGTTCCTGGCAATGGTGGGCGGTGCGTTCCCGGCAATGGAGGGCGGTGCGCGTTCCCGGCAATGGAGGGCGGTGCGCGTTCCCGGCAATGGAGGGCGGTGCGCGTTCCCGGCAATGGAGGGCGGTGCGCGTTCCCGGCAATGGTGGGTCTGCAGGTGGGCACTGACCCTTATTTTGCTTCACAGTTCTTTATTTAAAATTTAAATTTTTTTTTCCTGAAGCTTCCCTCTTAAAGTGAAGGTGCGTGTTATACGCCAATAAATACGTTGTATACAAATAATACACTTGAGTTCATCTCTTCACCACACACAGCCACAAAGGCAAGAGAATTATTGTTGGGCCGTGTATTAGTGCTTGGACGAACACACTTAGACCAAATTTTAATGGTTCAAAGAATGTCAGGCAAAATGGTCGGCCCTCACGCATGTTCAGTTCATCAAATCTGGCCCTTTGAAAAAAAAAAAAAAAAGTTTGGACATTCCTGCTTTAGACCATTGGGTTGTTACACCACCTTCAGGAGAGGACTAGGCAGAACATGTTATGTACAAAAAACAGAACTTTCTAGTTCTGCCCAAGGGGCGGTCCCTTCAGTAACAACCCCCCAGCCTGCATCCTGCAGCCTCAGTATGTCAACAAGCAGTATAACGTAAACAATAGGAGGGGAGGGTGCTGTGTCAGTCAGTGAACTACAGAGAAAAGGATTTTACGGTGAGTAAAAAATCCTATTTTCTCTTACGTTCACTGACTGCCACAGCTCCTTTACTTTAGACCATCGGGACGTCCCCAAGCAGTGTCAAAACGAGGGGTGGGAAACAGCATAAAAAAAACTTCACCCACAGAAAGAGTGCTCCCTAACCAGGGAGTCACCACCTTATCTAACCGCATCAGAACTTGCGGTAACAATGTAACAGTGCATTTTACTTAAAGGTAACGGTTTATCAAAAAAAAAAAAAAAACAGAAAAAAATTAAGTGCAATTGCAAATTACATTGCCGTCTTCAAAACTTTGCAGCCAAAACAGGCATCAGCTGATGCATTGACATCTACCTTGTAGAATTTTGTAAAGGTGTGAACAGACGACCAAGTCGCCGCTTTACACACTTGAGCGGCAGACGCTTGATGTCCGAAGGCCCAAGAGGTTCCAAATGCCCTGGTGGAATGGGCCGTGACCAGAAAGGGGGGCACCCACCCCTTCAAGGCTTAGGCCTGTACCACAGTCTGTCTGATCCACCTGGAAATGGTGGCTGACAAGACCGCCATGCCTTTCTTTGGACCAGCTACCGCAACAAACAGAGTCTGACTTCCGAAAGGAAGCCGTGGCAGACAAATATACCCTTAGAGCCCAGACCATGTCCAGGGAATGGAGGGCCACCTCCTTAGGATGTGTCGGTTTAGGACACAAAGATGGTAACATGGTGTCTCCATTGATGTGCCACGCCGAAACCACCTTTGGCAGAAAAGAAGGTTGCGGATGCAACACCACCTTATCCTTATGGATAACCAGATAAGGTGACTTGCAAGACAAGGTTACCAATTCCGAAACCCTCCTGGCCGAAGTAATGGCCACTAGAAAGACCACTTTCTGGGAAAGAGTCAACAAGGGAATTTCTCTGATATTCTCAAACGGTGGTTTCTGAAGCGCCGATAACACCAGGATCAGATCCCACTGGGGTAACGTCGGACCCCCTGAACAAAAAGGTGCTCACTAGAGAGTGAGACGCCAGGGGTCACTGAAAAAAAGACAGCCAAGGCTGATATTTGTCCTTTAATGGTGCTTAAAGTTAACGTTTGGTCTACTCCTCGCTTGATCCTGGAAATAGAATAGGTGCGCGGCCACCATCCTTTCTCCTCACACATGGAGATGTATGCCTTCCAGGTACTATGATATATCTTCCAAGAAGAAGATTTCCGTGCTCTCGACATAGTTGAAATCACAGAGTCCGATAGGCCCTGGTTCCTTAGCATCTGGCTCTCAACTGCCATGCCATTAAAACCAGCGATGGTAAAGCAGGATGGAGAATCGGACCTTGAGACAGAAGGTCCTATCGTAACAGCAGTCACCAGGGGGCGTCTGCCACCAGGCGCACTAGGTCGGCGTACCTGGGACACTAAGGCCAATCTGGGGCAAATCAGAATGACTGGAATCCCCTCGGCCTCCACTCTGCGAAGCAGATGTGGCAGTAGCTTTAGCGGAGGAAAGGCTTAGATCAGTTGATACTGATCCCACGGAGCCACCAGCGCGTCTGACGCGTCTGCCCAAGGATCTCGTCCTGGACACGAATCTTGGCACCTTCTGATTGAGACGGGAAGCCAGGAGATCCATGTCTGGTGTGCCCCATCGCAGGCAGTTGCCTGGACACCTCCGGATGCAGCGCCCATTCTCCTGAGTCCAGCATCTGGCGACTTAGGTAGTCCGCGTGCCAGTTCTCCACTATCGGGATGTAAATGGCCGATAGAGCCGGTACATGTCGCTCTGCCCACTGAAGGATGTGAGCGACCTCCCGTGTGGCGGTCGAGCTTCTTGTTCCTCCTTGGTGATTGACATATGCCACAGCCGTGGCGTTGTCCGACTGGATCCTGACTGGAAGCCTTCGAAGTCTCATTGACCATGTGGAGAGGCATAGCCTGATCGCTCATAGCTTGAGCACATTGATCGGCAACTTGGATTCCTCCTCCGACCAGAGTCCCTAGGTCGACTGTATCCCCAGTACTCCACCTCAGCCAGTCAGGCTGGTGTCTGTTGTGATCATTGTCCAATGTAGAGGTAGGAATGACTTCCCGGACCGAAATGTGGGGGATCTCAGCCACCAGAGCAGGGAGTCCCTGACTGACTGGATCATCTGAATCTGCCGATCCAGGGATAACCCGAGATTTGTCCCATTTCATCATCTCCTTCTGCAAGACTCTGGTGTGAAACTGGGCGTACAGCACTGCCTCAAAGGAGGCCACCATGAGCCCCAGGACTTGCATGCAGAAGCGTAGTGAAGACCACCTGCAGTTCATCAACAGTTTTACTGTGGCCCTGAGAGTCTGCAGCTTGTCTGGAGGGAGAAACACTCTCGCTTCCACGGAGTCCAGCAGTAAGCCTAGGTACTCCAAAACGCAGAGTCGGTATGAGCACTAACTTTTTTAGGTTCAACGGCCACCCAAATTCCTGCAGGGTCTGCATGGTGATCACCACATCCTCCTTTAATTCTGTGGCAGAAGATGCTCTCAGGAGGAGATCATCTAGGTAACCTATGATTGCGATCCCGTGTCGTCGCAGCAACACCAGAACTGGAGCCAATACCTTGGTAAAGACTTGGGGGGCTGATGCCAAGCCACAAACTGGTAGTGGGCATCCCCGACTGCAAATCGCAGAAACTTCTGATTCTGTAGGCATATGGGTATGTGCAGGTATGCATCCTGGATGTCCAAGGACGCCAGGAAGTCCCCTTGATGGAATGCAGAGACTACTGAGCGAACTGATTCCATTCTGAACCTCTGTACTTTCACAAAGCAATTGAGGGCTTTTAGGTCCAAGATTGGACGTACCCCTTCCTTTTTGGGGACTACAAACAGATTGGAGTAGAACCCCTGGAATCTTTATGGCTCCGGAATAGGTACCATCACCCTGCGACTCAGAATATCCCTTACCGCCCCCATGAGGGCCTCCCGGCGAGCCGGGAGTAAGGGTATACTGGAGTGGAAGAATCTGTTTGGTGACCAAGAGAAGAATTCTATCTTGTAGCCAGAGGAAATCAGTCCACAGACCCATTGGTCAGACAGCTGAGAGGCCCACGAGCTGCAAACTCCCGAAGGCGACCCCCCACCCATGAGACGGTCAGGGGCAAACCTTCATACGGTAGCACTCTTGCTCGCAGTTCCAGGGACGCTTTTGTCCTTCAGAGGTCGTCCTGTTGGGCTGGGGACGTTTAGCCGAAGCCCCGGATGGACAAAAAAGCTGCTTGTAAGCAGAAAATGAGGGCCCTGCCTACGGCGTGGCTCCTTAGCATTCCTGGCCTGTGGGAGTAAGGTAGTCTTCCCACCTGTGGCATTCTTAATGATGTCATCCAACGAGGCTCCAAAGAGCCGCTCACCAAGGAAGGGTAAATCCGTCAGGGCTTTTTTAGATGCCTGGTCCGCAGACCAGCATTTTAGCCAAATCAGGTGCCGCAGTACCACAGCTGACACTAAAGCCCTGGAGAGCAAGGGAAGCGTATCCAGGGCCCCATCAAACGTACTTAAGGCCTTGCACTAACTGGTCTGCTAGATCCACACAGACAGGAGAAGCCTGTTGCTACCCCAATTCGCAGTGCAAAAGTTTTGCCCACTCAGTAAGTGTCTGTGACACAAGTGCAGAGGCCAGTACTGGTCGCATTGCTGATCCCACAACCTTAAACAAGGAACAGGCCACTGCCTCGGCCTTCCTGTCCATGGAGTCCTTAAAGGCAGGAGTCCCCTCTTCTGGGATCGTGGTTACTTTGTTTAACCTGCATACTGGGAGGTCCACGACTGGAGGAGCCGACCATTTTTCGAGAAGGCTGTCCTCAAAGGGGTAACGCACCGCCATATATTTTGGGACCGATGGTCCGTTGCAGTCTACCCCATTCCTTGTATATGAACTTATCTAAATAAGTCAGATACGGAAACACCTTTAGGTGCATGGGCTGGCTTACGGGACCCAAAAGGAGCGCTACTTCAGGAAAGGAATCTGCTGTGTCCTAAATCTACAGGGTATCACGCACAGCTGTGATAAGTGCTCCAACTAGCGATTTGTCACGCACGGACCCGGACTCATCCTCACTGTCCGATCAGTCCTGGTCAGCGTCATCTGAAACAGAGCAGGGGCCACCAGCCTCAGCGGGGCCCGAGTCTGCACCAGAGCTCTCCTTGGAGGACGGGGGCCGCTTTTTACCACATTTGCGCCAACGCACCGCCTCCATCTTGGCAACGAACTTGTTAAGGACCGCCGACAAAGCGTCCAGAAGCCCTACACTGTCTGCAGCCAAACTGGTTGCAATTGCCTGGAGTTCAGGGAAGAAACGCCAGTTTCTGAAGCCATGCTGACCCTACCCTGTCTGCCATCTGTTGGAAACTGAGGACAGTGATGGTCCCACCCTCCTAACTGCTGCAGGCTGAGGGGCCCCCACCGCAGGACTCACCACCCTGACCGAGTTCTGCTCCATCCAGCTAGGTGTGCCTGTGTCAGCTCCCAGGTGTCTGTGAGAGAATACCGCGCTGTTCGGAGCCTCAGGGATCAGCGCTGGGCATGAAAAACGTGCTAGGCTACAACAAAATGGCCAAATGTCCAGTATAAAGGACATAATCACAGGGAAAATGGCCACCGAACTACAGAAAAATGGTTCCTGACCATACTTCTCCCTGGTCACACCAAACATGGTTGCCAAAGCACTGTATACAGAGAGGGACAGTGAAACACAGGCAGAGGAAATGGCGGCAGACAGCGCTACAGCAGAAACAGACCTCCAGACACCAAAGGGAGACACAACAGACACCCAGGGCACAGCCACCCACCCAAGGTGTGAGCTCCTCCAGGGGGCCCCTGTCTATGTGGCACACACCGCTCAGTAGCCCACCATGCAGCATCCCCCATGGGGGGGGGGGGGGGGGGGAGAAAGGGACAGGGAGAAAAGGGACACCCAAATCACCCTCCCAGGGAATGCCCAGCTGCTCATCCCCACGAGACAGGGAGAGCTGTACTTACCAGTTCGGGCAAGCTGGGGAACATTCAATCACAGACACACTCTACAATCAGTATGGGGTGGCTGCTGGCCCAGCACACTGTGACGCAGACATCAATAGCCCAGTCATATGTGTGCCCCGGAGCATTGCGCTCACCGGCCACCCCTGGAGCCTGAGGGGCATGTCGTGGTTGGCCTAGCGGGGAGCTCTGGTCTTCACACACTCGCTGGCCAGGCTGGGGAGACTACAAGGATAAGGGTATCCAGCCTGTCACCCAGCCGGCTGTTGATAGCAGATCACAGGATCTTAATCTTGCGCAAAAAGGCAAACTTCTGCAGAAAAAAATCAATGGTCTTTCTTCACTAGGCAGAAAAAAAACTAAAAAAAAAACTGAGGCTGCAGGCTGGGGGGTTGTTACTGAAGGGACCGACCCCATGGGTGGCACTAGAAAGTTCTGTTTTTTGTACATGTTAACATGTTCTGCCTAGCCCTCTCCTGAAGGTGGCGTAACAACCCGATGGTCTAAAGCAGGGATCTCAAACTTGTGGCCCTCCAGCTGGTGCAAAACTACAAGTTCCATGAGGCATTGCAAGGCTGACCATTACAAGCATGACTCCCACAGGCAGAGGCATGATGGGACTTGTAGGTTCACAGCAGCTGGAGGGCCACCAGTTTGAGACCCCTGGTCTAAAGTAAAGGAGCTGAGTCAGTGAACGTAAGAGAAATTTGAATATCGTGCAAAAGTTAATTTATTTCACTAATGCAACTTAAAAAGGTAAAACTAATATACAAGATAGACTCATTACATGCAAAGCAAGATATTTCAAGCCCTGATTTGTCATAATGGTGATAATTATGGCTTACAGCTCATGAAAACCCCAAATCCACAATCTCAGAAAATGTGAATATTACATGCAATCAATAAAACAAGGATTGTACATAGAATATCGGAACTCTGAAAAGTATAAGCATGCATATGTACTCAGTACTTGGTTTGGGCCCCTTTTGCAGCAATTACTGCCTCAAAGTGGCGTGGCATGGAAGCTATCAGCCTGTGGCACTGCTGAATGTGTTATGGAAGACCAGGCTGCTTCAAATCGCAGCCTTCAGCTCTTCTGCATTGTTGGGTCTCATGTCTCATCTTTCTCTTGGCAAAGCCCCATAGATTCTCTATGGGGTTCAGGTCAGGCGAGTTTGCTGGCCAATCAAGCCAGCATGGTTCCCATGGTCATTGAACCAGGTTTTGGTGCTTTTGGCAGTGTGGGAAGGGGCCAAAGTCCTGCTTGAAAATTAAGTCAGCATCCCCATAGAACTCATCTGTGGAAGAAAGCATGAAGTGCTCCAACATCTCCTGGTAGACTGCTGCATTGACCCTGGACTTAAAGGGGTGTTCCAGCATTAAAAAAAAATTTGCTCTCATCAGAAAAGAGGACTTTGGACCATGTCTGTTTTTCTTTAGCCCAGGTAAGACACTTCTGACATTGATTGTTGTTCAGGAGTGGCTTAACAAGAGGAATACAACATTTGAAGCCCATGTCCAGGATCTGTCTGGGTGTAGTGGCTCTTGATGCACCGACTACAGTCTCAATCCACTCCTTGTGAAAGTCTCCAACACTTTTGAATGGCCGTTTTCCTGACAATCCTCTCCAGGCTACGGTCATCCCTGTTGCTTGTGCATCTTTTTCTTCCACATAACTTTCTATTAATGTGCTTTGATAGAGTACTTTGGGAACATCCAACGTCTTTTACAATTACCGTTTGAGGCTTTCCCTCCTTACGGAGGGTGCCAATGATGGTTTTCTGCCCACCCGTCAGGTCAGCAGTCTTTACCATGATTGTGATGCCTACTGAACCAGGCTGAGAGACCATTTAAAGGCACAAGAACCCTTTGCATGTGGTATGGCTGAATTAGATGATTAGCACCTAGAATATTGCACCTTTTCACAATATTCAAATTTGATGAGATTATGGATTTGGGGTTTTCATGAGCTATAAGCCATAATAAATCACGGCTTGAACTATCTTGCTTTGCATGTAATGAGTCTCTCATATTAGTTTCACCTTTTAATTTGCACTGGTGAAATAAATGAACTTTTGTACAATATTCTAATTTCACATATTACCTGTAGATAACATGATTAAAAATCATATTTGATAGTGGTAATGTAACCCGTTAATGGATTACATTACCACTATCAAATATTGTTTTGATCTTGATATCCATGTTCTTTCTGTACCAAAATAAGCATAATTATACTATCGGTAGTTGGTTCTCTCTGAGACGGTGTGCTTCATATAAAGTCCCACTTTTCCCCACATGCTTTATAGAAATTAATTGGGTTCTTTATGGCACTGTAAGACTATTAAAGCTTTCTGAGCACTTGCCCATTTGTGTTGTATCTTTGATAATTACTCCTCTTTAATCTCAAAGCTTATCGCCTTTACGTGTGTCCCCCAAACTTCTAAATAAGTGTCTGAACAGCAGGATTACATAGCACAATGATATCCCTGAAAACTTGGTTCATAGGGCAGAATTAAAAGATTGAAACATCACCTTATCAAAGTTATTGCTATGTAGAAGAGAAGGAAATGGTTTGGGACAAACAAAAAAGTTAAATAATTGGGGAAGGAGTGCCATTCTATGCAGGTTCATATACTGGGCACACAGCAGACCTCCATGGGCTGAAAATTGCCCAAGATGTTTACTCACCAAATATTGAGCTGCTGGAAGGTAGGCAGTAAGGTTCTCCATAAGCCTTTAATAAAATTAAACATCCCTAATTTTAAGGGCATTCAGACATCCAAGATGTAGTGAGTATGTGTATTTTTGTAGGCTTTCAGCTATAAAGAGTGCTTAGTTTAGATTTCAACCCGCCCTATGAAATATTACAGTCAAAGTTGATGTGTTGGGACAGTACCATATAATAAAATAAAGTGCCTTACCATGACTGCCATTCCTTTTGCTATACATGCAATGGCCACTTTATTACTTACACGTTGCTAGTACTGGGTTGGACCCTTTTGCCTTTAGAACAGCCTTAATTCATAGAGGCCAAGATTCCTTAGAGATTCTGGTCCATATTGGCTTGATAGCATCAAACAGCTGCACATTCATAATACGTACCTCCAGTTACACCACATCTCAAAACGTGCTCTATTGCAGCAGTTCTTGGTCTTAAAGTACCCCCAGGCTATGTTGGCAGGTTTTCCTTTATCTTTCACAGGTTCTTTAAATCTCAGTCAATTGCTTGACATTTTATCTAGAATTACCAAAACATGGCCTGTTGGGGGTACTTGAGGACTGAGGTTGAGAAGCCCTGGTCTACTAGATTGAGATCTGGTGACTGGAGCCCATTGGCATACAGTGACCTCATTGTCATGTTCAAGAAACCAGTATGAGATAATTTCAGCTTTGCGACATGTAAAAAATGGTGGCCATACAAATTTTCACACTTTGGACATTGACTTAAGGGGCGTACTCCTTTTGTTGCCAGTGAGTTAGACATTAATGGCTGTGTGTTGAGTAATTGAGGGGACAGCAAATTTACACTTTAATACAACCTGTACACTCACTACTTTACATTTTAGCAAAGTGTAATTTCTTTAGTGTGGTCACATGAAAAGAAACACTTTACAAAATTGAGGGTGTATTCACTTGAGATACTGCAAATATAAATTATACCCCTTGTTTGACAGTTTCCAGCAATAAATCCTCCCAAGATTCTCTGCCATTGTAGCAGATATTAGGGATGTTGTGAATGCATCACATCCAGCATTTTATAAACAAAAGCCATAAAAAAAATAAAAAAAAATAAATAAAAAGCTATTAGTGCTTTGTAAGGAGGACCCATCAGATTCTCAAAAAAGAAATCAATTCACAGAAGTGTAGTGCGTTCATCTGGTGTAGATTTGAAAATATCCATAAAATGCTTCTAGCATGTCAAGTTTGATAAAACCCCACATTTTCTAGTTCTAAACTTAAAGGCCCAAAGCCAGCCATACAGGGATCAAATTTCAGCCAGTTCTGTAGGGACCAGACAAATTTGAACCAATGGATGGGCAGTTTGGTTGTAGCCACAAGTTAGTGTACACCCAGATTGTCAGATTTTTCCCAGAATGACAAGTGCTGCTGGCTATAGCCAACAACCTTGATCACCATTATTGTAGCAGAAAAGGCTGTCAAAACACAGTACAAATATAGGTTGTAAAGTTTAAAAGTGCTACATCCTATATAAGAATACAAACTTTTTTTCATTCTAGCAGCTGAGTTTGGGAACAGGGTACTGATATTGCTATACCACCAGAGACCCAATATTCTTTTAGACATGTCACAGCCAGACTATAGTACATTTTTAAAGTGGAAGTAAACTCCCCTCTCTTTTTCAGCCAAGGAAGCTGCCATCTTTGCCTCTGTTTAATCTTCAACTGCTATGGTGCTGCACATGTGATTCGTTCTGACACCAGCCATTGGATGGTTTGATAGTTTGGCTGAGAGCACAGCCAATGTGCAGTTAGCATTCCCAGCATGCCTTATTTTTTTAACTGTTTAAATTGATGGGTTTACTTCCACTTTAATGCAATAGTATATTTTCACAGGGGTCTTCCTGTAAAAGTAACAAATAGAAGTAAAAAGTTGTTAAAGGAAAAGTAAAATTTTTTGAGTGATACTATTTAAATGTGTGGAATTCCTACTGAACAGGAATACACCTTGCGTAAGGTGCCAAGCAATCCTTTGCTGGATTCAGCAATAGGAGATCAATGGCACTTCCACCTTTGACAGAAGTCACAGGCAATTTTGAGATGTCGTGCTGTGCTTTTCTACCAAGATGGCCACCTTTGTACAGAAGAATAAAAAATATATATAAAAAAAATAAAAAATATAAGACTGCTGGGAGACACTAGGCCAGGAATATGCAAACAGTGCACCTCCAGCTGTTGCAAAATGTAATGTCCCATTATGCCTCTGAGTATCATGCTTGTGGCTGTCAAGAGTCTTGCTATGCCTCATATGGGACTTGTTCTAAAACAGCTGGAGGTCTAATTGCATATCTGTACCCTTGGCAATGCTTGCCCATCTTTATGTTGTGGGTCCTTTGTTGTTGCTTAGTTTTTTTTGTTCACCAATTTAAAAAAAAAAAAAAAAAAAAACGAATCAAAGTTTAATGTTACCAGTGTTTTTTATATAAAATTATGCAATAGTTGCTAACAGCACTTGAGATTGATTTACTGGAACTGAATGAGAGAACCATACTGCAGACAAAAAAAAAAAAAAAAACAGAACAAGTGTAAATATGCAGTGGCTAAACTGAACAATGACATACAATTCCATTTTACTGGCAAATTCCAATGACTCCACAGGCCAAACGCCCACCAGCATTGCCAGTTATCAGGCTCTCATTGTCTCCACCTTTTCCCAAGTCGTCTGCCTTCTCATGGACCTAAAAAACAAATAAATAAAAATCAAACAGGTTTTTATAGTTTGCCAACTTTGATTTTGTTTCAAAGACTTTCCACTACCACCCTTTTTTTCAATCCACACCCAAAACTAAACTCAGAGCACGCTTGTTATCAATAAGGCATATGGAGATTAGCGTACAAAAAAAAAAAAAAAAAAAAAAAAAAAGAAGGTTAAAAGGGTTGATTTGTTTGCAATCTAGAAAGTATGATACCCATCACACAGCAGCATGATTCTGGTCAAAATGAAAAATCATTTTGCTTGGCAAAGATCTTTCACATTATGAAAAAACTGGTTTCAGTTAATTGAACTGTATTTTTCCCCCCCAAAAAAGCGTTCAAAAGACTGCTGTGCAAACGCAGTGTAACAATATCGCAACAGCTGTCATTTTATTCTCTAGGGCAGGGATATGCAATTACAAGCTGTTGCAAAACTACAAGTCCCATCATGCCTCTGGGCGTCATAGTTGTGGCTGTAAGAGTCTTGCTATCCTTCATGGGACTTGTAGTTCTGCAGCAACTGGAGGTCCGCTAACTGCATATCCCTGCTCTAGGGTCTCTAAAATAGATGTTTGGGGGTGCCAAGTAATTTGAGCAGAAAACACTGATTTTAACGTGTAAGCAATGACAGTCAAAAAAAGGCTTGCGCTTTACCCGATTGCCAACCGGCTGCTGTATTTATATGTCGGCAGAATGGCACAGCTGTACATTACTTTGAATTTCCCACTGCAAGCTGTGACTGCAGGACCTGATGTCTGCAGGGATACCCGCAGCGATCATGTCAGAGCTGAAGAACAGGGAGATGCCGATGTAAACACAGCATCTCCCTGTTCTGCCTAGTGACAGGACACCGATAGTCTGCCTCCCTGTCATCAGGAGCAGCGATCAGTGTCGTGTCACTGCTAGACCATCCCCCAGAACGTTAGAATCACTCCCTAGGACACACTACATACACATCCCCCATTTTGTGGGTGCTATAACTTTAGCGCAAACCAAACACTTATTGCAATTTACCAAAAATATGTTGAATATGTATTGGCCTAAACTGAGGGGAAAAAAAAAAGGTGAAGGGGTTGAATTGAGATTGCAACCTTTTAACAATTGTGCAGCTCTAGTGCACATACAATACTGAAGAAATCAGAAGAGTTCATTAGAAACTTGGGTGTGGCACTACATCTCAGGAGCAGGGTTACAAGTAATTGATGACCAAGCTGAGTAGGAGAGGGGAACTTAAAGCAAAAATCAGTTGGGTTTTAGGACAAAATGCCCTAGAAAGCCAACTGCTTTAGAAACGCTGGGCAAAATATAAATGGTTTTAGCTTCACCAGATGTCAGCATTTAGCCTAGTATGTATGCTACATTTAGTAGCTTCAGTGTAAAAGGGGGTTGTTATGCATCAAAGTTAAATTGTGTAATCCCCTTACATTATAATCCAATGTGCCGTATGTGGGTTAAAGGGGATTCAGTAAAATACTATGTTATGGTAATGCTGGGTGCTTGTGACCTGCTGCTCTCCTTCCTTGATCTGAGAACTACAGTGGGAGGAACCATTCCCCCCCCCATTGACGGAAGCCAGTAGGAGGAGAGCAGCAGGATGACGGGCACGTAAACTGACCACAGTAATTAGGGCTCAGCTGCCATGATTACCATGGTCAGCACAGAGGAACAGACAGGTTTATTATAGCTTAGAGGGGGACAAATGAAAGGGCACCATGCTTTGCATCATGCTGTAAAGGATTTTTTTCTTAGGGTTACAATCACTTGGGGGAGTGGGGCCGCCAACACCCTTAGCCAGTGAATAGCTGTTGAGCAGGCTGGGAAGCTGGCTGCCGCATTCTCAACACAATACATAGATTCATACCCCCTGGTCTACATCCATTGTCAAATCACACTAACCCAAAACAACCTCCAAGCCTGATGAAGGCTCCTGCCGTCTGAAAGCTCTTAAATAACCAAGGGGCACCATCCAAGCATGCCTTCTGTTAAGGATGTCACAAGGGGCGGTGCCATCTAAACAGAGCGAATTAATTCCTTTTTATAAATAACGGTCTTAATTTATTTTATTGGTGAATAATTAGGGATACTACAGTGGCTACAAAAAGTCTAAAGACCCCTGTTAAAATGTAAGTTTTTTTTTATAAAGAGACAAAAAGTCAAGTCATTTCAAATACAGGGGTTAAAAAAAAAAAATAGGTTTCATAAGTCTTATAACTGGAGATGTAGCTGTATTCAGACTTCAGCAATCGCATGCAAACTCAATAGGAGTCAGTACTCATCATATAAAGTGCCTCTGATTAAACCTAAATAAAGTTCAGCTGTTCTAGTAGGTCTTTCCTGAAATTTATAGTTGTACCCTACAGCAAAAGCGATGTTCTGCAAAAGGTGCTTCCAAAGCAGAGGGAAACCAAGGTTGAACTTTTTGGCCGCAATTCCAAAAAAAAAAAAAAAGGTATACGTTTGGCTCAAAAAAAAAATAAAAAAAAAAAATAACCTGCACATCACCAAAAGAACACCATACCCACAGTAAAGCATGGTGGTGGCAGCATCATGCTTTGGGGGCTCTCTTCAGCTGGAACAGGGGCCTTAGTCAAAAATAGAGGCAATTATGAACAGTTCCAAATACCAATCAATTGGCACAAAACCTTCAGGCTTCTGCTAGAAAGCTGAACATTAAGAGGAACTTCATCTTTCAGCAGGACAATGACCCAAAGCATAAAAGCGAAAGCAAAAAGGAATAGCTTCACCAAGAAAAAAAATAAAAAATTTTTTACTCACCATAAAATCCTTTTCTCTAATTCACTGACAGCTCCTCTTAGCCATTGGGTTGTTATGCCACCTTTAGGAGAATACTAGGCATTACATGTTATGTAAAACAGAACTTTTCCAGTTCTGCCCAAGGGGTGGTTCCCTTAGGCAACAACCTCTCAGGCTGCCATGCAGTCATCAGTACGTCAACAAGCAGTATAACAAAGAAAAAAAAAAAAAAAACAGGAGGGGCGGGTGCTGTGTCAGTTGGTGAATTACAGAGAAGGATTTTACGGAGAAAACAAAAAAAAATAAAAAAAAAAAAAATCCTATTTTCTCTTATTTTCACCGACTGACAGCTCCTCTCAGCCATTGGGACATCCAAGCAGTGCCAAACAAGGGGTGGGAAAACAGCATTTAAAAAAAATAAAATAAAAAAAAAAAAAAGTATCCACCATAGAAAGTGGGAACTAGTGCAACTTCACCCACAAAAACAGCGCGTGGAAACCACCACAAAACCAGGGTACGACTCAACCGCACACAAAAAAAAAAATTAAAAAATTAAAAAATTAAAAAAAGCGGTAACTAATGCAACAGTGCATTAGCTTAAAAAGTTACTGCTTTTTTTGGTAAAAAGGAAAAATTGCATACACAATGGCAACTATGCAAAACTTTGCAGCCAAAACACTGACATCTACCTTGTAGAACTTGGTAAACGTTGTGGACAGATGACCTGGTCGCCGCTTTACACACTTGAACAGACGCTTGATGTCAGAAGGCCCAAGACATTGCGATTGCCCTTGTGGAGTGGGCTGTGACTGGAAAGGGGGGGCAGGTGTAGGCTTGTACTACAATCTGTCTGATCCACCTGGAAATGGTGGCCGAGACCGCCATGCCTCTTTTGACCAGCCACCAAAAACAGTGAGTCTGACTTCCGGAAGGGAGCAGTGACAAAAAAATAAATAAAAAAAAAAAAAAACACACACCAGGGCCGATTTTTCCTTTAATAGTGCTTAAGGACAATTTCTGGTCCACCCCTTGAAGAAACAGCGGGATCCTTGATATAGAAAAGCGCGGATGCCAGCCTTCCTCACATGGAGATTTAGGCCTTCCAGCTATGATGATATATCTTCCGAAAAGAAGCCTTCCGCGCTCTCAACATAGTTGGGATCACCGAGTCAGACAGACCCAGGTTCCTCAATACCTGGCTCTCAATAGCCACGGCATTAAAGCAGGCTGGAGAATTGGACCTTGAGACAGAAGGTCCTCACAGCGGCAGTCAGAGAGCATCTGCCACCACTTGCACTACCAAGGACGCTGAGGCCAATCTGGGCAACCAGTATTACTGGGATCCCCTCGGCTTCCACTCCGAGAAGCAAAACGTGGTAACAGTTTCAGTGGAGGAAAGGTGTAGATCAGCTGGTACTGATCCCATGGAGCCACCAGCATGTCTGACGTGTCTGCTCACAGATCTCGTCCTGGACACAAATCTCAGCACCTACCAATTGAGACGGGAGGCCAGAAGATCCACGTCTGTGTGCCCCACCGCAGGCACAGTAGCCTGAACACCTCCAGATGTAAATACGTGAGGCTCTGTCCTATGATGTATGATAAAGAAACTAGGATTTTTTAAAACGGCTTACTTGTAAAATGCCTTTTCTTGGAGTACATCATAGAATCAGAATGTGGGTCTCAATAGCCAAGCCGTTAAATTTAGCGTTTGTAAAGTAGGATGAAATATCGGCCCCTGAGATAGCAGGTCTGATACCATGGACCCTTCACTGCCATCTTTATGATCTCTGCATACCATGACCTTCTGGGCCATGCTGGTGCCACCAGCATCACTGACTTTTCCAGCTTGATCCTGCAAAATTGTCGTGGTAGCAACTGAATCAGGGGAAATGCATAGATCAGTGAGAACTGATCCCATGGGGATCACCAATGCATCTGTTCCGTAGGAGTGGGTCCCTTGTCCTGGACACAAAGTTGACTATCTTCGTGTTTAATCTGGAAGCCAGGAGATCTACGTCTGGAGTCCCCCATCTTTGGCAAACAGCCCAAAACACGTCGGGGTGAAGAGACCATTCCCCCAGGAATAACTGCTGGCAACTCAGATAGTCCGCTTGCCAATTCTCTACTCCCGGAATGAAAACTGCCAATAGGCATGGGACATTCTCTTCTGCTCAAGTTAGAATCTGGTTCACCTCTGAGCTGAGAGACTCCTGGTGCCCCCTTGGCTATTGATATATGCCACAGCTGTGGCATTGCCAGATTGGATCCTGACAGGACAATTCTTTAACCTGAAGGTCCAGGTCCTTAGAGCCAGATATACTGCCCAAATCTCTAGGATGTTTATGGGCAATGCTCTTTTGGTTCTTGGCCATTGTCTCTGGACAGTCGTCCTTTCTAGTACTGCTCCCCAGGCTGAAAGGCTGGCATCTGTCGTTACCATTTTCCAGATAACTGGTCTGAAGCATTCTCCCTTCAGCAGGTTCTGGGATAGCAACCACCAATTGAGGCTTTGGGAAACTCTTGGTGACAACCGCATTGGCAAATCTAAAGCTTGAATCATCTTGTTCCAAGAAAATAGCGTACGGTTTTGAAAGTCTCGAATGGAATTGGGCATAGTGAACTGCCTTGAATGAATCTACCATCTTCCCCAGCAACCTCATGCAAAGGCAGATTGAAGGACTTTACCTTGACCTGATCATCCTCACTAGCTCCTGTATGGAGCTGATCTTTGCAGGAGGCAAGAAGACTCTTCTGGGCTGTGTCAATGATCATGCCCAAATACTCCAACCTCTTCAGTGGCTTTAGGGAGGACTTCTTTAGGGTGAGAAACCAACCCAGGTCTTTTAGGCAACTGCTTGTAATGGCTACGCCTTGCTTCAAACGAGCCACTGACTGGTTTATCAACAGAACGTCCAAATAAGCCAAGACAGTAATGCCCTGTGCCTTTAACTGTGTATAAGTACAAGCGCCAGGCATGAAGCCTGCTGAATAGAATCTTTTATAGCATCTATGGCAAAGCATAATGCCCTAGTTAGCTCAGCCAACTCCTGAGCTTGTTGTGCAGGAAGCTCTTTGAGAGCATCTAAATTGGTCCTTTAAGGACTGACAGATGCCTATAGCTGCTATTGCAGGCTGAGTTACGGTCCCTGCTAAGGAAAAAAAGGTTTTTAAACAGACCTTCCAATTTTTTATCTGTTGGCTCCTTGAGCATATGTGCATTGTCCACTGGACAAGTTAAACGTCTGTTCACATTGGAAATCGCAGCGTCCACTGCTGGAACCTTCCATCTTAGTGAATTTTTCCTCCATAGGATAGAGACTAAAGAAGCTCTTTGGAGGGGGGAAAAAGGTTTATCCGGATGATCCCATTCGGCATAAGCTTCTCTAGTAATGCGTGTATGGGAAATGCATGTAAAGGCTGTAAAGGTTTCAGGGAACCCAAGGAAGAGACTGGACCTTCAGCTAACTTTGTTAGAGGAGCCCCTGCACATGACACAGCTGGGCAGTCACACAGCATTCCCCACAGGGAGGGAAGAAAGGGACAGGGAGAGAAGAGAGGGCAGGGACCCCCAAAGTGACCTCCCAGGGAATGCCCAGGTGCTCTGCCCCACCAAGGCAGGCCGAGCTGTACTTACCAGTCCTGAAGAGCTGGGAGACATTCCATTAAAGACCCACTTTGATCAGTACAGGGTGGCTGCTGGCCTCGGCACACTGACGCAGACATCAGTAGCCTGGTCATATGTGCGCCCCAGAGCATTAAGCTCACTGACCACCTCTGGAGCTGAGGTATGTCGTGGCCGACCCAGTGCGGAGCTCTGGTCTGCACACGCTCACTGGCCAGGCTGGGGAGACTACAAGGATAAGGGTATCCAGCCTGTCACCCAGCCAGCTGTTGATAGCAGATCAGAGTCTACCTTGCGCAAAATAATAAAAATAAAAGATATATAAAAAAAAGAAGACCGATGGGCCCCCATCAGGGTTCCTAGGTCCTTCTCTAGGCAAAATAAAACTCACTGCATGGCAGGCTGAGGGGTTGTTGCCGAAGGGACCGCCCCTTGGGCAGAACTAGAAAGTTCTGTGTTTTACATAACATGTAATGCCTAGTATTCTCCTAATGTGTCAGTCAGTGAATATAAGAAAGATTTTTGGAGTGGCCCAGCCCTCAAGATTGAAAACCTGTGGGGTGATCTGAAGAGGTCTGCACAGGAGATGCCCTTGCAATCTGACATTTGGGGTGTTTTTGCAAAGAGTGGGCCAATATTGCCAAGTCAAGATTTACCATGCTGATACCCATGCCCAAAAAGACTGAGTGCTGTAATTAAATATAAAAAAGGTGCTTCAACAAAGTATTAGTTTAAGGGTCCATAATTTAGTTTATTTTTACTTCCCTCCACCTAAAAGATGTGTTTGTTCAACTGTTTTAGTTTAATGGAAAAAGTTATGAAACAATTTTTGGTCTTTCACAGAAACATGACATTAACAGGCATGTGTAGACTTTATAGCCACTGTATTTACATAAGGGCCTCCCTTGTTAAAAAGGGGCTTCCCTATGCCAACAAGCCCCCCACAACCACAGTCCATAGTTGGGAGGGGGTTGAAGAGGCCCTTGTCAACATAGTGACAAGGTGCTTTGGGGCACTGCCCTCCCTGCCCCAAAGCACAACCCATGTTGAGGGGAATGTGGCCTGGTAAAATTCAGGGGCGCTGGCTTGTTGCACCTTTCTTGGCCTGTCAGGCTACAATGACTTAAGGGTAGGCACCCTTGGCCGTCCAGCCGTTTTGAAACTACAAGTTCCATGAGACATCGCAAGACACTGACAATCACAGGCATGACTCCTAGAGGCAGAGGCATGATGGGATTTGTGGTTTCACCACAGCTGGAAGGCTGAGGCTGCCTACTCAGATAGGGCTCTGGTATGGATTTTGGTGGACTACATTTTTAAAAGGGACATGGGATTTCCCCTAAACTACATACCAGACCCAAAGGGACTGGTATGGATTGAGGGGACCCCCATGCTGTTTTACTGCCAACAGCCATCTCATCCATTAAAGACATGGTGCCAGCTTCCCAGCCCCTCTAACCAGCAATTCACTGGTTAAAAACACTGGCAGCCACAGCTTAACACAGAAAAGACAACTGCCAATTGTTGAACACCTGTCTGTTTTTCCGCCAAAACACTGCTGCTCCAAAATGCACTCAGACTAGCGTTTTGTGGCAGAAAAAAATAAATAAAAACCCTATGTGTGCGCATCACCACATGGAGGCAGTTAAACATCTGATGCCCAAAACTGCTGGGGGAGGGGAGAAAAAAAAAAAAAAACCCACACACCACACCCCTGGTGTGCAGGAGGCCTTAAATTCAGCCATCATCTCAGGCCATCCCCACCTTGCATGATCAGTCTGTTATCAGCCTAACTTTTGACAAGCTCAGAGGCCCAGAGATAGTAGTGTTGGAGGAGGATGCTATAAATGGATTAGCAGACTGCTAAACTACACATAGGCAACCTCTGCATGTGTGGAAAGGGGTGTGTGCACCTTTTCTCCAATCAGCTGTGTCTCAGTTTCTAGCAATGATCTCCTCCTACAGGGGCACCAGGAAATGAAAATTCTAACAGAACTTGCACTCAACAGAATATCAAGGTGCAGACAGAAGATATACATGCATGACATATAGGGAGATTTTTCATCCCTGGGCATCATCTGAGGCTGTTCACTTCACATCCACTTTAAGTAAGAACACTTATGGGGGGGGGGGGGCCTTGCAAGAATGGGCGTTTCCTTGGCTGACATTTCAACCGACATCACGGCATGTGGGATTGACATCTTCCTGCCTTATCAAATTTTTTTTTATGGACATCTTAAGTTTAAAGTCACAGGCTTATTTACTTTTTACATAATTCACATTTACTGGGTATTGATGACTTTTCCATTTACAAAAAGTATCTCACTTTAACCACTTCCCGACCAGCGCACGATGTACGTCGACAGAATGGCACGGGCAGGCATATTGGCGTACATGTACGTCCAATATTCGTTGCCGCCGTGCCATCGGGAGCGCGCCGCCGGCGTGCTCCCCCGCGCTGGTCGGGACCCCCGTGAGTCCGGTCGCGGGACCCGCGGACTCGATGGCCGCGAGCATCCCCGCAATCGTCTCACGGAGCGGCCGAATGGAGGAAATGCTGTATAAACAACATTTTCCCATTCTGCCTAGCAACTAGTGACGCTGATCTCTGCTCCATGTGATTTGAGCAGAGATCAGTGTACACTAAATGAAAGCCCAACCCCCCCCACAGTTAGTAACACACCCCTAGGAACACTTAACCCCTACACTGCCACCCACTGGTTAACCCTTTCACTGCCAGTGTCATTTACACAGGAATCACTGCATTTATATAGCAGTAATTACTGTATAAATGACAATGGTCCCAAAAATGTGTCAAAAATGTCTGATGAGTCCGACAATGTCGCAGTCACAATAAAAATCGCAGATCGCCGCCATTACTAGTAAAAAAATAAATAAAAAATGATTAATAAAAATGCTATAAAACTATCCCTATTTTGTAAACGCTATAACTTTTGCGCAAACCAATCAATAATCGCTTATTGCGATTTTTTTTACCAAAAATATGTAGAAGAATACGTATCGGCCTAAATTGAGGGAAAAAAGTGTTTTATTTTTGGGGGGATATTTATTATAACAAAAAGTAAAAAATAATGCGTTTTTTCCAAAATTGTCGCTCTATGGGTTGATCTGCGCAGTGAAAATGCTATAACAAATAAACCAAATAAGCCAGAAACTGCCACCCCTACCCTAAGGTGGGGTAAATAGTAAGACATATGGTACAGTAGGTTTTGGCACTGTTCCTTAAGCTGATAAGGAACATAATATATAAATTTCTTATGAATGACAATTTTTGCAAACAAAAACTTTATACTAGAAGAAAAAAAAAAAAAAAAAAAAAGCTGTGTTAGAACCTCTGGTCTTTTCATGTAGACCCAAAAACTTGTGTGCTAAAATGCCTTTTAATCCTACAGTTCATCTCCGGAGAAAAAAAAGAGGAACCTACTACTATGAAATTAATCGTACAAAATACTTGGTGGAAAAACCCAAAAACCACACAAAAGTGATAGCGATCGCAGATAAAAACAACAACTCCATCCCCCTATATTTTCGTATAAAGGGACTGGTGCATCAATACAAACAAGTGCCTATGTGCTATTGTAAAAGTTGCATCAGTTGCGTTTTTCACATAAAGGGACTCATGCTTGTGAACAAGCGACTGGTGCTTTGTGTAAACCAGCAGGACAAAAAACAAAAAAAAAAAACAAACAGGTAACTAGGTGCTCTCAGAATAGTCTCATGAGTGAAAGTCCAGCATCTCAGGGAGAATTCCTTCACATGTAAATCGTGTGGCGATATGATCTGTGCCCCTAACCACTCCCGGGGTATTGCGCCGTCACAGTATGTGCCACTGTAGCAATTTAGGGATTCCCCGGCTTCCATGTGCTGGCACTACTGGGTATTAGTCTTGCATATTCACCATATAAAAAGAGAAGAGTATGCCCATAGCATAATTTCGTTTTTTGAAATGATAAACTACTCACATTTCCATGAAAAAAAAATACAAGCAATAAGCATGCACGCTGTATCAGCAGAAACTGGAAGTGATGCAATGCTGTTCTACGCATTTGGTCATCAGTCGACTGGACTGCGTAGAACGGCATTGCATCACTTCCGGTTTCTGCTGATACAAGCGGTAATCAAACATGCGCGTGGTATTTTTCCATGGAAATTGAGTAGTTTATCATAATTTCAATTTATGAAAATGAAGTTATGCTATGGGCATCCCCTTCTTTTATATGGTGAATATACAGGACTAATACCCAGTAGTGCCAGCACATTGAAGCTGGGGAATCCCTAAATTGCTACACAGTGGCACATACTGTGACAGGGCAATACCCCGGGAGGGGTTAGAGGCTCCGGTGAGTGCATTGGCAATAGGGGCATGGATCATATCACCACACACCCGATTTACATGTGAAGGAATTTTCCCTGAGATGCTGGACTTTCACTCATGGGACTATTCTGAGAGCACCTAGTTACCTGTTAGTTTACACAAAGCACCAGTAAACTTGTTTACAAGCAAAAGTCACTTTATGTACAAGTTGCAACATCATTTGCAGTTTTTTCACGATAGCACAAGCACTTTATTGTATTGATGCACCAGTCACTTTATATGAAAATAGGGGGACCGAGTTATTTATCTGCGATCGCTATCACTTTTGTATTTTTTCCCCACAAAGGATTTTGTATGATAAATTCATAGTAGGTTCCTCTTTCTCTGGAGATAAACAGTAGGATTAAAAAAGGCATCTTTTAGCAAACAAATAAAACATTTTTGTCTATACGAAAAGACCAGGAGGTTCTAATAGCATTTTTTCTCAAGTTTAAAATAGCTTTTTTTATTTTTATGTACCAAAATATTTGATGGCACCCATTTAACCCAATATAAGGGAAAAGACCAAAAATAAAAAAATAAACTTTTGGGCAACAAAAAAAAAAAATTCCCCCTTTTTCCTTCATTAAAACCTTGGGATGAGTTATTGTCTATGAAGTTTTCTAGCCTAGTATAAAGTTTCTCCTCGCAAAAAAAGTGTCATTCATAAGGAACATAATATATACATACATTCTTATCAGCTTAAGAAACAGCACCAAAACCTACTGTACCATATATCTGTCTAAATGTTTCCCCTGTGCTTCACTAAATGTTTTGCAATGCAAATCACATTATAAAACATTTCCCGGCTGAGCTAGCTGATAACACTGAGCGCTTGACTCCGAAGTAAAGTAGTTTTCCGGGTCACACAAAGGGGAGGAGAGTGAACGCAAGTCCTCTGTACCTCCAGCCACCGGCACCCGCCATGGAGCTCCTGGGAAGATGGACAAACGGAGCCTGGTAAGCATGGCGGGGTATCGGGAGTGTGAGCAATCAGGCAGCAGCCCGAATGCTTCCATGTGACAGGCAGGAGCCTGCCCGTCAGTGTCACACAATCCAGGTGGCTGCAGCCACTGGATTGTGTGATAAACAGAGCTGCCCCCCCATAGGGACCTGGCAACAAAAGGGTTAAACCACCCAAGGTTGACCTAACAAGTCTGCCTACAGTGAAAACTGCATATTTAAACTATTACAGGACAAGTTATCTGCAGCTCAACTTTCCTCTTAAAGTTGAAAAACTTGCCCCCCCCTCCCATTCCTGCCAGTCAGTGAGGCTACATATATTGGAGCAATTAGAACCTAAGCAAATATTCCTCCCCCCCCCCCCCAAAAAAAACCCATCTGCCTGCATCTTTGTTCTACTTGACTTTGGGTCAAGGTAACCTGCTTTTACAATTACAGGCTCTCCAAGCATTTCCAGATTTGTGAGTGAATATACCATCAAGGACTAGTTCCAGCCAGCTCAGTTGGACGCATACCTAAATGCACAAAATATAAACTTGTACACAAACACGTAAGCTGGCTGTGGAAGGAATTCCAGTCACTGACTTGATGGGGGAATTGAGAGATTTTCCTGTGGTTGCAGGAAAAAAAAATAAAAATAAATATATATAACTCAGTCTGGCTGGCCTTATAGGCAAATATAGTTTAACCAGCAAATATCAAGTTGCCTCCCATGGAATCATGAAGGATTTTCCCCCCGCTTCTGTTTGCCTTCCTCTAGGATAAGCGATTATCAACCTCAGTTAAGGCACCCTACACAATCTCATGACACCCAATTCAACAACATCCACCATAAGAGGCAATTTATGCTTACAAAGCAAAATACCCCTTTGCACATGGCTACTGAGTAGTAGTCCGTTTCTCAGTCGAGAGCGAGAGAGCTTTATACTCTTTAAACCCTGCAAGCAATGTACATATTGTTTGTATTTGCACTCTGTAGTGGTCTGATGTGCAGTATTCACTTACCACTGCTGTGCGTCCAATGATAGAATGATTTCCTTTTAAACTAATTAGTTTATCTTTAATATTAATATCGGCAACACCAGCATCTGATGTTATATTTCCAAGGTCTCCAACATGCCTGAAAGACAAAGACAGCTCTGCTCAAAAAAAACAAAAAAAAAAAAAAAAAAAAAGAAGAAAAAAAAAGAAAAGAAAGAAAGGACAACTACATAGCTGAACATGCAAGAAGCACCCAGGAGTAAAGGCTTCATTCAGAGAATGTCAATGTTCTCTGTACAGTTTAGGCTGCCCCCACCAATAGACAAGAGGCAGCTGGACCCATAGGCATCTAAAAATTGCATTAAGGACAGTAAATTAAATAGTTAGCGTTCCATAAACCTGCAGGTCATGTCAATGTCCTGAGCTTGAGGTAGGTTTGCAGCTGTGGTAAACCATCTCAAAGTAAATATGAAATTCCCAAAAAAACAAAAAAAAAAAAAACCAACGCTGAATAAACTTTGCAACTGGCAGGAGTTTTTGCCCAGCCATTGTTTTGGCGATGTTAAACCATTACAAACATGCAGAGTAGAACACCAAGCAAAAGTCAGTGGTAAAAGAAAAAACCAGCTCACAAAAGTTACCCTAAGACAGGGGTATGCAAAAGTCAGCCCTCCAGCTATTGCAGAACTACAAGTCCCATCATGCCTCCAAGTAGTTGGAGCCATTAGTCCTGCAATGCCTCATGGGACTCTGCATACACCTGCAGTCACATTTTTATTGCAAAGTAAGATGGATTGTCTGCTACCACAACCACCCTTGTAGCAAACCAAGAGGGATTTTAATGAAAAAAAAATAAATAAAAATAAAGTGATGTATTTTTATAACAGCTTACCCGTAAGATCCCTCTTTGATCTACATCAGGAGGGACAGAGCCATAGTACTTACCATGTGGATTATAGGGCCACTGATAGACACTGGCACACCCTAAGGCAAGAAGCGTACTCCCTATATAACCACTCCCACTACTGGGAGTCCTCAGTTTTGTAGCCAAGCAATACAAAGTATACCAAGGAGAGAGGGACCTGTGTTCCCTGATGTACATCAAAGAAAAGGATTTTACAGGTAAGCCCTTATAAAAATCCTGTTTTCTTACATCAGGGAACACAGAGCCATAGTACTTACTATGTGGGATGTCCCATAGCAATGGCAACTGAAGGGAGGGGTGACAACCAAAAAGTAGGGCAAAAAAGGAAGCCAGAGGACTTTTACTGCAGTATACTATACTGCGCCTAAAGGCAATATCCTTGTGACCTTTAATATTGATTTGATAAAATCTGATAAACGTATGAGCTGAAGACCAAGTAGCAGTCTTACAGATCTGAGCCATAGAGGCCTGATGATGCACCACCCAAGAGGTACTAATCGCCCTGGATGAGTGCTCTAACATGGGAAGGAAGAATTTTCTTCAAGCTGAAGCTTGATCACTTGACAAATCCATTTGGAAAATAGTGGGATTTCCTCCGTAAGGTAGGATGGAATACCGGACCTTGTGCAAAAAGGTCTGGCTATAACAGCAGAGTCTGAAGTCCACCTGTCAAGTCTATTCCTGGAATGAAAACTGCCGATAGGCAAGGAAGGCGGTGTTCTGCCCAAGCTAAAATATGCACCTCTTTGGGTGGCACAATTTCTCGTGCCCCCTGGTGATTGATGTAAGCCACAGCCGTGGCCTTGTCTGACAGGATAGTCCCATAGTCAGACTGCCCATCAACATTTTTTGGAAGATTTGGACAAGGTCCTCTAACCTGGACCATCTCCCCTGGACAATCTTCTAGGGCTGCTCCCCTGCCTAGGAGGCTGGCATCTGTTAACACTTTCCAGGATACAGGTAGAAAAGATTTTCCCTTTTGCTGGATAAAAAAAAAACACCAATTTAGGCTCCGACTAGGTCACATATTGGAAAACAACAATACAAAAACCAAGGTCTGAATCTATTCCAGACTGACATAATGGTGATTTGAAGCAGTCTTGAGTGAAAACTGCGTGTAAGGGACGGCCTCGAAGGAGGCCACCCTTTCCCCTAACAATCTTATGCACAGCCAAAATGGAAGGATTTTACTTTGTTTTGATAAGTTGAATCAGTCCTTCAATGGAACCGATTCTTGTCTGGGGTAAGAATACCTTCTTCTGTATGGTATCCATAACCAGTCCCAAGTACTGTAATCTCCTTTATGGTTTTAAGGAGGAGATTTCTAGGTTGAGTATCCAACCCAGAGATTCCAGGTAGTTTACAGCTATGAGACTCTGGTTTAGACCCGAGACTGAAGGATCTTATTAAAAAAGGTAGATCTAAATAGACTAGGACCATTATGCCTTGAGCCCTTAATCTGGCTCAAGGAGCTGCCAGAATCTTTCAGAATACCCGTGGTGCTGTGGCTAAACCGAATGGCAGGGCTACAACTGAAAATGATGATTTGATATTTCAAACTGCAGAAATTTCTGGTGAGCGGGAAATATTGGCACATGGAAATATGCACATTTTACATGAATTATAGCCAAGAACTTCCCTCCTTGCAGGATGGACAACCAATTGGATTGGCTTCATGCAAAAGGATCGGATGTTTAAGTGCCGATTCAGATCTAGAATGGGTCTCATCTGTTTAGTTCTGGAACCTTGAAAGGTTTGAAGCAAAACCTGTGCCCTGTTCCACTAAGGGAACCTCTGATATCACCGACTGGGATAATAGATGATCCAGAGCCAGAAAGGCTTTTCTCTGGATCCTTGGGAACATTTGCCCTTAGAAAAACAAGGGGATGGAACCGCTCGCAGCTCTAGTTGTACCTAGAGAAAACTGCAGAAGCCATCCATCTGTCTTGACATTGTTTCTGACAGATCTATGAGAAAGGCAGGAGCCTTCCACCCACCTGAGCAAGCGGGGGCACCCCTTCGAGGAGGCTTTACCATCCTGCTTTGTGGGCTTTCTGCCCACAGATCTCTTCTGACCCTGGCACTGAGCTTGGGGTTTCCCCCTTGAACTGGATGGTTGAGGCCATAGAGCCTAGAGGACGATGCCCCTGGCACAGGAGAGGCAGCACGCTTAATGGAGAAATATTTGAACTTCTTTACTAGTAAAAGAGCTTTTCCCATTAGAGGTACCTTTTTCAAATAGCCGTTCACCATGAAAAAGGGTAAACCGACTAGGAATTCATTTTTACAGGGTGCTTCGGCTGACCAATTTTTCAGCCATAAAACTCTGCGAGAATGCACTAGTCCAAGCATAATCTGTCAGGCTTAAATGATAGAATCTGTCATGGCATCTGTGAAACATCACGCCTGATATGCCAGCCCATTGCTGGGCCTGCTGATCAGGTAGAATTTTAAGTATCTCCATAAACTGTTCCTTAATGGACTGATTTACACCAATTGCAGAAAGCCGGCTGCACTACTGAACTTGCTAAAGACATATTGCTTTAAGAAAGAGGTTTTAACTGTTGGATCCTTTATCAGTGCATTATTCCCAGACATTTGAGATTCTTGCAGCTACAACTGCTGGAACCCCCTATTTCTTATAGAAATCCTCTTCCATAAAGTGTGGAGAATTTCCTAGGAGGATAAATTTTATCCGGATGTTCCCATTCAGAATACACAAGCTTTTTTAGCAATGCATGAATAGGAAGACAGAACCTCCCCCATCTGGGGATGTTCTAATGAACCCAAATTAGAGGTGGGTCCCTCAAGAGCCTGTGCTGCAGGCAGAAAAAGTTGATGAACCAATTCAGTAAGAGAGTGCACAAGCAACCTGTCTTGTGATGCTACTCCTATATTAGGATCCTCGGAAGAGGATAAACAAGTATCTTCCAAATATTTGGAAGATCTACCAGATGCCCAGCCTCCTGCAACTCAATAAGGAGTCGAGAGCACTAGATGTGAATCTGCCATGTTTAGACCCACTATGGAGAGCTATCATAGCATTAATCTTCTTTAAGAATGGTAGAAGAAAAAACCTTGGGTGATGTATACAGGGACTGAAGTGTCTAGCACAGCTGTAACAGTTCCCCCTGACGGCTCATCTTACCAGCCGCATCCCTCTGAGGATAACCCTTTTGGAAATGGATTTAGTTTATTGTGAAACCATTGACCCCTTTAGAACCCTTGGAGTTCCTGGTCTCAAACCACCCATAGCCTGAAGCATAAAGCAGAGGCACTACCAGCAAAAGAATGTACACTTCTAGGTTATAGTCCAGCACTAATAGCCGCTATTAATCCTAGCCTGGTAAAGTATTAAAAAAAGAAAAAAGAAAAAAAAACAATCGGGGGCGCAGGAGGCGACCGTGACCCCTTTTCTTAGTGGAGGATCTGCTTGCGGCTGGAGGAGAGGAGAAATGAAGGCTTCCACTCCATTTCCAGCATCAGGCCGGTGAGTGCTCAATACAGCCCCCAGTGGTGAAACATAGGCATGACAGCATTATACAAAGGGGAAATTCCTGAAAATCTCCCTTATTTTTTCCTCGCAGCAGGGTTATCGGAGATAAACCCGATCTTCACAGTGGGTTCCGAAACAGTCAGGAACAGGGGAACATCAGGTTACCCACAATCCTGGGCCTGCGACAACACCCTGCCAGTAAAAACGTTATGGCCTTACTACCACAAAGTACTGGATCCCAGGGTCTAGCTCTCTAAAAAGGAGCGTGTGCAAGTAAAACCTTGTTTCTTCTGACACGAGGCCCGGGTACCATCCATCTAGCCCATGAAAAAGACATCAGAACGTATCCGGTCAGCATGCCTAGCCCCAGCAAGGAAGCTTCCAGTGGAGCTACGTACATCTTTACTTGTGACCAACACCTTAGACACTGGCAAAAATACAAAAAAAACAAAAAAACTGAGGACTCCCAGTAGTGGGAGGGGTTAAATAGGGGAGAACACTTCTTGTCTTAGGGCCAGTGAGAGATGGACACTGGCATGCCCTATAACCCACATAAGTAATATGGCTGTGTCCTCTGATGTAAGAAAAGTAATTACTATGCATTTTTTTAACCACTTCAATACCGGGCACTTAAACACATTCCTGCCCAGACCAATTTTGAGCTTTCAGCGCTGTCACTCTTTGAATGACAATTGTGCGGTCGTGCTACACTGTACCTAAATGAAATTTTTATCTTTTTCCCACAAATAGAGCTTTTTGGTGGCATTTGTTCACCTCTACCAATAGGCGGCACTGTATTATGTTATACTGTACTAAAGCATGCCAATCAGTGATGCCCATTGTGGGCACTGATTTGCATCCCTGGTGGTCTAGGGAGGATTACCTTTTGCTGGGCATACCTGGAGAGGATTACCTTTTGCTGGGCATACCTGGTGGTCTGGGGAGGATTACCTTTTGCTGGGCATACCTGGTGGTCTGGTGGCGTCCCTGGTGGTCAGCACAGACCGCCCCCACCCCCGTCAGAGGAGCAGCCAATCGGCTCTCCTCTACTCGCGTCTGACGAGTGTGAGGAAAAGTCGATCACCGGCTCTTCCCATTTAAACTGATCAGCCATGATTGGACATGGCTGATCATGTGGTAAAGAGTCTGTCGGAGACTCTTTACCGAGATCGTAGTTGCAGGGTGTCAGACCGACACCCTGCAACAACGATTGCCGCGAGGCACGCCCCCGGGGGCACACAGCGGCTCGAAATCCTGATCACATCCGATCAGGATTATGCAACCACTTTGCAGCCATCAATTGCCTATAGGGCGGGCGGCAAGTGGTTAAAGAGGCATGTATGCTTGTGAATAAAAGTGAAACCATTGGGGCACTTGCTCAAATTAGCAACTAAAATCAGGATTAAACCTATAAAAAAATAAAAATAAAAGTCATAGCACATTATAGTTGACTCCTAAAGTGCAAATCATGTTAACTAGTGCACTGAAAGCACAAGCCATGCTCAATTAGTCCACCTCACTGTGCGCCACCTACTGTATATGCAGAATGGTCCCTCACCTTGAGTGTAGACCTACTCATAGGTCTACAAGAACTTAGTTGGACAATCCTCAACTGTCTACTCCTGTTATTGTACCAAAATTCTCTACACAGTAATCCAGAATTAGACTGCTTACCATAGTGTAAATCAGTATAACAAATTCACTTTATTAAAATTTTACACTCATATTTCATAAGGAATCACAATAGAAAAAAAAAACGTATACTGTGGTCTTCTCACCAAGACTTAGTCTTGGCCGCACCCAGAAGCGGGATCACCTGGCTGCTGCCAACTGTAGTAGCAATTAATGCATGATAAAATTCTGCGCTTTTGCACAATATATTAATCGAAGTTTGGCTTCCCTAGCCCTAATACCACTAACTCTTTGGTTTTATAATCACATCTCCATGCCACAGTGCAGTCTGCCAGGCCTAGAGGCAGCATATGACTTGATCTGTCCATGTGCTTACAGAATGGCAGACACTGATAAGACAACAGCATACAACAATGTGCACAGCTCATTGTACACGTTGGCCTTTGCTGGGGGGGGGGGCACCCCTTATGCCATCTGATTTTTCTAGTAGTGTGGCAAACACTGATTACTACAAGTAATCTCTTAATGTTTACATCTAACATTTACTCTGTTACTTGGATTTTGAACAACATCCAGTAAAACCGTGTATAAAAAGTACAATTACCTCACTTCATCCTCTGGACCACCATGAGTCTTGCCTTCGGGGTTGAAATGTGGACCAGCACTTACACAGCCTGTAGAGACAGAACACCCATTATGAAACAGATCCCATAAACTAGCTATACAGAACAAATTGGTTGGTTGGCTTAAACCGGACACCTCACCGATTACATGGTTTTGGCAAGTTAATGTCGGGGCCTACCTATACAACAAATTCTTCAACTATAGCCAAGGAGTCAGGCTTTGGTACTATATGGTCAGCAAAACCCAAAGGCTATTGCGACGTTATATTAATGTGTGTCGTCAGCCCAACAGCTGCAACTGAAAACTGCATTTTTATCCATTTACCGAATTGGTTGCTTAGGTGGGCATCATCCCTCTGTATCCAACACACAAACCAAAAAAAAATTAAAAATTAAAAAAAACGAGGCTTGGTGACGCTGGGTGGTCCCCAGGCCTTGAATTACATGTCTAATAGTTAAAAAGATGTTCTGAATATTAAAATCTGTTTTAGGGAGGTTCCTCAGTTCTCCATGATAGATACCTGGGAGGTATAAACGCCCAACAGCAGTTGTGTACTCTTGCTTTAACTCCTGCCCCCCCACCCCACACACTCTGCCATGTCCCACATTCACCTGCTCTTTGGCCAGGCCTGCTGGACGTGGGGTTTGGCGTCAGGAGTGCTCTCTCCGATGACTCCCCATGCCTGCTCACCCCACTGTCCATATGTGGAAGCTGAACCCCTTTTGGTTCATTACCATGTTGTACCTGGATAGTATCTGGCTTGAATGGTTCCACTTTTCGTAGCAGTCAGGGGATGGAGGCGGTTGGGTCAGTGTGGGAAGCTTTCAAACATGCCTGCATGATCCTCTCCTGCATTGACACAAAGCCTCCTCCAAAGACTGCATCAACACGCGGAGGAACAGCGGAGATCCTGTGAACAGACTCATCACTGACCCATCAGCAGCCAATGCCTCCCTCATGAGACTGCAATCTAGGCTCACTGACCATTTAAACTTTGAAAAAGGCCAAAAGGGGAATCTTTTAGTAAACAGCATATCTGAGCACAGTGAACATGCAGGCAAATTACATGGCCCATCTTGACCATAGACCCCAGTAGTTGTAAAGCTTCAGTCGGTCTCTGGGGATATGATCAAAGAACCCTCTCAAGTAGCAGATGAGTTTAGGCAGTTTTACTCTAACCTATACACTGCCCATTACTCACCAGACAGACAATTCCTTCAGGACATTGACTTTCCCACTCTCACCCTCTCCCAGGTTAAACTGCTCGAGGCTCCCATTACAACTGACCTCATAGCAGATGCAGTAGCACACCTCCCACCCTCAAAAGCGTCAGGTTACGACAGACTACACCTACGACCCATTCAGCAAGGTCCTTATACACCCCCCCCCCCCCCCAATTGCAAGTTTTATATACCCACATGTTTGACTGCCACCCTTCCAGCATCCATGGGAGAAGCTCTGGGGGTTTTAATACCCAAACTAGGAAAAGATCCACTCTGAGTCATACTGCCCTATCTCCCTCCTACAATTAGATGTTAAGATACTAGCCAAAATTCTTGCCCTGCGGCTAAACAAAGGGATTCTCAGTCTACTACACCCTGACCAGACAGGGTTCATATCCAAGACAGTGTTTAATCTCCAGAGGCTCTTCATGAATCTCCAGGCAACACAAAACATTGGATCCAGGGTAGTGGTCAGCCTGGACACCACCAAGGCATTTGACTCAGTGGAATGAAGTTACCTGTGGGAATGTCTCCATAGGTTTGGCTTCAGTCCCAAATTTATCAAATGGCTCCAACTCATCTTATAGGCTCCCACTGCCCGAACCCAAGTTAATGGTAGGATTTCAGACCCCGTTTGCTCTTTCCCAAGGCACACACCAGGGCTGCCCCATCTCCACACTACTGTATGCCCTGGCTGTAGAACCCCACATGGAACAGGTGACCGAGGTCCTCAGTCTATATGCTGACACTGGCCCTTCCCTTCAAGCATCTTTGAAGTGTATAAAAAGCAATTTGGGGAGTACTCTGGACTACAGATCAATTGGTCCAAGTCCCAGATCCTTCCATTGGATTTACTTACTAACCTCCATGCATGTGATCTGCACAGCAATGCAGATCAAATCACATGCAACGTCTGGCATCGCAGCGTGAACCAGCCCTAAATTTACATTATTTAACTGGGTAATAACTTATAGGCAACACTGATCCAGGGAATATCAGATTACCTCTCAGGGAGATCAGGAAGGATTTCCCCCTGCTGTAGCAAATTAGATCATGCTTTGCTGGGTTTTTGCCTTCCTCTGGAAGAACTGAGTATGCGATTTCTCTTTTTTTGTTGAACTGTATGGGCATGTTTTTAACCTATGTAAATGGAATTATTGGATGTCCAGGTATGCTAGGCATTTCCCTTGTCTCAGAAAACCGACCTTGCAAAATCCATACATACAAAGCTGGAATAGGAGTGTGCTTTTTAGGTTCAGGATGGGATGAATATCCCTTTAGGTACCATAAACAGGTTTGAACAGAATCCTTTTAACTGGTCTTCCAGAAGTACTGCCTTGGATAAGATGGTTAAGGGCTGTCTGCAAATACAACTATCCTTTAGAAGATTTTGGTAGTTTTGGGTAGAGTTTGAGACCACTGACCAAACATGCCTGGGGTGTCTGACCCACAGAAGCAAAACTAGACATTGCAAGTTCCCAAATCCACAAGGTATTGAGTGAGGAGTCCCTTCCCTGGGGTAGACAGTGGAGTCCATGTTCCAAGTCTTGCATCAAATGAAGGATTGAATTTTGGCTAGTAGAGAGGCCCGAGCAAGTGCCTCAAATGGTCCTTTTGAAGAGCATGTGAGTGAGGAGCCCTGTGAGCAGCTTAAGCTCTCCGGGCTTTGCTACAAGACAGTTTATAAAAATCAATGATCGAAAAAACGAAATTAAATTCAGATTTGTTTGCTTTATTTTAATAAAGTGCTTTTGGAGAAGAACCCCCCCCCCCCCCAAAAAAAAAAAAACGCTAAAGCATTTCCTATTTAGGATACATTAATTTATTTAGCATGAAATGGAGCCAAGTTATGCAACATGAGGCTGTATATTCTGCAATATTTACATTTTTGGTAAACTCATTCAATGAATCCAAGCTCTGCATGTGAGATAAAAGGCACTGCGTTGATGCACACAATCTCACAGTAATCATGAGATAAACAACAAAGTTCAGGAATATTTTATCCCATTGTTTTGAAAATCTGTGTACACTACAAACTGTGATTGAATCGGTTCTGATATATTTTACCAACCTGGCAGCTTATTCTAAATATGAAACCTTCATTTTGTCTGCAAATATTAAAGATTGTAACTACCAGCAAGAGTAAGCTCTTACATTTAAAGAGAGCCTGTCATTTCAGATCCATCATGGCAGTGCCTGTTAGCAGGCATCCACTCACCTACTGCTGCCACATCCCTCACCCTGTTAAGGCACTGCTGCATCACCAGCCATCTCAGTGAATGGGACTGTTGGTGAGTCAATAGTGGGTCAGAATAGGAGGCACTGCAGAACAGATGACAGTTGCACAAAAGTTAAAATCTAAATGGAGTTGATTTAAAGCTAGCCCTTTTGCTGGCTATTTAAACCAAATCCACCCTGCTACAAAAAACTGCACATATGGCAAGGAGGGAGGAAGGAAGGCCACTCTGATCTGTGAAAAAACAAAATGTCAGCTGTCATTTTAACTTGGTCAAGATTTAATAAAGAGATAGAATTTCCAGTGGTGGCAGCTCTTTTGTTCCATTACTCTACACATATGGATTGAAATCAGAGCTAGTCTGGAGATTTGGGTCACGAATTCGCTGCAGTTCGACAAATTTCAGCAATAGCTGGCTGCAGAGCTGGGCCTGTAAAGAAAGACTCTCTCCTCATTTCTTTAGCTTGTATGCACAGAATACAGATACATTCAAGGGCAGGAGAACTGGTAATTGGATGCACTGAAATTTCGGCTGTAAATTGCCTTTTTGGAAATTTGCCAAAAAAAAAAAAAAAAGAAGCCAATAATGGAGCAGGGTTCCACCCCTCGCCCCTGGTGCAGCCTATCAGGGGTGCTTTCCATATCGTAGAATAGAGGAGAGCCGTTGCCTGTTTGATTACCCAATCCTGGGATGGGTGATCTGTCTATCAAAGTGCCCGGACAAGGGGGGAGGGGCTGTATGACGGCACGCAGCAGGGAGCACAGCTATTGAAATGAAAGCAGTGACGTTCCTGGCGCTGTAATCAAACAGGCGGCAGCTCTCCTCACTGGCTGCAATGGGGACACAGGCTGCATCTGACAGGCACTGGTGAGGTTGCATTGATCTCCTGTACCATCTCCACAGTCTGACCATCTCCTGTATAAAAATGTTTAATAGTCACTTTCGGTCTGCTTCGTTATCAGTTTTCAGGATAAAGGAAGATTTTTGGTATTTGTACCAGCACCAAAAAAAAAAAAAAAAAAAAAAAGTGCCTTTAGAATCATTTTAAAAGCCAAAACACCATTATGAAAGTCATCCGGCAACGGCAAGCAATCACAGCAGGCAGAGTGATTTCCAAGTAACCGCACATACCGTTAGTGTTATCGCCATATGCATGGATATGAAAGCCATGCTTCCCATCAGTCAGGCCAGTGATTTGACCGGTAACGGTTACTGGTCCATCTTCTTCCTAGGTTGAAAGAAAATTATTAGCATGCAACCCACATCAGAAATAGGACATGAATACACAAATGAGAAACTAACACTGGTCAGCCCTATACCATCTCTACTAGCAAGCGACAGAATCACCTCTCAACGACACTGCCTGGCCTGGAGAGGTAACGTTTACAAAAGAACCCTTTGAATCAGTGAGTCAAACACAAAGACCACCATTAGGACTGGTTTACATGGGCTTTGAAGTTCAACTAAGGTCAGTCTGCAATCACTTTGCGCAGGTGGAACAAGGCAAAATCAATGTACTTCTAGAGCTCTTAAAGCACTGAACCGTCAGTGTCCTTTTAATATACATTTAAACTAGTGCGTTGTAATTCATTATTGTTAATACCCCCGCAGTGCATTTAGAGAACACCATATGAGCACATTTCAATTTTGCAGCGAGATTAGAAACTGAAACTTTGATTTGTCCCCCTTAATTACCTTTCCTAAAAATGTGCAGATTTTTTACACACCCTGGTGCATTTTACTGGCAGGCTTGCAATCAAGCAATCTCCCTAGCAAAGAAGGGGGGGTGTCAAACTGTACAAGATCTGAGAGGGCCACAGGCTATACATAAGTTTAAGAATTTGTGAGGGAAAAATAAATAAATAAAGTGGATCCCCCTGAATGCCCAGACTACATGGGGAGCGTTGCCAAGATAGTATGGACTTGAAGTCACACTTGTTGACCATGTACAAATGGTACACCTTTAACTTTTATGCAAGCGTGCCACTTTAGTTTGTTGGTTATTGAGGCTGTAATTGGGAATTGCCAATTTAGCTTGTGTTTAGATATATTAGTCACCCTGCTACTAACGCCCCCAATAGGACCTGCTGAACCTTGCTCATTGCCGTCTAGCATTACCCCTCTCCCAACTTATCTGCTCTTGTACCCCTGTATCTCCACCCGCCTCTGTGCTAACCCCTGCCAGGATCTGATGGGGACATCATCTCATCCACCAAAGATGATTAGTATGTAGAAGAATTTTTTTTTTTTTGTAATCTTTATCTTTGATCACCTCCTCAACCACGCACTTTGCTACTAAACCTTGAGTAGAGCACGCTCCCCTCCTACCCCATACTACTCAGCATCATAAAGGAGGGGAGGAAAAAAAAAAAAAAAACAGCCTGAAGTAAAAGGACGAAAAAGGACCAGGAGCCCACGCTCAACTGGGCCTGTGGCTCCTGCTCCCACCACTTGTTTCATGCTTGCAGAGGGCACGGCAGACATCCAGCCGTTTTTAAAAAAGGGACTGTAAAGGGATTTAACACGTTATATATGCCTCCACTGTGCAGCTCATTTTGCAGAGTGGCCCCGAACCTGGTCTTCTGGGGTCCCTCAGCAGCTGTCTGAGCTTCCCCCTGCAAGTACTTCACGTTCATGCGAGCTCCCTCACATGGTAAGAAGTGCTTGCGGGCCCTCCCATGATACAGCCAGCGACTATAGCCACTCACTATCACTACATCACCACACCCCCGGCGCAATGTCATTGGATGTGATTGACAGCAGCGTGAGCCAATGGCTGTGCCACTTCCGATCTAACCACTCTAGCCAATCAACGGCCAGGCTGAGTGGCAAAGGGGATGAGGCGAGCGCAGGACTTTCAAAGGGTCAAGTAAGTAAAACAGGGGTGGGGGCTGGGGTCGCTGGCATAGTCTGATGTTTTTCACCTTAATGCATAGAATGCACTAAGGTAAAAAATTTTTTTTACCTTTACAACCCCTTTAAGTCTTCCCAGTCTCAGCTTGCAAAGACCTGAAATACAAACCAGCTGGGGCCTGCCCCTTCCTCGCCATCGGCTGGTGTTCTATCAGAATATCACTACCCATCAGAAAATGCAACAGAAGTGACTTTGCGAACAAAAAACTGCTTATTGCATGCGCTATCCATTCCAATATGGCAGCTATGTGGCTCAATAGACACATGAAGTCAGCAGCGGACATCTTACATCCAGGCAAGTCTTAAATTCCACACTTAGCAGTTAATTCACCTTATATACTGAAATAAATAATTTCACCCAGTCACGATGAAATAGTCTATTTCACTACAGAATCAGTTGGGTGCTCGGTGCAGGTTGAGTTCTTTATATCATTAAGCCTGTCAGCTTGTAGTTTTCAATGAACTACCAGAGCACTGGTGAACGCTCTAGGTAGTTTGACTTGTGTAACTGCTTGCCACTATGAGCAGACAGATACACCGATAGTCTGCAGGAACCCTGCATAGCACCCATGATCTGCACATAGTGGGTGCAAGGCTTTCCAGGCTGCTAATACTTTTTTTTTTAAACGCACTTTAACCAGCAAAAAATAAAAATAAAATGTGCATTTATTTTCTTAAAAGGTGAAATTATCTTTCAAGGCAAATAACATACAGAACTTCAATAGATTGACAGCATTTCCCAATCCACAAAAGGGTTTAAAAAAAAAAAAAAAAGCAGAGTCATCATTACATAGCAAATTCAACTGCCATAGAACATGACTCATTAACCTATTATGGAATCCTTTCCAACATACCATTAAGAGTCCATTCACAGAGGGGCAAAACGACTTGCAGCACGACTTTGGGAGGCAACTTGGACATGACTTGCCCATGAATCACAGCACGATTTGGGGCAACTTAAAGAGGAGGGCCGGTTTAAAAAACAAAAAAATAAAAACCCAATAATTTAAAAGTCAGCAGCTGCAAACACTGTAGCTGCTGACTTTTAATAAAGCACACTTACCTGTCCAGGGCGCCCGCAATGTTGGCCGCCCGAGGCATGACCCGTCCCTCTGCACCGCCATTTTGGCTAAGGGAAACAGGCAGTGGAGCCTTGCAGCTTCACTGCCCATTTCCTACTGCGCATTGCGCGAGTCGTGCAGCGCACTGTGTTCTGGGACACACAGTTCCCAGAACACAGCGCGACCCATTACCCAGAAGATGCCGCACGGAGGAGAGAAGACAGAAGATCTCTGCGGAGGAGGAAGAGGCAGATTAGGATGATGTGCCTAGCAACAGGCATTTTCTGGTAAGTTAAAAAAAATTCTCAATTTTTTTCTGACTTTCAAATTTTTAATGCATTCTCTTTTCCGGGTGGGCCTCCACTTTAAAGCATAGCTTCAAGTTGCCCCCAGGCCACGTTGGCCAATCACAGAATACTCGCTCTCGAAGGGGAACTTGACCCCACATTTTAAATAAACTGGCATAGGTACCCCTCCAAGAGCATACCAGGCCCTTAGGTCTGGTATGGATATGAAGGGGAACTCCCTACAACGTAAAAAACGGCGTGGGGGTTCCCCCCAAAAGCCATACCAGACCCTTATATGAGCATGCAGCACAGCTGGTCAGGAAAGAGGGTGGGGACGATGAGAACCCCCCTCCTCCTGAACCATACCAGGCCGCATGCCCTCAACATGGGGGTGGGTGCTTTGGGGAAGGGGCGTCCTGCAGCCCCCCACCCCAAATCACCTTGTCCCCATGTTGATGAGGACAAGGGCCTCTTCCCGACAACCCTGGCCGTTGGTTGTCGGGTTCTGCGTGCAGGGGGGGCTTATCGGAACCCAGGAGCCACCTTTAATAATGGGGCCCCCAGATCCTGGCCCCCCACCTGTGAACGAGTATGGGGGGGGGGGGGGGGGGGGAAGTCACTTTTATTCCTAATACAGAAGGAACATAAACATCCCTAGGGATATAAAAAGAAAATGCATGACAGGTCCTCTTAAATGGTGGCACTTTGATGCAGCATTGGGGTAAGCCATTTTTGCCTTAGATCCCCTTTCTTGGTGGTTCAGCTTTTTAGTCCAACAATTTGTCTGCTTCACAGGGAGTGGGTGGGCTGGGTTTTAGAGCAGAGAGCCAGGACTAAGTCACCAGCTCTCTGCTCACAGAGCTGTGAGAACCGAGTGATCAGCTCCAAGGGAGGATTAGCAAATACAAAGCAGTCCAGGTTATGCAACCTACAGCCCCAGATTACAAGGAGGTGTATGCAGAAACTTATGCAAGTGCCTGAAATGTAGTTCAGGTAAACATCCAGAATTCTCTCTCAAGTGATTGCTCGGTTCTCCATATTCAAGTCAGTGGGGGATAGATCAATGCTACGTCCACCTAGGTAAGCAAAATTGATACTGTTAAAATGGAAGTTAACCCCAAAACTAAAGTGTCTAAATCTACTTGGATTCACAAGCCAAGACTAACCTATCAAGCCCTATAATGCAAAAAATTGCTATACAAACCTTTCCTTAAGGCAGTGCAGGTTGTAGCGGCACAAGCTCTGTACAGGAGACAGCCAACGGCTGGGAAATTAACGGGATGCAACATTAACGGGATGTGACGTCACCCATAAGCTTACTATGGGGCTCCCATTGTGGGCTGCTTCTCCTGCACCTGCCGCCAGCAGCTCCTGAGCAGATTCAGAAAAGCCATGTATAGCGATTTCTTTACGAGATCGGTTAGTCTTAGATAGTGGATGCCTGTCAATTTACAGATTTTAGTTGAGCCTGAACTCCTACTTCAATTCCACTTTAACATAGACACAAGTCACATTCATGAAAAGGCATTTTAGCAGATCCACATAGGAGACTGCTACACCAAGCTTAGCTTTTCACATCTGATCCGACCCTTCCTGTGTTTGCCTGTTGGTTTTGTCCCTTTGACACAGTTTTGTTTAATGTAAAGTCCAAAGAGCAGCTTGTGACAAGTTACGGTCTCTGCAAAGCTTAGAGGCCTAGCCGGGGTCGTCTAATCCCTCTTCACAGTAATTAGATAAAAAGCCTTATGCTACTAGAGGCAGCGAGGGGCAGAGAAGCCACCCTCTTCCATATAGCACACAAGCAAAGAGAAGAAATGTTTCAACAGCAACCCTTTTTAGGACTAAAATAGTCTGTTTGGCTCCCAGGTGAAAGATTTCTGCAAACTGAAGCTGAACATTGAAATAAGTGGAAGCCAGCTCCTTGCCAAGGGAGGATTAGCAAATACAAAGCATTCCAGGTTATGCAACCTGCAGCCCCAGATTACAAGAGGTGTACGCAGAAGCTTATGCAAGTGCCTGACATGGAGCTCAGGTAAAACATCCAGAATTCTCTCTCAATGTGCAATAAAAGACTGAAAAGCAGGCAAGTATCGCATCAAGTTCAAAGATCATCCTCTGGCAATGTCTGCTACAGCAAGATCAAGACATAAGCACCCTGTAAAATAAACACCTTTAGGGAAAGTGTGTGATAGAAAGTCATTCTTCTACAGACACACGAGGTGCCACTGGTACCAGTCACTTCATACCAACAAGCAAAAGGAACCCCAGTGCCAGGGACCTGGTACCCAACATGAAAGAGTTGGCAACACCCACTATAACTACCAAATCTGCTGCAGATGTATTAAACATTTTACAGTGTGCAGTCTAAAAGTAATTCCATCCAAGCCCCCAGTTACAGTGTATACTCTGGGTGAGCAATTGAGGGGGAAGAGACTGAAAGGTTTTCCAAGGTCACATAACTCGCCACCACATAAATTAAAGGGTAGCCATCTTTTTTTAAACATAGATGTCATACTTGCCTCCTCTGCAGTTGGTTTTGCACAGAGTGATCCAGATCCCTCAGCAGCGCTCCTACGGTAGCTCTTCTACAGTGCCCCATTTGAGAGCTGCTCTCCCTCGGGGCACCCTCCCATGTCCTGCATCTATTGATAGCCAGCAGGCCGAAACCCCGCCTTCCAATCATTGGATTTGATTGACAGCAGCAGGAGCCAATGGCTGCATGGCTATCAATCTATCCAATGAGGATCAGTGACGCCAACTGGAGCTGGTGTGCTCATCCCCATTGCTGTAAAGACCGGGTTCAAGTAAAGGGGAGGAGGGGGGCTCCTGAATCATGGGAGGTTTTACACCTCAATGCATAAAATACATTAAGGTGAAAAACCTTGGGGGTTCACAACCCCTTTAAGCATGTTTAAGTGGGGGGGGGGGGGGGGAAGGCGCATTCCTTGTGCACTCCACACACTGTCTTCAAGACAAACAGCCTTTGCGATCTCCTGCAGATGCCAAAACATTAATGGCACCAAAATGCAGATTGCAAATGCAGTGTTTGCAGGAGCCAGACTCATAATACCATAGTAACATGCATTTGGGTGTGGCTTTTATTTATTTATTTTATGCACTTTGTACATTCCAGTCTAATACCAGCACATTCAAATGAATGGGCTGCAAAAACAAAACAAAAACACACGGCAAGGGAACGCAGACCTGTGCGATTCTGGTGTATAAACCAACACTTAAGCTGAACGCCAAGTGACAGTAGTGGCATGCAAGTCAGACAAGAATCACACCGCATTCCTGTTACAGTTGCATGCAATTTGCAGCCATTCTGCATCACCGCAAGTCGCACTGCAAAGTTGTGTTACTAATGTAGCCTGGCCTTCATATGAGAGGAAAAACAAACACACACTTGCAGTCACTTGGGCGTGGGCGGCACTAGAGACCTAGGCAACTATGTAGAGAACTACAAATCCCAGCAATCCCTTATATGGAAGATCACAATCTGAAGCCCTTACACACAGGTGACCCACAGATACCAGCAATGCCATAGCTGCCAGGCAACGCAGCACTATTGACAGCATAAGTCAGACACGTGACAGTTCCCTCCACCCCTCAGGGCCCCCACAATGTACACCACCCCGGGGCCCTCACATGACGCAGCAGGCCGGGCCCAGCCGTGACAAGCAGAGGAGTGGGGTGAGCTCACACCCCGGGCACAGAGGGCGATACTCACCTGTTCAAAGCGGACCACGCCGGTCACCTCAGAGCTTCCCTTCAGAACACAGATAGCCTTCATCTCTGCAGAGCGCGTATCAGGATGAGAAGAGGGCGTCCCGTTCTTATATAAGCACCCTGACGTCACCGGAGTACCAACAAATGGAAACACAGCTCACGAGGGGCATGAACAGACGAACCACACACAGGGGAGGTCACGTGAGGTCACCCGCTGCGGAGACTGACAGTTGTCTGTCAGAGTGAGCGGCACAGGCAGCGGTGTAGTAAAATTTTCTGCGACTCTCCACTTCACTGCTATTAACAGCGCATGCATACAAGCTGACGGCGAGGCTTTACTGCGCATGCGCAATTTCACGGCGCTTGATCGCGCATGCGCAAAAGCTGGTCGAGAACTGGTATGCGCATGTGCGAATCTTTTGCATGTCCAGAAAGATTATGGACTCGAGGGGGCGGGAGGAGGCAGAGAATTGGTGGGAGGCGTTTGCTGGGCACAGTGAGGCAGCGTTTGCTGGGCACAGTGAGGCAGCGTTTTCTGGACACAGCGAGGCGTTTTATGGGGACAGTGAGGCGTTTTCTGGGCACAGCGAGGCGTTTTATGGGGACAGTGAGGCGTTTGCTGGGCACAGTGAGGCAGCGTTTTCTGGGCACAGTGAGGCGTTTGCTGGGCACAGTGAGGCAGCGTTTTCTGGGCACAGCGAGGCGTTTTATGGGGACAGTGAGGCGGCGTTTGCTGGGCACATTGAGGCGTTTTCTGGGCACAACGAGGCCTCGTTTGCTGGGCACAGTGAGGCGTTTGCTGGGTGCAGTGAGGCAGGGTTTCATGGGCACAGTGAGGCAGCGTTTGCTGGGTACATTGAGGCGGCGTTTTCTGGGCACAGTGAGGCGTGTTCTGGGTGCAGTGAGGCAGCGTTTTCTGGACGCAGTGAGGGAATTTTCTGGGCACAGTGAGGTGGCGTTTGCTGGGCACAGTGAGGCGTTTGCTGGACACAGTAAAGGGGGCGTTTGCTAGGCACAGTGAGGCGTTTTCTGGGCGCAGTGAGGTGGCATTTGCTGGGCACAGTGAGGCATTTGCTGGGCACAGTGAGGCGTTTGACGGGCACAGTGGCAGAACAATGTACTGTACGTGTTCTCAGTGCTATGCACGGGGGCCCGCCCCCCTCTCCAAGCTCCGCTCTATCTCCCCCTCCCACCAACTCTCTGCCCCCGTCTGCCCCCTCGAGTCCATCATTTTTCTGGACCCTGGACATGCATAAGATTCACGCATGCGCGATTACAGCGCGAGAGCATAATATTTCCCAACCAGCTCCCGCACATGCGCGTTCAAGGCCCGTGAAATCGTGCATGTGCAGTAATGCCCCGCCGTCAGCTTGTGTAGCGCGATTAGCTCCCACGCATGCGCTGTTAATAGCAGTGAAGTGGCGCATGCGCGGTAAAGCCCCGCCATCAGCTGTTTCAGTGACAGAGCCGCACCGGAAGTGACGGGGTTTGCTTTCTGCATGAGTTGCAGAAAATTTTACTACGGCGGTGGTGGTGGGGGGCGGGGTTATCCAACATGAACGTCTCCCCAATCATAAACACCAAATAAAAAGTGTCGTACATGTTCCTGTGTGTCTGCTCACACTGTGAGGTCATACAGACCTCTCCAGTCCCCACATTGCATTTCATGTATTTCTAGCCCATTCCTATGAAATCTTCAAGTTTTTAACTACTTCAATACCAGGCACCCCCCCCCCCTCCCCCTCCTGCCCAGGCCAATTTTCAGCTTTCAGCGTTGTCACTTTTTAAATGACAATTGCGTGGTCATACAACACTGTACACAAACAGAATTTTTATCATTTTGTTCCCACAAATACAGTTTTTTTTTGGTGGCATTTGATCACCTCTGTGTTTTTCTTTTTTTTTGGCTAAACAAATAACCAAAAGACCTAAAATTTTTAAAAATTTAAAAGTTTCTGTTAAAAAAGTAAATAAGTAAGTTTTCTCCTTCACTGATGAGGCTGCACTGACGGGCACTGATGAGGTGGCACCAATGAGGTGGCACTGATGGGCATTGATAGACGGCAATGATAGGTGACACTGATGGGCACTGAAAGGCTGCACTGATGGGTACTTATAGGTGGCACTGATGGGTGACACTGATAGATGGCACTGATAGGCATCACTGATGGCACTGGCAGGCATTGCTGATGGGCACTGATTGGCATCATGTCTGGGTACTGACTGGCATCCCTAGTGGTCCAGGGTGGAATACCCTGTGGTCCTGGGTGGGCATCCATGGGAGGGGCTGCACTGATAATCAATTAGCGCACACCCTCCTATCAGGAGAGCAGCTGATCGGCTCTCCTCTACTTGTCAGAAAAGAGTGAGGATAAGGCAATTACCAGCTTTTCCTGTTTACACTGTGATCAGCTGTGATTGGACACAGCTAATCACGTGGTAAAAAGCTTCCATCAGAGGCTTTTTACCGAGATCAGTGTTGCGGTGTGTCAGACTGACACGCCGCACCACCAATCGTCGCGCTGTGCGCCCCCTACGTGCTCACCCCAGCTGTTATCCTGAAAGACGTCATATAACGTCCAGTCCTTTTAACTGAACCCATAGCAAAATGACAGCTGGGCGGGAAGTGGTTGAACTTCAAGACTAACAACACACGATACAAAAGCCGGATGGAAAAATTTGTACGACGAGCTGTCTGCGGATTTTCGGATAGTTAGTACAGTGCTTTCAACAGCCGATTTTGCGTTTTCGTCAGATAAAAGCTGGATGTGCAGACTATAACATTTTGTCCTACATGAACTCAACATCCGATTTTCGTTTCATTAGTACAGTTTTCGTACAAAAAAAATCGTAAGAGTAAGACTACGCATGCTCCGAAACGAAAGCATACATACAAAACTATTCAACACATTACATCACTTCTGACGTATTCTGTCGTACGAAAATTTTCATATGGTGAGTAGGGATGGGCGAAAGGCTCAGGCCGAACTTTAGCTGTTCGGATATTCGACGAACAGCCTAACAAGCGGGTCATTCGACTGTTTGTTCGGACCCCCAAACCGACCACAATGCATTGCAGTGCTGAACAGTGCATTGCAAGCCCTGATTGGCTGAAGCAGTGAAAGCTTCTGCCAATCAGGGCACAGAGCACTGTCAGAGCCATAGTGATTGGACACCGTCATCATGCATAGTGTGCAGCTAGAGTAGGGACAGCTGAGATAGTTTCAGTGTAGTGTAGCGAGACCGTTGATATCAGTAATCTTGACATTAGTGTATAGCTAGAGTAGGGACAGTTCAGATAGCATCAGTGTAGTTGAACACGTCTATTTGATAGTGTTACTGCCAGTTTAACACCATTTACTTCTGTGTGTATTACTGCCAGTTTAACGCCATATAGTTTTGCGTGCATTACTGCCAGTTTAACGCCATATAGTTTTGCGCGTGTTACTGCCAGTTTAATGCCATATCATTTTGTGTGAGTTACTGCCAGTTTAATGCCATATAGTTTTGTGCGTTACTGCCAGTTTAACGCCATATAGTTTTGTGCGTTACTCCCAGTTTAACACCATATAGTTCTGTGCGCGTCACTGCCAGTTTAACACCATATAGTTTTGTGTGTTACTGCCAGTTTAACATAATTTACTTCTGTGTGCGTTACTGTCCGTTCAACGCCATATAGTTTTGTGCGTTACTGCCAGTTTAACACCATATAGTTCTGTGTGCGTTACTGCCAGTTTAACTCCATATAGTTCTGTGTGCGTTACTGCCGGTTTAATGCCGTATAGTTTTGTGTGCATTACTGCTGGTTTAACGCCATATAGTTTTGTAGGCCTTACTGCCAGTTTAACGCCATATCGTTTTGTGCGTCACTGCCAGTTTAATGCCATTTACTTCTGTGTGCGTTACTGTCAGTTTAATGCCATATAGTTTTGCGTGTGTTACTTCCAGTTTAACGCCATATCATTTTGTGTGCGTTACTGCCAGTTTAACGCCATATTGTTTTGCGTACATTACTGCCAGTTTAACGTCATATAGTTTTGTGCGTTACTGCCAGTTTAACGCCATATAGTTTTGCATGCATTACTGCCAGTTTAGCGCCATATAGTTCTGTGCGTCACTGTACATTTGGCACATTATATTGCAGTATACTATAGTGTATCCGTGGAGTGTGTCTGTGTAGCTTGAGTACTCAATTTAAAGTGCACCAAACACCTCTTCACATTGATCAAAGTGCATCTATGTACAGATTTCAACTTCTTCTTTACATTTGCTTATAAGCACCGCCCCCTCCATCCCAATAATGTCTGGAAGGACAACAAGGAGAGGCATATGTTCCCTTGGCACTGTAAGGGGGTCAGCAACAAATATGTTCATAGGCAAAGGTGGACGTGGTGGTCACTTCTCAGGCAATGCATAATTTCCTCTATTTAGTGAGTTTGCCTGTGCTATCCAGCCACAGCATGCAGAGGAGGTGGTGGACTGGCTTACTAAACTTTCCTCATCCTCCTCATCCTCTGTCACGCAAGCAGAGACAAGTGTACAGTCCCCTGCAGTTGCCAGAGTTGATAAACCTACCTCCTTGTCCACATCTATTCCTGCCATTTCCTGCCATAGCCCCAACATCAGCCATTGCGGAGTCAGCTGAGTTATTTGAGCACAGCTTTAGCCACTTGCTCCTTGATGATGCCCAGCCATTACTGGATTCAAATGTTGGTTCTGAGGTTGAAGATGACAGGAACAAGAGCCTAGAGAGAGGGAGGAACACTGGTAGACAAATTGGCATTCATGTTCCCCAAGCCGCAGCGTATTGCCAAAGTATCTCCAGTGGTAATGATGGAGATGATGATGAGGTCACTGTTGCGACTTGGGTGCCAGATAGAGCAGAGGAGGAAACTGAAGGTGAGGCGGCACAACCCCAAGGAGGCTGACATCAAGAAAGAGTAGAGAGCAGCCACCCTATTCCATCACATTCTGCAGCTGTTATCTCCTGGCCCACATCCCAAAGCTCAGCTGTCTAGGCCTTTTTCTGCACATCTGCAGAAGATCGCACTGTTGCTATCTGCAAACCTTGTCTCAGGCACATCAAACGTGGCAAAAACACCAACCATTTGGGTACCACATACCTTACAAGGCATTTAACATCCAACCACTCAGCCTGTTGGCAAGAGCACGTAAAGCCACACAAAAGGGGCACAAATCTGTCCATCCTCCTCCTTACCCACTTCAGACTGCCCCCTGCTATACCAAGTCATTAGCTCTCAGTAGCCTTCACTGACAGGGATGATGGTATAGCACAGGGTGTCCCAGGTCCTAGCAGCACATCGCCAGCAGCACACCACCAGCTGTAGACTGTAGCTGGAAAATTTCTCTGCCCCATCTGCTGCAGCAGAAAAAAAATACATCTCTGCCACCCACATGCCCAGCGTCTAAATGCAAGCGTGTCAAAGCTCTTGGCTCTCCAACTTTTACCTTTCAGCCTGGTGGATTCTCCCACCTTCCGTGAATTCGCACAAGATTCTGTACCACAATGGCAGGTTCCCAGTCGCTGCTACTTTTCACGTAAGGCCATTTCATCTCTTTACCATCACATGGAAGGGAATGTTCTGGCATCGTTGGGCAAGGCAGTCAGCCGTAAAATCCACCTTACTGCTGACATGTGGTCCAGCAAGCATGAGCAGGGACGATATATTTAGATCACAGCACACTAGGTAATGCTGCTTGCAACTCGAAAGGATGCAGGACAGGGCTCTGTGCTGCAGCTTGTTGTGCCCCCACATCTCCATACAGCTGGTGGTGAAGATGCCAGACCTGTAGGCTCTACCCCCTCCTCCTCCTCTGCCACCTCCATGCCCTCCTCTGCAGAATTGTCCTATGAACTTCAGGTACCACCTAAGCGTTCAAAGAGTTATTCCATGAGTCAGGCTAAAAGGTGCCATGCAGTGCTTCAGCTGGTGTGTTTAGGGGAGAGGAACCACAATGAAGCAAATATTCTTGCAGCTCTGCAGGGACAGGCCCAGAGGTGGTTCACACCACGCCAGCTGGAGCCAGGAATGGTGGTGTCCGGTAATGGCTCAAACCTCCTTTCAGCCCTTAGACAGGGAAAGTTGACAGGTGTGCCATGCCTGGCACATCTCCTCAATTTGGTGGTGCAGCTTTCCCTAAATACATACCCAGAGTTGCAAGATGTACTAAAACAGGCCATTTCAGGCGGTCATACATAGCCAGTGCTCGATTGGCTGAAATTCAGCGGAAATTCCACCTTCCCATAAACTGCCTGATTTGTGACATGCCCACCAGGAGGAACTCGACTTTGGCAATACTACAGTGGCTATACATGCAGCAGAGGGCGGTCAACGAGTACCTGTGCCAGTACAGCCATCAGACTGCAACGTACCTTACCGGCAAGTCCGCTTGGGCAGAGGGTGGTCTCCCTTACGTATCCGACTCATGGCCCCTGGTAGAGAGGACAGGAAGCACGGGAGTATGGAGTAGTATGAGAGCCCAGTAATGTGGATCCTGATGCTGGAAATAGAGAATCTTCAGACAGCAAGATGGTAGACAGGTACACAGGCAACAGGTGCTGAGAAGGAGTGGAGCAGGCAAGTCCGAGTTTAGGCCAGTGTCCTATCACATAGTGTCCCCCATCGTATAGTGTCTGCTGTGTACTGTGCATGTGCAGTATACAGGACACACAGATTCCGAAAATAACAGAAGATGAACGGCGCCTGTGCCGTGAGTCCAGGTAATAGCCCCACCATCCAAGTGGACATTGAGTTAGAATAAAAAGAGCCGAGCGCAGCGAGGCCATGCCCGAAGCTTGGCAAGCAAAGCAAGCCCACGGGGGGCCCTCTAATATTTGCAGCCCTATGTCCACTTGGATGGTGGGGCTAGCACCTCGACTCACGGAGCAAGCGCTGCACCTGCGCAGTACGGGGTGGACACTATCCGATGGACGGACGCTATATGGCAGAACAGCGGGCAACAAAGTACAGAGGGGTAGGCAGAAGCGAAGTCAAACTAGCCGAGGTCAGGTGCAGGCAGAAATCCAGGGAGTCCGAGGGGCAAGCCGAGTCGTCAGGTAATCAAGCAGAGACACTACTACAGGAGCAAGGTCACGGGAAGCTGTTAATCAGGCAACAGCGGGCAATGGGTTCAGTGAAACTAAATAGGCGTGTCGGCACCAAACAGTGCGTACGTGTGTGCGCCAATGCACACAGGCGCGAGCGCACACCCGCACGCGCGCCTGGACACCGGCGCACGCACCGGTGCCCACAGAGGCACGCGAACCAGTGCTCACAGGGACATGTGCACCAGAGCGCACATCAGGGCCAGCCAGCACAGAAGTGCCCACAGGAGCGCGCACACCTGCGTGCACGTGCCAGCAAGTCTTACAGCCAGGTAACCTCTCTGACAACAGTACGACGATGGGCTCAGGGCCGCCTCTGCTTTTTTTCCTCACGCCAATGGTTGATCATTAAGGATGCATGCATTGTATTGTCACCAATTGAGGAGGCCACAAGGATGGTGAGCAGTGACATTGCATGCATCAGTGACATAATCCCTGCTGTGTTGCTGCTGGAGCAGACTCTGCGTGGGATTATGGACAGGGCACTGGAGGCAGAGCAGCAGGAGGAAGAGGAGGTGTCAGGAAATGTTCCATCTGCTGATAATATCTGTCTCTTGGCGTGCAGTACTGAGGTCCACCAGCAGGTGTCTCCTGTCAGTTTTGAGCTGTCAGGAGAGCTTTTCCCTGCTGATGCTATATCATCTTTGGGCCGCAGTACTGGCGTCCACCAGCGGATGGATCCTGGCAGTATGGAGCAGGCAGCACCTCCTGCAATCAGGTGTCACTTGAGGCCAATCACAGGCCTATAAATAGCTGGCAAGCAGTCATATGTTGGCCTCGGTATTGTTCCTTGTGCCCTGACCTGCTGCTTGCGATCCTGAACCTGTTCCTGTACCCTGTACCCTGAACCTGTGACCCGTGGCTCTGATCCTGTTTCCCTGTCCTGGTCCCAACCCTGTCCCACCTGTTACCATTATTCCTGTCCTGAAGTCTGATCCATCCATCCTCCCCCTGTCCTGTGTTCCTTACCCCATTTGCTGATCTCCCCATGTATGACCTTGGCCTGGCTTGTGACTCTGATTCTGGACTGCCCTTGTTTATTTGCTGATCCTCTGTGTATGACCCTGGCCTGCCTATCGTTTACGGTACTTGCATTTCCCATTTATTGTACATATCTGTCTGTTGTTGTTTGGGGGTCTTTGTTGGTTGGTTTATTGCACTGTGTGGTTGTATTCATATTATTCACTTTCTTTAATAAATCATATTTCACTTATACACGTTTGGGTTTCCTCTGTTGCAGTCCACACAGTTCTGGTCTTATCTGATACGTGACAGGAGGACTTCCTTTCCTCTCAAAGCCCACTTTATCCAGACACCATCATTCCTATGTCACAGAACACACAGGAGGAGAGAGGGGAGGAGGAAGAGGAGGAGGATTCTGGCACTTTCATAAGCTTCCAAGAAGAGGAAGACATGCGTCAATCTATAAGCAATGGCTTTTCAACCCCAGGACCCTTGGGAGTAGTACGTGGCTGGGAGGAAGAAGTTCCAGATGCTGTCACCCTGAGTGACCCTGAGGAGTCTGCTTCTCAAGCCTTGGGAAATTTGAGGCGCATGGGCAACCTCATGCTTCAAAGCCTGCGAAAGGATCCAAGAATACGTGGCATAAAGAAGAAGGATGATTACTAGTTGGGAGCCCTCCTTGACCACCGTTATAAGGGGAAGGTCTCAAATTCATCCCATTCTCCACAGAGAGTGCAGAAGATAAAATCTCTTGAGGACTTGTTAAAGAGGATTTTATTGAACGGTTTTCCTGACTGCAGTAGGTTAGTGTGGTGGAAAACATTGTTTTGAGTCTTCTGTTGGTCAAGAGAGGAGCGTTGGAGAAGGCGTCTGCCTAAGTGAGGCATTTCAAATTTTCTTTAGTCCTTGCCACCTAGGGCTGTCAGCTTCCACATCCCATTGGCAGTGTCTGCATCACATGGTGGATGATTACCTAGGGGCCAAAACAGAGATGGAGAGCTTTCCAGCTGAAGATCCACTCACTTACTGTGTCATGAGAATAGACCACTGGCCAGAACTTGCCCAGTATGCTAGTGAGTTGTTGGGCTGCCCTGCATCCAGCGTGCTTTCAGAGGTTTTGTTACTGATCATAGAACGCGTCTGTCCACAGACTCTGTGGACCGTTTCATAAAAATGAATACTATATTAAATGCATATCATTGCAATTTTTTACAGCAAGGCCAATTCTTGCTTTTATCAAGATTACCTTTATAGGGTTATGGTGGGAAGGTGCCACCGACACCCAAAGACCAATTTTTGTGCACCCGTTACTTCTATCCAAAGTCAGACACCAGAATGTATCCAAAAAATCTCTAATCTTGTTCCCAGTGGACTGTCATTTGATGCTCGGTCATTTGAATACAATATTTCTAACACATAGCATATACATACCAAAAATGACACCCCAAAATAGATTATCCTACTCCTCCTGAGTACGGTGATACCACATGTGTGAGACTTCCACAGCCTGGCCACATACAGAGGCCAAGTACAGCTGAGTATGGCTGAGCATGGCTGGGTACGGCTGGTTATCACAGAGTATGGCTGGTTATCACAGAGTATGGCTGGTTATCACAGAGTATGGCTGGTTATCACAGAGTATGGCTGGTTATCACAGAGTATGGCTGGTTATTGCAGAGTATGGCTGTGTATTGCAGAGTATGGCTGTGTATTGCAGAGTATGGCTGTGTATTGCCGAGTATGGCTGTGTATTGCCGAGTATGGCTGTGTATTGCCGAGTATGGCTGTGTATTGCCGAGTATGGCTGGGTATTGCCGAGTATGGCTGGGTATTGCCGAGTATGGCTGGGTATTGCCGAGTATGGCTGGGTATTGCCGAGTATGACAAGATATTGCAGAGTATGGCAGGGTATTGCAGAGTATTGCAGGGTATGACAGAGTATTGCAGGGTATGACAGAGTATTGCAGGGTATGACAGAGTATTGCAGGGGATGGCTGAGCATGGAGGGATGGCTGAGCATGGATGGATGGATGGCTGGATGTGACTGCGATTGTCACAGAGCATCGCTGTGGGCATTATAGATCTAGCCCACAGCGCTGCTGCCATCCGCTCTCTCCTCTCACCATGTACTGACCGGTAAACAGAGCGGAGAGAGGAACCAGCATCATGAAATGACGCCAGTTTGTTTTTCAAGTAAAATGCTCCGTCATTTGAGGAAGTGATCACATGGTAAACGGCTGCAATTAGCGGCCCTTTACCGTGATCCGTCTGATCACGGATGTTCTCAGTTGCGCGCCCCAGGGGGTGCGCGAGAACAGTATTCTGGGAGGATGTCATAGTACGCCCTCCCAGAATTAAGCAACTGCAGCACAGGACAAATACACTTAAAGGCTTATCGCTAAAAAAACATTTGCACTAGGACAAAGTATCTATGTGTGTTGTAGGAAGGTATGTTATCCTTGGGTTCCCCTTCATGTCCATGGATGATTTTATTTGGCCTATTTAGTCCCGATAATGGTTAACAATAAGGAAGACCACCTACTTGAGGCCAGTATGTATTCGAGATACCCTCTTAGGCATAAAATGAAGAGAGAATTATATACTAAGGGAGACCAGGCCTGGGCCTGGTTCCCTTCATACACATGGTGGGGAATAGATATGATGAGAAAGCTAAATAATTACTCTAGTATTATTGATGATATTATGGAAAGGAACTCAGAGGATATTGATCTATTAAGTAATAAGCAAAGGGCACTCAGAAATAAGGTAGAATTACATGATCTGGCCATCGAAAGCATGAGTGCAGCACTGACTGGTCCCTGCGAACACACAGAGGACTATGAGTGTTGTACTTGGATATACTGTACCAGTATGGAGGTGCCTGACAGTATGGAGGTACTATGACATAATTGCACAACATTGGAAAGAAGTTAATAAGTTGCACAGAATTGGGATCCTCTAAAACAGGGATATGCAATTAGCGGACCTCCAGCTGTTGCAGAACTATGACTTCCATGAGGCATAGCAAACTCTGACAGTCACAAGCATGATACCCAGAGGCAGAGGCATGATGGAACTTGTAGTTTTGCAACAGCTGGAGGTCCGCTAACTGTATATCCCTGCTCTAAAAGGTCTAGGAGGTTTTGGGCTCGGCGGAAATATTTTTCTGGTTAAAAGATATTGCTGTGACAATTGTTATGGCTTCACTTTTCTTATTATATCTGTATGCATGTTTCAAGCTTATTATGTGTTTAATTACTAGAGCCACTAGAACCCCTGACCCAGGTGCTGAACGTAAAGCTTACCTCTGTCTTTGTTACAGCAGAAACTCTGTAGTAAAGTAAGTCATTTTTTTATGACTTAAGAGGGGATTGTAATAGAGCTATATGATCAACTGCAACTCCATTTTGTAATCTCCCCTCCATTTTGGAATCTGCCCTCCATTTTATAAGCTTGTTTTTAAAGAATGTACGTACCTTATCTTACACTTCTTTCTCGTTAGAGTTTTAGACTTTTTTGCTTGAGCCAAATTTTAATTAAAACCCCTCTGTATGACTCATTGTGTTTAGGCCGATTCTCTGTAGTCTATGTTCTTCCAGATAAGCTATCTTTGTCAATTCCTTTCAGCTGCCTAAACTATTGATAAAAAAAGCTCTCTGTAAAAGCCTGGTTAACCCTTAGAAACTTAGGAGCGAATTTACCCCTCCCCTCTTGTGTTGTAACTCACATATAAAAAATAGAATTGTTAAAGAGTTCAGACTGATTTTGCACACGAAAGCTGACTGTTGTGCATGTGTCATTGGGGTCTCCAGAATTCTGACGGGGTCGCTGTGCATTACCAAGGAAGGATGGTCGGCTGTCCAGTAATCTGTCCTTTCAAGTAACTATAGACCTGTTAGTTTAACTTCTATATTCGGGAAGATACTGGAGAGTTTAACTTCTATATTCGGGAAGATACTGGAGAGTTTAACAAAAAACCACATAGATGAGTTCTTGCTGAAAAAAAAAATTTTAAGCAACATACAGCATGGATTCATGAAAGACAGATGTTGTCAAACAAATCTGATTTCTTTTTATGAAGAGGTAAGTAAAGCCCTGGACAGAGGGGTGGCTGTGGACGTTCTCCATACACGGCTCATGTGTAAGGTAAAGTCTACAGGCTTGGAAAGATCAATTTGTAAATGGATAGAAAACTGGCTAAAAGACAGAATTCAGAAAGTAGTGGTTAATGATTCTTACTCTGAATGGTTTAAGGTGATCAGTGGTCTAGCCCAAGGTTCAGTGCTGGGACCCTTACTTTTTAATACCTTTATAAATTATATAGGGTCTGGGATTAAAAGTACAATTTCTGTCCTTGCAGATGACACTAAGCAATGCAGTGGAATAACGTCCTTACAGGATGTCTCCAATTTTCAAGCCAACCTCAATGCACTGTCTAATTGGGCAACTAAGTGGCAAATGAGGTTTAATGTTGATAAATGTAAAGTTATGCACTTAGGGGCTAAGAATATGCATGCATCAAATATACTAGGGGGAGTACAATGGAGGGAATCAATGGTGGAGATCTGGGGATTTTGGTAGATCATAAGCTCAATAATAGCATACAATACCGAGCTGCGGTTTCCAAAACGAGTCTTGTATTAAGACCCCTTTCACACTGCCAGCATTTTTCAGGTGCTGCATTGCTAAAAATAATGCCTGTATAGCGCCTGAAATAAGCGGCTCCTTTCACTCCAGTGTGAAAGCCTGAGGGTCCTGCCAGCAGCTTCTTTGGAGCGGTGAACTCACTGGTCCTCCTCCGCTGCTCCCCATTGAAATCAATGGGGCAGCGCTGTGATAACACCGGCAAAACGCTGTTTCGGAGGCATTTTGTGGGTGGATTTAACCCCTTTTCGCTAGCAGCCAAATAGCGCCGCTAAAGCGATGGTAAAGTGGCGCTAAAAATATCGCCGCTTTACCGCTGTCGCCCGGGGCGGCTCGGTGTGAAAGCCGTCTTAGAGAGGTACTGTATGTACTCATGAAACAGAGATATCATTATGCCCCCCTGGTCTTTATCCTATAAATAACATTGGCAACCATTTTTTTTACTGGCCAGGTTGGTAAAATACTGGCCAGATGGCAACCTTATTTAAAACAGAATATTCCCAAATTATGAAAATATCAACAAAAAAAAATACAAAACCATGTATCATGATGTGCGTATTATGATTATAATGGAGTTTGTTCCTAGAAAGAACACAATCTACAGCTCTCTTAGTTATAATTAGGTTAAAGAATATGTTACACCAACACTTCATATTCCTGATATGTGCCTGCTGTACCATATAGGATTGCTAAAAAGTATCCAGTTCTCTTGGTATTTCTTCTTTTGTGTGAAATATTGGTGTTTCTTGCCAGTCCTTCTGCCTTCCTATTTCAAAGAAAGCACATCCATTCCAGTGTGGTCTGTTTTCTGGCTGTGCCGAGAGCACAACATGCCTGTGCTGACACCCCCATCTACACAACCATTCACTGGGAAAATCCATGTGCTGCTGTTCCTCCTCCTCTAGCTCTCTGAGCTCCTTATGCAGTTTAGAACAGAAATAATGTGGTAGCTTGTGTGATCATCAAAAAAAGGTATGTAGCCAAGTCCGAGCCTCTCCAGGCCTAATAATGACCTCCAGATTTAGGGACAGCTGACATTCTTCTGTGTACAGTGGGTTACGAGGCATGGTGGGTGCAATGTAAGGTAGTTTAATGGGCGCCAGACACTGTCTCTTAAACAGAGCTGTGGGAGAGAGGGTTAGGGCCAGGACACACTTTAGGAGTTGCAATGTTAATTTAGCAGACGCCGAGACTTCTATAGGTAGACAGCCACGTAGGGAAAAGCATCTAGCAAGACACCACATCTGCATGATTAGGACTGCTGTCTTCTATGGCAACAATCTTGAAACAGTTTCTAACAAAGGTTTTAATAAACTTACTCACTTCTTCTATAATCTCTTATTGTAGATCTTCACTCAACTGAGCTCCCAGTCTTTCACTAGACTTGCTCATCCACTGCCACTGGATCTCCTGAGCTCTTCCAATCTTCTCACTCAGTATCTTCCTCCAGCATCAACCCCGTGTCCCTGCTGGGTCCCTAGCTTGGCACTCACAGATACTCCTCAAGCGTCACCCCACTAGCCTGCTTGGTCCCTGGCTTGTCACACGATATTACTCCGCAAGCGTCACCTCCACTGGCAGGGTCCCTGGCTTGACATCTGCTGAAGTTTCCCGATTCTTTACCATCGCTGGTAGGTGAGAATACTGCTCTGGTACCTGCTCCAGCTAATCACAATGGCCCCTGGTAGTAAAGTGGATGGCCCCTTAGTGGTGACAGCTTTCCCTCTACCTCCAACCATGACAGGTTCTCTGGCCGGCAGAACCGCCACTTCTGGTTGAACTGCAAGCCGCAATGCCAACCCTGCGCTGCTCTCTTGTTTCTGGATAGGCCCTTAGTCAGCCTAGCAGTCCTTGGTATGGGCCTCAGGCTCTGGCCTGGCAGCCCGGGGCAGCACAACACACGTCCACCTAGACAGCCGCCCAGGTGGCACCTGATCTCACCCAAATAAATAGGCTCTCCCAGCAGGCCAAGGGACCAAGAAAATCCCTATCCATTGGCATTCCTAATCTGTCCTTGCAACACCCTTGTCTTATCTAATGCCCCCAGATACCTGGCCATCTAGTGACAGAAGAGAGAAGTGCAGCAATTCCAGAATTAGGGTGAAATCAATTGACCTCCTATCAATTGGCCAAGGCAACTATCAGGGTGCTACAGGTATTTATATATTTTTTGTATATATATATATATATATATATATATATATATATATATATATATAGATATACACACATCTCAAACCGCCAGACATGCCAGACATGCCAGAGCAAGTGTGTGCTCGGAACTGTACAGTGGCTACTGCGAATACTGCTACGTCATTTTTCCTGAAAAATTGTATTAAAAGAATATTGTTTGCATCGTAAGCACGTGTCCCATTGTTTTTCTTGGATATATATATATATATATATATATATATACACATACACAACGGGAAAATTTATATCAAATACTTACCGTAATTTTCCTTTCCTGATGGACTCCATGGCAGCCTACGTATGGGTTAATCCCGCCTCTCATACCTCATTGGACCCCACTCCCATAAATCTTTGCTCCTAATCAGAGACCGTGTTCTGTAACTTAGCCTACTCCAGCAAATGGGAGGGAACTCCTGCTGCCATGGAGTCCATCAGGAAAGGAAAATTACAGTAAGTATTTGATATAAATTTTCAGTTTTCCTGACAGACTCAATGGCAGCCTACGTATGGGAAATAACTAGCCATACACACCCGGGTGGGCACAAATTGCTGGTTCAACAAAAAGGAAGGTTTAATTAGCACCGTTCAAACAGATAGAACATTTAAGCCGAAATGAACAGAAGAAAGAGCCGCTGGCTCAATACAATAGTGTTTCATGAAAGTATTTATCGATGACCATGATTACTTCTGCTGACACGTGTCGGGAAGCTGCCCACGATGTCGATACACCTCTGGTGGAATGAGCAGTCATGGCCTCCAGAGGAGCCAGCCCCTTAACCTTATACGCCCTTTGGATAGTCTGTACGATCCAGCCCGCAATGGTTCTAGAGGAAGAACGCAATCTTCTGTTTTTCCCGTAAAAATAGACAAACAAATGATCTGACTTCCTAAAAGATGCTGTAGCTTCCAAATAGCACTTCAAAACTTTCCCAACATCCAGAGGATGGGTAATTGAAGAATCAACTGACTGAAAGGTTGGAAGAACAATCTCTTGATTCTCATGGAAAACCAATGTCACTTTAGGATTTGATCCTAACATTGGGATCAGAACCACTCGATCCAGGAAGAAGGTAAGGAAGGGCTCCTTAGAACCCAAGGCACTCGGAAAAGAAGTGGTTTAACCCACCATGAGGGGCGGGCACAGGACGTGAGGTTGTGCTGCGCGCCTGAGGGGAGGGGCTGACCCACGCTGACAAGGGGCGAGTGTGCGGGAAGCTGGTAATGGAAGCCGCGTCCCTACCAGAGGAAGCGTGCGGATCCGACCGGAGCAAACGGTAACACGCCACCGCAGCGGCATCCCCCGCTCTGCCATCAGAAACGGACCGTACATATGAAGTACCGCCGGCGGGCGGTTAGCTCGGCTCCTCTCTGCCCCACCTTCGCCTCAGCAGGAAACTAGTACCAGACCCGGATGAACCTCTGGGGGAAACACTGTCACCGTGGAGAACGAAAATAACACCTGCCTGGGACAAACAAAGGACGGTATTGTAATGCGTAACAATGTTTGAATTTATCTGCTTGATAACTGCACAGCTGAGCATGGAGGTGGGAGACTCCCAACCAGTGTAGTCTGAGTTTGGTCTGATATCCCTGTGGAGCATTATAGCTGCTTTACTTAGATAAGAGTTGGGTCCCTGAGAAGTGAGAGGGGGAACTTCCCCAGTCTCCAGGTGCTTTTTGCTCTTTACGTTTTTTTTTTTCTTCCCAGGAACTCCTACTTTCAGACGGGCTTCTTTATTCATAATCTAAGACATAAGCTCAGCAGACTACATCTGAAATAACTTCGCACTGACCCTGTTGTTTCACGTGCCATGTGCGGCGAGTTTTTAACAACTGAGGGATTTCACAGTGAATTATCAATGCCTTTGGGTAACTATGAATGGTATATGGTGAAAGGGAGAACAACTCATTGCTGACAAGAGGAGCAGGGTAATAGCCCCTGGCCGTAGAGGTTTGTGAATATAATGTGAAGTCCCAGAGGCATATGCTGAGGAAGTTGCTTCGCTTCTAACAACTGGTATTCACAGTTACGTTCTGCATCTATGGTAAAATCTAATAGTGTATGATTCCACACTAAGGCTGTATAAAATCTGACTGAGTGGTATCATAAGCAAAGCTATGCAAGCTACCTTGTTACAAAACAGTTAGAAATATGCTGATATAACCCATAATTGACACTGCATAAGTAGGTCTGGACTTAGTTTTGATAAACATATCTTAAAGGCATAGATACATGCTTTTTCTACAGTAAATAAGAAGCTAAGATCATTACTGGCAAGTTATACCGGAATACCTGGGTCGGTTCTATCTAAACAAACAGGGATATCTCTTTATTGGCGTGTTTTGGTGGTTTTTTTTTTATTTTTGTGTTTCTCATCTTGCCTCTTGTGCCCCAGGGCGCTCGCACAGATATAGGTCAGGATCGCAAGTTTTAAAACAGTTAGTAAATACGTAAATTAACACTGGCTGTAATATATGCAGGGCCAGCTAACTAGATCCTTTACATAAAGGTAAATGGAGCCTCTATAGCATTGACTCTAATGCTTTTTCAGACTACCATCAACATATAAGGGGCCCCAACACACAGGAGCCCAGCTTGTTGGAAAAGTTGACTTTAACTGAGGACTGAGTGTAGGGGGAAAATTCCATCAGAAAAACTATAACCTTGAATCATTACCTACAATTATTTATAGGAAATACAATGAGTGCACCAGAGCCTTAAAAAATATGACCTGGCCATTATTAAGCGGACATACTAGGCCTGATTGAAGGAGGTGAAGGGAGGAGGAGCAAGGAGAGAGAGAAGATAGGAAAGAGGCAAAAGGATCGCATAAGTCATCATGAGTAAATCCGCCAGTAAAACCGCTAAAAGCGGAACTTCGCGGTCTTCTAAAGAGAAAGGCTTAGACACTACTATTCAACAATACCTGACGCAAGGAGGAAGCCCCAAACATACAGGCACAGCCAAGAAACATTCAGACCAAGAGCAAAGAAAAGGTCTAGATAAACATCAGGAGGAGACCACCGTACTATCAGGAGCAGAGATCAGGATGGATAGTAATATTGACATCAATAAAGCTGATGATTCAAGGATAATAGACCTACCCCCTACAAAAGGGGAGATGCGAGAGATGCTCTTGAGTCTTGAAAACGCAATCAAGGGGGATATTCGGGGGCTCCGAGAGGATCTCGGAAGCCTATTAGAGAGGGTTGAGGCTACGGAAAATCGCATTGAACAACAAACCCTAGAAGTAATCAAAATGAAGGAGCAAGTAGATATAGTAAGACGAGAGCAGAGGGAGATATGGTATAAATTGGAAGACCAGGAGAATCAAAGCAGGAGAAAAAATCTACGGATCCGATCTGTCTTGGAGGAAAAAGGAGAAGATTTGAGAAAGATATTTGAAAGTTTATTCGAGGAGTACTGGAGGGATGAGAGAGAAAATGCTCCAAAAATTGACAGGATTCATAGAATCGGCAAAACACGCCAAACCGACACAGAGCGACCCAGGGATATTATTGTAAGATTTACTTATTTTGAAGACAAAGCAACACTCTGGAGAAAGCTCAGAGGGAAAACCACACGACAGTTTAAAGGCCGAGAGATACAAATTTTTTCGGATCTATCTTATGCGACTTTGGCAAGAAGACGGCTTCTGAAACCGCTGCTGTTAGAGATGAGTGCGCGAAACGTGAAGTATAGTTGGGGTTTCCCAGCATGTTTGATGGGCTTTAGAAATGGTCAAACAGCGAAGCTGAGATTTCCGGAAGACCTGGCAGATTTTTGTAAAAGACTGGATTTGGGTATTCCGGAACTACCAGGCTGGGCGTGAGAGAGGAGGGTTTATCATAGATGGGAGGAACGTGATATAAAATCCTGCTGGGGGGGAACAGGGGGGTAGAGGGGTAAGAAGTATGGCAAGTAGAGATGGTGGAAGGAGGGAGGGGGATGTAGGGAATGTGCCCTCTATCCTGCTCAATTAGAAGAGGATAGAGGAGGCGTGGGTCAAGGAGCCTCAGACCCTCAGAACAAGTTGTCTGGGAGATGGTAAGGGTATTTACGACCATCTATCAGACAAGGGCCGAGTCTAGGCCACAGGAAAAGGGGAGGAGGGGGAGGGGGGTGGAGGCGGAGGGGTGGGAGGGGGGGTATGGGAGGGGTAGAAGGGTGAAGGGGTGGGCATTGTGGAAGAAGGGACGAGGGATAGGGAGGAAAAGTAGATCACTTAAAAAATTTTATATTATTACCCAAACAGGAGAAGTGAGGAGTCTGGGAATTAGGAAGTTATTGGCTAAATGAACGGTATTAACTTTTTAACATACAACGTAAAGGGACTAAATACCCCAGCCAAGAGGCATAAGATCTTGGCAGAGCTAAAGCGTTATGAGGCAGATGTGGTGGCTCTTCAGGAGACACATATCTCCCTGACATCAAATATTAGATTATACTCAAAAAACTTCCCCAGTTGGTATTACAGCGATACAATCTCCACAAGGAGTAGAGGGGTGGCGATAGGCTTTTAAAAAAAAATGAAATTTCAATTAGAAGATAAGATGAGTGACGTGGAAGGGAGGTTCTTGTTCTTGAAGGGTACACTGGATGAGATGGAGTGCACAATAGTGAACATCTACGCCCCTAATACAAACCCCATTGGGTTTTTAAAGACGATATTAACCAAGTTAACTAACTTTAAGAAAGGATACGTAATATTGTTAGGAGATATCAATTTTTGCCTCAATCCGGGAGTAGATAGCTCGTCTGGGACACAAAGGATGAGAAATGATCAGCTAAGAAACATTCAGCAAAAATTATTTTCTGGCCAGCTGGTAGATGAGTCGAGATTATTCATTCTATTCCCCGGTACACGCGACATACTCCCGTATTGATTATATTTTCATAGATCACGGGTTACTAGATCAGATGGTTGAAGCTAGAATTGAAGTAACCACCCTTTCAGATCACGCTCCCGTTAAGGTTAAAATCAACAATTTAAGTAATAAGATAAGATCTTCGACATGGCGAAGAAATCGAACACTACTTTGCATTAAATGATATCCCGGAAACCTCAGGTCAAATAGTCTGGGAAGCACACAAAGCTTATATAAGAGGAATATTGATTGCAGTAGGGTAAAAAAAAAAAAAAATTAAAGCCATGAAAATTAAAAGATTAACGGAGGAAATTTATAATTTAGAACAAGAGCATAAAAAAAGTCAGCCCCAAAGAGACATAATATATAGAAAACTAGTTAATACTCGTGAGGAACTAAAAGACCTCCTAGAACAAGAAACCAGGAGGGTATTTAATAGCAGAGCTCGTGAACGCTACTGCTGGGGGGATAAAACGGGTAAATATCTAGCTAAAATAGTGCAAAAAGAAAAGACAAAAAATTTTATCGGTAAAATAATGAATAAAAATGGTAATATGGTATTTCCAACGAAAGTGATCGCGGAAACTTTTAGGAAATATTTTGAAGAGACTTACTCAGATAGAGAGCATAAGGCACAAGGCGAAACTCGCGAGAAGAACATCTCCACTTTCCTGAAAAACATCAAACTACCCAAAATTAGTACGATAGAAAGGGAGACCCTTGACCGACCAATCTCGGTCGAAGAAATAAATAAGGCTTTGACAAAATCAGCCGCGGGTAAATCTCCTGGCCCGGACGGGTTTACAACACTCTATTATAAGATCTATAGAGAAATTTTGACACCAAAATTATGCCACTATTTTAATGGGTTGGGAGAAAAATTTAGCATGAGTAAGGAGGGCCTATCGGCCACAATTACATTAATTTACAAAGAAGGGAAAGATCCAGCCCAATGCACCAGTTATAGGCCCATCTCGCTACTCAATACTGACACGAAATTATTTGCAAAGATCTTAGCGGAGCGATTAAGGGTCTTGTTGAAAAGCCTGGTCCACCCAGACCAGGTGGGGTTCGTGCCAGGACGGGAAGGGAGGGACAATGGTTTAAGAACCCTATTGCTGATCCAACAGATGCAACGGAGGGAAACCCCCAGTCTGCTTCTGTCGACGGACGCGCAAAAGGCGTTCGACAGAGTGGACTGGGGGTTTATGTTCCAAACAATGGTTAAGATGGGAATAGGCCCGAAAACAATACAGAGGGTGAGAGTTTTATATAACCAACCCACTGCGCGAGTAAAAGTAAACGGACAGGAGTCTGCTGAATTTGAATTAGAACGGGGGACAAGACAGGGATGTCCCCTGTCGCCCCTCCTGTTCGTAATGTCAATGGAACCCCTCCTCGCATCAATTCGAGGTAGTCCTGATATAATAGGGGTAAAAACCGGGAAGGAGGAACATAAATTATCTGCCTTCGCTGATGATATAATATTTTATATTTGTAATCCCAAACGGTCTGTCCCAAATTTAATAAGGATTTTAGAAAAATACGGAAAAGTATCCAATTTTAAAATAAATCGCTCAAAATCCGAAATTCTAAATATAAATACCAAGAAGAGAGAGGCGCAAATAATTCAACAAGATTGGTGCTTTCCGTGGAGAAAGGAGATCAAATACCTGGGCATAAAATTGGCTAACTCTGAGAAGAGACTTTATCGCACTAATTACATACCACTATTAAATGAAATTAAGGAGGAGTGTAAGAGATGCAGTAAAGCCTCGATATCCTGGCTAGGGCGAATAAACATTGTGAAGATGATAATATTTCCAAAAATCTTGTACCGTTTTCAGATGTTACCGATAGCGTTACCTAATTCATATTTGGCGAAACTTAAATTAGTTTTAAACAAATTTATATGGAAGCATAAAAAACCCAGAATAGCATTTGCAAGCTTGAGACAACCAAAAGATAGAGGTGGGCTGGCGATCCCAGACATCCAGTTGTACTACAAAGCGGTAGCCTTGTCTAGGGTGAGCGAATGGACCAAAAGGGATAATATAGAAAAAAAATGGGTAAAACTGGAACACGAAAGTTGTGGAGCACAATTAGGGAAACAAATATGGAACCCCCCACATAAGAGGCAGAAACTAGGGATAGGAAATAATTTAACACGTAACACTTTGCGAATATGGGATATGGTATATAAGTATGTCAACGGAAAATATAATTCACCCCTCATGGCACTTAAAGAGGAAGTAAACCCTGATGGGTTTACTTCCTCTTTTTTTCCCTGCAAAGGTAAAGCATAATGGACTACTATGCATCGCATAGTAGCTCATTATGTGTCACTTACCTGACACAGGAGCCAGCGAAGTCGCCGCTGTCCCCTGTAGTCCGCCGCATCCATGTTGCTGGTGGCGTCTCGCAGCTCCGACGAATCACAGCGGCGCAGCCGCGATGACGTCACTCCTGCGCATGCGCACGGGAGTCGCGTCTCGCAGCTCCGCCGCTGCCATACGGCGAAGCCGCGATGACGTCACTCCCGCGCATGCGCACGGGAGTCGACAAATTAGGCAAATCCATTCTTGGACTTGCCGCATTTAGTGCGCCTGCGCGCCGCTGTCTACGGCGCATGCGCCGTAGACAGCGGTGCCCATTTTCGGGCAAATATCTCCTAAACCATATAGGTTTAGTAGATATTGCTTGGACCTACAGGTAAGCCTTAATCTAGGCTTACCTATAGGTCCAAGTTGTTTGGAAGGGTTTACTTCCTCTTTAAGGACAATAAATATTTTCTGCAAGGCTGCACGGAGATAGGGGGTAACTGGGTATAGAAGGAAGCACAGTTGAAAGATGTAATGAAGGAAGGTAATATAGCACCGTTTCACGAATTAACACAAAAAATAGACACAATGGTGATTGACGAGTGGAGGTACTGCCAGCTTTCCCGCTTCATTAAGAAGTTACCGCAACCGATTAGGGCGGCTGACGAATTGACTACATTGGAACATCTGGTTTTATCTAAGAATTCCAAGGGGATAGTTTCTAGGTGGTACAAGTTGCTGTTATCGACCGGGGAACCGGGGATACCTCCATTCGTCAAAAAATGGGAAAGGGAACTAGGTTCACAAAAGGATAAGGCAATGTTAGGCAAAATATTTAAATTGGCCCATAGCTCAGCCATAGATGCCAAAACCGCTGAGATGAGCTATAAATGTTTATCAAGGTGGTATTATACCCCAGATAGAAAGAGCAAATTTCAAGCAGACACGTCAGGGGAATGTTGGCGTGGATGTGGGGAAATAGGTACCATGGCTCACATTTGGTGGGGGTGTTCGAAGATTAAAAACTACTGGAATCAGATCCTATCGCATATTAAAACCATAACTAATGTCGAAGTAAGAGCCGACCCCTGGGTTGTTTTGTTCCATGCCACAGAGGGCAGCGTAAAACAGTATAAGATGTCCTTGACCCCACACTTATTAAATGCCGGGAAAAGATTAATTCCAAAAAAATGGCAAGAGACGGAAGCGCCTACGATATGGGAGTGGGTGGATGCCGTAGAAAGGATCTATAAGTTGGAAAGCTTGGAGGATAGCTCGGGGGGTAGGAGCAATAAATTTACGCTGGAGAAATGGAAAAGATGGCAGGAATTTAAAGGGAGCTGGAGTACTTCAGAAGGATTACGGGTATAGATGAAAATGGGTATAGATATGCATTAACGTTAAGTTGAATAATGATCTACTTGGTAGGGTAGGGGAGGTGGGGGGGGGGGGAAATCAAATGGAGGGTAGGGATGAGTATGGTGTAGGAGAGATATTGATTAGATAAATCTGGATGGGTTTAAGTTCTGAAAGCTGTATGGATCGAGCATACTATAGATAAATATTTATATATATGCACGAAAAAATAAAAAATAAAAAATATTGCCACCATGATGTAAAGAGATGAGAGGTAACCTGAGCAAGTAGCGGGTGTGAGGACTTGGTTTTCCTCGAAGATCATTGGTTTTACTGAGTTGGCATGAAAACAAAAAAAAAAAAAGAACCCAAGGCACTGATCTCCAAAACTCTCTTAACTGATGTTATAGCCACTAAAAACGCTGTTTTAAGAGAAATGTCCTTCATAGACAGCTGATCCATTTGTTGAAATGATTCTTCTGAGAGGAAATCCAAAACAAGGGGAAGATCCCATTTGGAGAACCTTGGCTTTCTCTGAGGCCTAAGTCTTGATGCTCCTCTAAAGAATTGCCTGGTAAGAGGATGTCTTGCCCAAGAGATACCAGTAAAGGCAGAGATTGCGGACACTTGGACCCGTAGAGAACTAACAGACAATGTCAGATCCAAACCCGAGAAAAGCTAAAACATCCTTAATTTCTGGGTTGTTACAAGAACCACCAGAAGATGAGACATAGTCCATAAATTTAGACCAGATTCTCTGGTAAATCTTATTCGTACCCTGTCTCCTGGCATTTAACAAGGTAACCAATGCTGAACTTGGGCATCCTAATGCCTCCAGCCTCTTCCTCTCAACCACCAGACCATCGGATGGAGATGAGATGGGCATGGATGAAGGGATGTTCCCTGTAGAAGAATATCCGGCCTGGAAGGGAGCAGAACTGGGTCCCGGTAACTCAGTTGTAACAGGAGAGGAAACCATGGCCTGTTGGGCCAATATGGGATGATTGTCACTATTTCGGCTACTTCCTGTCTGAGCCTTGAAAGAAACCGAAGAATGACCGGGACTGGAGGAAAGGCATACACCTTGTGGAATCTCCACTGATCCGTGAGAGCGTCTACTCCGATGACTTGGAGACAACGACCCCTCGTATAATACCTCTTCATTTTGGCATTGCAGGGGGATGCAAACAAATCCACCTCCAAAATCATTCCCAACAACAGGATCCAGTTGAAAACTTCTGTGTGGAGAGACTACTCGTTGTTGTCTAAGGCGGTTCTTGAAAGTAAATCTGCCTGAACATTTTGAACTACAGGAAGATACACTGCCGTCAGATCCGTCAAGTTCGCCTGGGCCCAGGACATGATTGGACTCACCTCCTTCAGAAGGGAAAAACTGCGAGTGCCCACCTGTCTTTTGATCTACGATACGTCTGTCGTGTTGTCCAACCTCATGAGGACTGAGGCCCCCGATGTCAGATGGAGGAAAGCCCGAAGGACCTGGAAGGCAGCTCGAAGCTCCAATACATTCGAAACCACCCCCTGAGGTGGAAAATCCCACCTGCCCTGGGCTACCTCTGACCGACAGAGAGCGCCCCAGCCCCTGTTGCTGGCATCTGTCGTTACCGTTATCCAAGACACTGGAGCTATCGAATGGCAGTTGAAAAGATTCTTCCGCTGCAACCACCAGGGGAGACTTTCCCTCATAGAAGGAGTTATTCAAATCAGGTGATCTTGCAACTCCAGATTCCACTGTTGCAGGAAACCCTTCTGAAAAGGTTGCATCCTCCATTGCGCCCATTTCACCATAGGAGCTGTGGCCACCATGGTGCCCATTATCCTGAGGCACTGAGAAGCCCTGAGAATGGGAGCTGAAATTGCCAGATGAATTCTGTCCCGGACAACTGAGATCTTTTCCAGAGGGAGAGAGATCGTGCTCTTCGCCGTGTCGAACTGTGCCCCGAGAAACACTAGAGACTGTGTTGGCTCCAGGTGACTTTTTTCCTTGTTTAATAGCCAACCTAACCATATCAGGGTAGAGATGACTTGATCTCGGTGTGACAGCAACTGCTCCTTGTCCTGTGACAGCAGAAGTAGGTCGTCCAGATAATGATGTAGCCTGATACCTTTGACTCTGATCAAGTCGACCACCACCAGTAAGAGCTTTGAAAACATCCGCGGTGATGTTGTAAGCCCGAACGGGAGACATATAAACTGGAGATGTCTTTGGTTCACTGAGAATCTGAGATATTTTTGGAAGTCCTTCGCGATTGGAACGTGAAAGTATGCGTCTTTCAGATCTATCGAGACCAATCGCCTGGTTGTATTGTCTGTCGTATAGTCAGTAAAGTTTCCATCTTGAATTTTTCCTTTTTTATAAAGGAATTTAGGTAAGTCAAGTCGATGACTGGTCTCCAAGATCCGCTCTTTTTTGAGGACCATAAAAAGAAGGGAATAAATCCCTTGAAATTTTTCCCCCATTGGTACGAAAATGGCCGCACCTTGAGCGATAAGGGAATCCGTGTAAGCTAGAAGAACCTCTTTCTTCTCTTCTGACTGAGGAAGACTCGTTGAAATAAAGCGATGTATGGGTGGACTGCTGAACACCCAAGCATGCCTTTGGGAAACTGTTTTGATGACCCAAAAGTCCTGTATCGAGGCTGCCCAGACATGGCAGAAACGGAGTAGACGGGCCCCTACCTGCTCCGCCTGGACAGACTCTATATCAAAAAGACTTAACAGCTTCTCGATTCCTGGATGAAGTTGTTTTTGAAGACTTCTGACCAGAAGGCTGGTTTCTCCTCCAGATCTTCCTAAACTCACGACCCGGCCTGTAACGTCGTGCATCCCTAGCACGTTCCGGATTTTGTCTTGCTTGGGCCCTCTTCTGACCTAAAAGCCGGCGATCCTTGGGTAAGAACCCAGACTTTCCCCCGGTAGCACGTGTGATGGCTGAATCCAGCTTATTCCCAAAGAGGGAGGCGCCCTCAAAGGGAATTTTGCACCAGGCCTGTTTAGAGGCCAAGGGCGTAACCATAAGGCCCGTTTAGCTGTAACAGAAGACAGCATGACACGTGCTACTAGGCGAATAATGTCCAGAGATGCCTCACCCAGAAATGCTGACGCCATCTTCATCTCGTGTATTGGAGAGTTCTTAAATGCATCCTCAGAAATGCTTCTCAAAATCGCATCCATATCATCAGTCCAGCACTCCATAGCTTTAGATAAAGCTGCCAATGCTGGCTTACAGGCCATCCCGGCCGTAATATAGATACGCTTCAAATCTATATCGATTTTCCTTTCCAGACCATCCTTAAAAGAGACGGTGTCTTCCAGAGGGAGTGTGACATGTCTTACCAGTCTCATCAAAGCCGCATCAATAAGAAGAGCAGACTCTAAATGCTTCACCTCCTCACCCTTAAATGGGTACATTTTTGCCACTTTGGAGATCAAAGAATTCTTCCTCTCAACTTTACTCCATTCATCCGAGATGATTTCACCTAGTTCCCCCAAAAAGGGAAAATTTGAGCGTTCTTTTTTAAGATGCTTAAAGTACGTCCTCTGTTTAGCGGGTGCTTCCACCGGCTCTTCCCATCTTAGTGCGTCTTTGACTGCTCTGACCAGATGAGGAACCAGGGAGAAATCAAACCCTGCATTAGCATCATCCACTTCAGCCTCACCGTCAGAGGAACGACTGAAGGAACAACTGTCACGGGAGGGACCCGGCACCTCAAGGTCTTCCATCACAACGAATGAAGTTGGTACAGAGGAAGGAACAGACGCATGAGTGGAATCTGATCTACTCAGAGATTCTTGAACCACCTTTTTGACCAAAGCTTCTACTTGCTGGTCTTTAGTATCTCTTTCTTTTGCGGCTTGAGAAAAACATAAATCGCATAGCGATTTGTCTTCCGGAATTTTAGCTCTGCAACCCCAACAGGATTTTCCTTCTAGCGACCAGAATAGTGGTGGGAATAGTGCCGTGACCCGGACCTTGATTTGTCAGAGCGGTGTCTGGAAAAGGACTTATGACATCCCGAATTTGATCTTGAATGGCCACGACGTGAGCCAGACTGAGTATTATCTTCGCGTGCTGATGAACGAAGATCCGGTACTGAAGGGCTAAAATAGATAACAGGGAAAAAACAAAAGGAACATTTTTTTTTTTTTACTACCCCCAAACCAACCCAACAAACAGGCAGAAAGAAACAATTAAATTCTATCCTACCTACGGTGCAAGGGGGCGAAGAGACATCCATAGAAATAGATTCAGACAAGCTGCAACTAAGTCAATAAGAAAAATATAAATTAATAAATGACACAATACCGTTTAGTGTTCAAAAATCAGTCAGCCAATAAAGAGTTAATTCAGCCAGGATTAAGCATAAAAACTCTTACCCCTGAATTCCACAGAGCAAGCAGTGAAATGTTCCTCTTTTTTTCTTTTTTTTTGCTAAGAGAGCAGCAGCAAACCTGTCTGAATCTGACAGGTTTTTAAAACTGCCGCCGGATGATGTCATGACTCAACAAAAAAATAGAGCTAACGTAGCTCATAAACCAAAAAATAAATAAAATAAATTAGAGGCGATGGAATGTTTGGGAGGAGTTGACTCCCTCATTGGGTGTATTCACCACATTCATTGCATGGCCATATTGTGACCAGGTGGAGGTAGAGGGATTCTCATTTTGCTGCCAATTAGAAGGTGGTGGTGGTGTTGGCAGAGTAAAGTAATTTGAAGGTGGTGGTGTTGGCAGAGGAAGGTAATGAGAGGGTGGTGGTGCTGGCAGATGGGGCGGGGGGTGATTTGCATAGGGACCATAAGGTGGCGGAGGCTCTGAGGACCTATATGTGGGAGTTGGTGGAATAAAAGTCGCAATATAGCGTATGGTACCTGCCAACATGTCTGCCTGGAGTTCTGATGGTACCTTCTCCATCAGACATTCCAGACAGCTTGCAGAAACCTGCACATGAGACCTGTTGCTGTTCATTTTTTCTGACATACTGGCCATAATGTCCAGCATGCGGTTGAAGTCAGGTTCAGGAGCCCTCCTTCTTGTTGCTCTAGCAGGTACACGAGCAGAAGTGGATGGTGGGGACTCCTTATCTCCCACAGGTGTCTCAGATGTAGACCGTGCTGGAGTCGACAATTGGCTTTCCAGATCTCGGCCTGCTTGATCACTTGATGCTTGGCTTGCTTGCTGACTTTGATCACCTGATGCTTGGCTTGCTTGCTGACTAGCATCTGTGTCCAAATCATCATTTGGATTACTGTCCTCCCAGCAGTTTTCAGTCCTAAAAATAGAATTGAATTATTATAACTTTCTCTTTACATTTTGTTTAATGACATTCGTACAGATGATAGCTTACCGCCCCAAAGCCAGCAATGGCCAAAGGAATTCCATTTCTTTTGCATGCAGATAATCTCTCGGAGCACATGCCCCAGATCCCCTCCTAAATTCCCTTTGCAGTCTTAGATGTCGAGTGTAGGCATCACGTATACTCTTCCACTTTATTTTGAGCAGTTTAACTGTTAAAAAACACATTAAAATATATATGTTTATTTCTTTGTAGGTACCTGGCAACCGGACAATCTTTATCGAGTTTACACTATGCCTTTCGTGTTGGAAAATCCACAGCAAGTTACATAGTTCGTGACACTTGCTCTGCAATTTATGACATACTAAAGGATATTGTTTTCAAAAAACCTACAGCGGAAGATTGGTCAAGGATCTCAGATGTTTTCTGGCAACGCTGCAACTTCCCCAACTGTGTTGGAGCCATCGATGGGAAACATATTTGCATCATAAAGCCCATGGGTAGCGGAAGCCAGTATTTTAATTATAAGAAATATTTTTCTTTTGTGTTAATGGCAGTGGCTGATGCTAATTATTGCTTCAGCTACATTGACATTGGATCATATGGCAGCAGCGCTGACTCTGCTATTTTTTCACATTCATCATTTGGACACCTGCTCTTCCAGAAAACAGCCCACTCCCTGGCACAAATGGCCCTCCCCTACCCAGTGTTTTTGTTGGAGATGAGGCCTTTGCTCTGAGTGAGCATCTTCTACGGCCTTACTCGGGGCACAACCTGACTGTACAGAGGAGTGTGTTTAACTATAGACTAACACAAGCACGTCGCGTTGTCGAATGTGCATTTGGCATATTGGCAAACAAATGGCGGGTACTGCACACTCCCATTGTTCTGAACATGCAAAATGCAGTCTGTGTTGTTAAAGCTGCATGTGCCTTGCATAATTTTGTTCGGCAACGGGATGGATTTGACTTTGAGGACCCAGTACATGAGAACATGGAAAGAGCTCATTGGACCGGTGTTCGTGGAAGCAGACAAGGGACACAGGTCAATTTGCCTCCTACTTCATGTCTCCAGCAGGACAGGTCCCATGGCAGCTTGAGGCAATATAATAAATTAAAAACGTTAGTTCTTTGTAAATACGACCATATACTATGCTGTACTGAATTATTAATAAAAATGATTGATTTATTGATAAGAAGTCCTATGTTTTTTTTTTTTTTAGAAATATATATTTATCTTTGTGTGCAGTATCCTTACAATATCCACTAGGGGTCAGAGTGTGTCATCATGTATTTATGACATTCTGCTAATACTATAATCATACTCCCATGCATAGGCCCCTTTCACATTGAGGCATTGTTCAGGCGGAGCAGTGAAGGAGCGGTGTATTCACTAGCTAGTGCACCGCTCCAGTGTGAAACCCCTCCGGCTTTCACAATGGAGAGAAAGGAGCCTGTATAGCACCTGAAAAAGCGACTTCTTTCACTGCACTGTGAAAGCAGGAGTGCTGGAGCGGTGCGCTAGCAGGACGGTAAAAAAAGTCCTGCTAGCAGCATCTTTGGAGCGGTGAATACCGCTACTATCCATTGAAATCAATGGGCCAGCGTGGCTATACCACCGGAAAAGCGCCGCTGCTAGCAGCCGCTAGAACGCTGGCAAAGGGCCGCTGCAGCGGTGCTTTGTGTGCAATTTTAACCCTTTTTCGGCCACTAGCGAGGGTTAAAACCGCCCTGCTAGCGGCCGCTAGAACGCTGGCAAAGCGCCGCTGCAGCAGTGCTTTGTGTGCGATTGTGGCCCTTTGCCAGCGTTCTAGCGGCTGCTAGCGGGGCGGTTTTAACCCCTGCTAGCGGCCGAAAAAGGGTTAATGCAGAGGTGCTTTGTGTGCGATTTTAACCCTTTTTCGGCCGCTAGCGGGGATTAAAACCGCCCTGCTAGCAGCCGCTAGAACGCTGGCAAAGCGCCGCTGCAGCGGTGCTTTGTGTGCGATTGCGGCCCTTTGCCAGCGTTCTAGCGGCCGCTAGCAGGGCGGTTTTAACCCCCGCTAGCGGCCGAAAAAGGGTTAAAATCTCACACAAAGCACCGCTGCAGCGGCCCTTTGCCAGCGTTCTAGCGGCCGCTAACAGGGCGGTTTCAACCCCCGCTAGCGGCCGAAAAAGGGTTAATGCAGCGGTGCTTTGTGTGCGATTTTAACCCTTTTTCGGCCGCTAGCGGGGGTTAAAACCGCCCTGCTAGCGGCCACTAGAATGCTGGCAAAGTGCCGCTGCAGCGGTGCTATGTGTGCGATTTTAACCCTTTTTTGGCCACTAGCGGGGGTTAAAACAGCCGCATACCGCCAACAAAACGACGGCAAAGCGCCAACCCACCAACACCCGCACTGCCCCAGTGTGAAAGGGGCCTTATAATGTACTAATCATCCTATTATGTCCCTATTGTGGTTATGTTTGCAGGGGTTTCTCTTACCTTTCTCATCCTTCACACGGCCAGTTAGGTCTGCCCAGTTTGTAAAAACTTGGATGGCAATCTGGTTCCATGCCCTCCTCTTGCTCGCTAGCAGTTTGTAGCATGGATCTCTAGTATCATACAGACAGGGGTGCTCCTTCACCATTCTTATGAAGCTATCCTGATCTAGGAGACATACTGTCTCATCCAGTTCTCCTTCCATATTGCTGGTCTCCATTTGAGCTAAAAATGGTGATCTGTGCACTTCCTGTGTATTTTATGTAAATTATATTTTCTCTTGAGCAGATACAGAGACAAAACGCCCATAGAAATGCTCGTTGTCACGCTAAACGCTTGAATCGAGCGTTTCCATTATGGGAATAAAAACGCCCAAATCAGCCCGATTCGCAAAAAAGGGTCCGGAACTTGTTTGAGTTTCAGGCGTAGGGCTTCAGGCGACTTGGAGTGGAGATGTGAACCATCTCCATTGAGAATAATGGATTTTTTCCCCTCCAGCGTTTTGTAGCTTCAGGGTTCAAGCTACAAAACGCTCAGGTGTGAATGGGGTCTTAAGGTACCTTACTGTACATGCATTGTTGCATTGCAATATTAACTTATTTTTGTGGAGGGCACCTCATTGCACCACCAAAATCCATGTGTGTTGCAGCGTAAGGTGTCCTGTGTGTTGTATTGTGCTGTGCAAAAATACAGCCTGCTCTATTTCCATAGCAGAAAAATTTAAAAATAGAATGTGTGCTAATTTAAAAAAAAACACAAGGTGGAGCTCTAACAGTGACCTAACCAGCATCAGAAAAGGCAGCAGCAGAGATTTGTAACATGTTAGCATTTAACTTCCATTTTTATTGTGCAAGCTAAACAGGCTTTTGTTGAAAAAAGGTATCACTTAAATTGCAAGCTTTCTGCACAACCTATACATACACATTCAAATTTATATGTAATTTACACTTTCTTACATATTTCTTTTACATTCATTAAACTGGTGAATAATCTTATAGTGCATCCATTAGGGGTGCAACGGATCAAAAAATTCACGGATTGGATCGTTCCTTGGATCAGAGTCATGGATCGGATCATTTTTCAGATCAGCAAATAATAATTGAATTTGCAAAAACCTGTGAAAATTCCACTGCCATATAATCCCCACTGTAATATCCACAATCTCCCCCACTGTAATATTGGCTGAGTATGGCTGGGTATGGCTGAGCATGGCTAAGTATTGCAGAGTACAGCTGAGCATGGCTGAGTATGGCTGGGTATCGCAGTATTACAGAGTATGGCTGGGTATCGCAGAGTAATACAGAATATGGCTGGGTATCGCAGAGTATTACAGAGTATGGCTGGGTATCGCAGAGTATTACAGAATATGGCTGGGTATCGCAGAGTATGGCTGGGTATCGCAGAGTATTACAGAGTATGGTAGAGTATGGCTGGGTATGGCAGAGTATTACAGAGTATGGCTGGGTATTGCAGAGTATTACAGAGTATGGCTGGGTATTACAGAGTATGGCAGGGTATGGCTGGGTATGGCAGAATATGGCTGGGTATGGCAGAGTATTGGCTGGGTATGGCAGAGTATTGGCAGGGTATTGCAGAGTATTGGCAGGGTATGGCAGAGTATTGGCAGGGTATGGCAGAGTATTGGCAGGGTATGGCAGAGTATTGGCAGAGTATGGCAGATTATTGGCAGAGTATTGCAGATTATTGGCAGTGTATTGGCAGGGTATGGCAGAGTACTGCAGAGTATTGGCAGGGTATTGGAAGGGTATTGCAGAGTATTGGCAGGGTACTGCAGAGTATTGGCAGAGTATGGAGGGATGGCTGTCACAGAGCAGCGCTGTGGGCACTACAGATCCAGCCCACAGCGCTGCTTTCATCCAATCTCTCCCCTCCACTGTACAAATCAGTACAGAGAGGGTAGAGAGGAACCGGCGTCATGACATGATGCTGGTTTGTTTACAAGTGATCGCTCCATCATTTGACGGAGTGATCACATTGTAAACGGCCTGGGTTTAGAAAGATGGCCACCGCTTCGGAGCTAGGCCGAAGCCACGGCCTTTCCTAAGGTCGAGACCGCGGAGAGCTCTGCGGATCGCGGTGTGTGCCGATCCGAGTGGCGTGACCCTTTCGGATCACGGATTGGTGATGATCCGTTGCACCCCTAGCATCCATTGTGAAATGAACTGCCTATACATATGAAGCCATACAAACCCAGTAAAACCTTTGTAATAGACAATAAACCGCTGCTCAAGGGGAGTCTGCCACTAATATCTTTCAACTTCTCACATGTTCGGGTGGCAGTCCATCCAACTTCATTGAGTCATAAAATCACCTGAATAGACAGCATTCACACCTGGGAGTTTTGAATTTCAAAACGCTCTGGTAAAATGACAAATTGCACAATGCAAATTTGAGATGCCATTCATTTTAATTCAATTACAAACGCGATGTGGTTATGCCGCAATTGTCGCATGATAAATCATGGCAAATGGCACCATGAAAAGCTTGTCACCCAAACACAGCTCCTGAACTTTTTTTTTGGGCGACAAGCTTCACGTGATGCAGTCTGGCGCGATTGTAGAGTGATTTACCATGTGACAATTGCTGTTACTGGGACCTGTGTTGCATCCCAGAAGATCGTTGGCAGGGAGAGGCCGCCTAGGGCGGAAGGAGGAGTCACCTAGGCAGCCGGGACAGGAAGTCCCACTAAAAAGAGGACACACACTCCCCCCCAAAAAAATTACTTGCCAAATGTGGCATTGTGTGTGATTTCGGTAAATTTTGGGTGGTTTGGGGAAAAAAGTGTGAGATTGGGCAATTTGGGGCTGAAAGTGTAAGTGCAATATTGGGCAAAAGATGCAATATTGGGCATTTTTGGGCAATAAGTGAGAGTTTGGCCAAAAGCGCGATTTTCTGAAATTTTGGGGAAAAAGTGTGATTGACTTGGCAAAAATCTCAGTTTTTCCCAAAAATTTTGCAAAATCACACTTTTTTCTAAAAATCAGGCCCAAATGCGCACTTTGCCCAAAATTAAACTTTTTGCCCCAAATCACCTAAAATTAAACTTTTTGCCCAGGCTATTTGGACAAAAGGTGTGATTTTGGCCAAAAATTGTGCATTTGGGCAGATTTTGGGCTATTTTGGGAATAAAGTGTGGTTTTGGGCAAAAAGTGGTATTTTAAAGATTATGGGAAATTTTGGTCAAAAGGTGCAATTTTGAACAAAAAGCGTGATTTTGGGCAAAAAGCGCAAGTTTGGGAAAAAAAATCGATTTTGGGCAATAACTCTGATTTTAGGCGATTTTGGGACATTTTGAGCAAAACGTTTGCCCAAAATTTGCCCAAATACGCACTTTGCCAAAAATCACACTTTTTGCCCAAAATCACACTTTATGCCTAAAATTGGCCAAAATCACACTTTTTGCCTAAAATCGGCCACAAATCACACTTTTGGCCCAAATTCGCCTAAAATCACGCTTTTTGACAAAAATCTCCTAAAATCGCCCAAAATCTGACATTTTGCCACAAATTGAAAAAATACCACTTTTCTGTAGCTCTTTTCTGTTACTGACAGGACATTTCAGACAAGAAATACCTATTTGTGTTTTATGATGTGCTCACTGGTCTACACACCACTACTGGATGGCCTTCTCTCATTGTGTCTCTTCTTGGCTACCGTAATTATTGGGTCCTATTTATTAATTAAATGACATTAATGGGCAGTACACACAATCCAAATATCGTACGAGGAAGAATCGTACAATTTTTGGATCGTATGTACACTACTTTCGAGAATCGATCACGACAGTTCATCCGATATTATTCGATTGGACAAGCACAAAAATGTTCCTTGTACGATACCAGATTGTACAATTTTCGTTTTGGTCGGTATAGTTGTCGTCCAAAAATACAATCCAAATACATTACAACACATGATATCACTTCCGATTTATTTTCCTGGCTTACAAAAATTTTCGTGACTTTATTTACCTATTCAATTTCTACTTGCGACTATAAAGCGAAAAAGGTTTTACGATATTTGAATCGTGCGGACGGGCCTTAAAGCAATGTTCTACCCAAAAAAAAAATAATTAAAAGCCAGCAGCTACATATATTTCAGCTGCTGGCTTTTAACAATAGGACACTTACCTGTCCGGGAGTCCAGCGGTGTAAGCGGGTACTCCCGCCGCCATTGCGGGTAAGGATACCTGGCAGTGTAGCCTTACAGCTTCACGCCGGGAACCCTACTGCGCAAGTGAGAGGCCCCGCTCCTCTCTCCTACTGGTCCGGCGACAGGGAGAGGAGGAGCCCCCTGTGGTGAGGTCACGGTCCCCCCTCCCCCCCCCCCAGAAAGATGCCAATTGTGGCACCGGAGGGGGAGAGGAGACAAATAAGTGGAAGTTCCATTTTTGGGTGGAAGTCCGCTTTAAGGCTTGTTAGAAGTCACTTTACACAGTGTGCCCTGGTTTGTTCAGTGTAGAAGTAAGGTAGAGTTACTGGGCCAAATTCTGTCCTAATTAAACTGGGAATACCAACAAATGTTGGCTGGCATCATATTACTGTATGCCAGCCAAGTACGTACAACTAAGTGAAATGATCTGAGTAATATGAACAAGTCAGTTTCTTGCATAACACCAGAAAACAATTCTTCTGTCAAAAAGATGAAATCAAATAAGACTGAAATGATGGAGAAGGTGACAACACACACATATGCAAATCATTAATGAGATAGGGACAATAAAAAAAAAAAAAAAAAAAGACATGCTATCTGCCAATAGAACGTAACCAAAAAGTGCATTCTATGCATCCAAAAATATAGAAAATATACCAAATCAAATCATCATTCAACCAAAAAAATAATGTCAAAGCAATAACTCCAAGCCTAATAATAAATAACACGTTATCTCCTCCAATTCCACGACATGTCTGGTCGATGAACGGCCGTTCAGAAACAAATTTAAAAGCGCTTAATGAAAAGCGCAAAAACAAAAGGGCGAATCAACACTCGCTAAACTTCTACTAACATGAAATTAGCAGAAGGAGCCCAAAGGGTGGCCAAAAGAGCTGAAAAACCACGTAGTACGTCACTACATTCGTAATTGTTGGCCAACATTTGTGTGACCGTGTGTATACAAGACAAGTTGGAGCCAATGCCCTTCGGACAAAATTCCACGGTTTCCGATCGTGTGTACAGAGCAAAAGGGTAGTCACACCAAATATTGAATTGATTTAGATTTTTCTTCTGTTGGCTCACTTTGCATTTTGTACATTTTGTAAATTGATAAAAACAAATAAATAAAATATACACTTTTTAAGGCATTCTTACTTTACAGCATTTCTTCACACCATGACCTAAATAAAATAATAAAGAGGATTGCTGTGTTTACCAGCTTTATTCCTTTTTGTATGAATGCAACTGGTGGATTTTGAATAAAGAAAGCATTTTTATATACTTCACTATGTACCTGTGTTCTTCCTTTTGGTGGTGACATATGGAGGTGGTGGTGCTTCATACAGCTCTGTCCAGTAGGCCATTGGATGATTATTCAACCTGAGCATGTTTGACCATTTATAACTTAATGATCCATACTATCTGGTAAGAGGCTTCTGAATGGTGACATATGGTGGTGGTAGCACTTTGTTAACTTAGAGTTGAACGCACATCAGGTCAACGCATGAACTGTTGCTGCTTACATGCTCTTATTGGGACTTTTTAAATCACATTAACACTGAAATTTTTGCATGTTTTATGTTTTAAAATGTAGTTTTTACCCATGTATTTATTTGTGTTTGTGTATATTTCTTAGTGTTTAAAATGTTTTTCATTAGAGGGTGTTCTACTGTTTGTCATTGGTAGATTTAGCACTGCTTTTATTGTTTTTAAAAATTTCCTTCACACCTGCTTAAACTTTTGCATAGTAATATATATATATATATATATATATATATATATATATATATATATATATATATATATATATATATATATATATATATATATATATATATATATATATATATATATATACATACACACATACACACACACACACACAGCAGGTAAAATAAGTATTGAACACGTCACCATTTTTCTAGGTTTTTCATACCTTTTTCAGAGGGGGCGGGGTCAGGTGACGGGTGGCCCCTGCCCTCCTAATATAAGAAACGTCAGCGATGGGATCCCCGCAGTGTCTCCGCAGTGGAGACAGAAGACGCATGTATGGACAGCGCTGCTTCCAGATTCTGATAATCCCCCTGCCCGCAGACCCCCACAACCACCGCTCAGGGTTGTGGGGATGAGGCCCTTCTCCACATCAACATGGGGACATGGTGCCCAAAGCATCCTCCCAATGTTGAGGGCACGTGGCCTGGTATGGTTCCGGAGGGGGGCGCTCTCTCGTCCCCCCTCTTTTCCTGCGGCCTGCCAGGTTGCATGCTCGGATAAAGGGTCTGGTATAGATTTTTATGGGGACCCCCACGGCAATTTTTTTTTTTAAATTTGACACGGGGTTCCCCTTAATATCCATACAAGACCTGAAGGGCCTGGTAATTGAATTTAGGGGAACCCCCACGCTTTTTTTTTTTTTTTTATCAATGAATGAATTGTCAGCTAATATGTTCTCTGTATTACGGGAGCCGACAATATAGCCGCAAGTGATTTTAAAAGACTTTTTTTCCTGCACAAATGACACTTTGTGCAGGGACAGTTCTAAGCACGGGAAACATGCGCCCCTTCACAGGCATACTATAGACACCCCCCAGGTACGAAATTTAAAGGAATATTACACTTTTATTGTTTCACTTTAATCATTATTAAAATCACTGCTCCTGAAAAACGTCCGTTTTTGCATTGATCCATGTCCCCTGGGGCAGGACCCAGGTCCCCAAACACTTTTTAGGACAGTAACTTGCATATTAGCCTTTAAAATGAGCACTTTAGATTTCTCCCATAGACTTGTACAGGGTGTTCCGGCTTTTCGAATTTGCCGCAAACAGCCCAAATTGTTCACTGTTCGCTGAACAGGCGAACAGGCAATGTTCGAGTCGAATATGAGTTCGACTTGAACTCGAAGCTCATCCCTACTCCTGGGAGGTGGGAGTTGTAGTTTGCTATGCGCTGATGATGAGTTCCTCACACCTCCAGGAACTAGCGTGGCCAGACTACAACTCCCACAATGCAGCGCAGACTCCGCAGCAGCATTAAGCTCAGCTAGCCAATCAGTGGCCGCTGCGACTAACTGCAGCACTGTGTATAACCCAGGCCGCCCGTCACAGCCTGGGAAAAATAAATAAATGAACAAACCATTCGCCAGCGGGCCCTAATTGGCTGTGGGCCCCATAGCGCCTGCGTGGGTTGCTATGGCGGTAGTTCCGCCACTGGTTTCAAAGGCCTTGAGAGAGCTCTTTGCTTTGCCCCATCATGAGATGTTTCTTGTGTGACACCTTAGTAACGAGACACCTTTTTATAGGCCATCAGTTGAGACTGAACCAGTTGATAATAATTTGGACTTACAAATGGCAGGGTTAATACTAACTGATAGAATTCAGCTGGTATCTTGACTTTCCATGTCTTTTTGCACCTACCTTTCTTTGTGTGTTCAATACTTTTTCTTTGTGCATTTATTATTATCATACAGGATTTATATAGTGCTGCCTACTCGTTAGCGCTTACAATCTAGGAGGGAGGGCAAGTGATACAAAAGGGTAATAGCTGTGGGGAATGAGCTGATGAAGAAAATATAAGTGCAGTTGTTAGGCGGAGGTAGGATAGGCTTTCAGGGATTGCCTAAAAGTGGATAGATTTTGGAAACAGTCGGAAAGATTGGGGTAGGGAATTCCAGAGGATGGGAGAGGCTCGGGAGGAGTCTTGGAGGCGAATATGGGAGGAGGTAATGAAGGAACTAGAGAGCAGGAGGTCTTGGGAGGAACAAAGAGGACGATTAGGTTGGTATTTTGAGACTAGGCTAGTGATATAGCTGGCGACAGAGTTGTGGATGGCTTTGTAACTTATTGTCAGTATTTTGAATTTAATTAGTTGGGGGAGTGGCAGCCAGTGGAGGGATTGGCAGAGAGGGGTAGCAGACACTGAGCGGTTTGTAAGGTGGATGAGTCTAGCAGCAGCATTCATGATGGACTGAAAGGGGGATAGTCTATTTAAAGGTAAGCCAATGAGGAGGGAGTTGCAGTAGTCGAGGCGAGAGATAACCAAGGAATGAATCAGGAGCTTTGTGGTTTCATTGGTTAGAAAGGGACATAGTGTAGAGATGTTGCGGAGGTTGAAGCGGCAAGCTTTGGAGAGTAAGGCTCGGTTCACACAGGGGGCGATGCGAGGCGACACGACTTGCCTCGCCGCGACCTGCCGCGACCTCAGCAGCGACTTGCAAATGACTTCTGTATAGAAGTCAATGCAAGTCGCCCGAGGTCACCCAAAAGTAGTACAGGAACCTTTTTTCTAAGTCGGAGCGACTCGAGTCGCTCCTCTTAGAACGGTTCCGTAGTACAGAACGGGGGCGACTTGTCAGGTCGCGGCACGGCAAGTCGTGTCGCCTCGCGTCTCCCCCTGTGTGAACGGAGCCTAATTTTATTTGGGGCCAAAAGGAGAGTTCAGAGTCCAGGATAACACCTAGCATGCTGACATGTGGGGATGGGTGGATGGTTGTGCCATTGCTTTTGACAGAGAAGTCAGGGGAATAGGCGCGTGGAGGAGGAAATATGAGCTCAGTTTTGGACAAGTTGAGTTTGAGGAAGTGGTGTGACAGCCAGACAGATATGTCCATTAGTAAGTTAGTGATGCGTGAGGAGACTGATGGAGTGAGTTGAGGGGTGGAAAGATAGATTTGGGTGTAGAAATTATATTAAAAGCTGTGGGAGACAATCAACTGACCCAGGAAAGAGGTGTAGATTGAAAATAGGAGAGGTCCAAGAACATAACATTGGGGGACCCGACACAGAAGGGAAGAGGAGAGGATGTAAGAAAGTAGAATTGTAAGTGACACTGAAGGTGCGTTGGGATTGGTAGGATGAGAGCCACTGAAGAGCACAGTCACGGAGACCAAGGGAGTAACGTTTTTTTGTTTGAGCAGGGGATGGTCAACTGTATCAAAGGCAGGTGAAAGGTCCAGAAGTAGGAGTACAGAATAGCAATAGTAAATCAGAGGTTATCGGTGTACAGTTGGGTTTTCTAATCACATATAAACTCCAATTATATGGGCTTTGGTATATTATCTTGTACTTTTTCCTGTGAACAGTCTTTGATTTGGTTTCTCATTTTATTTGTCTTCAGCAAGTTGATAACTTGCCCGTCTATGTAATACATTCCTTCTTTGTATGCTATCTTTTCCCTTTATTTTAAACAAAGCTGTTTTTAGTTATTGCCCATTAGAAAAAACTTCAAAAAAATATTTCTAGTCAATTTAGATTTAATTATAGATTACTATTTAAATTATAATAATGATAATTATTACACAAGATAAAACCAACAAGACTAACGTGCCAAGAATCCGCTGTGTATGGCAGATACAGATGAAATATAATCCCAATTTTGGTGTCATTAATGTAATGAGCAATCTGAGACACGACAAAGCTTAAAAATATATTGGATATCAATCACCTCCAGTATTAATTAAGCGCTTAGGCAGATGTTGGGTGCACGGGCAATTTAATATATCACAGGCGCTATATCGCACGTCCATTGTGCTCAATAATATTATTCAACAAAATGCTATCCAAATCCCCCTCAGCGCTTAAGTGGATCTATATTTTACTAAAAGACAAGGGGGAAAAAAAATTATATTTATTATTATTTTTACTTTTCTGATTGGGGAGACGTATAAAATGTCCTGGGGGAAGTGATTAGATTAGCTTCATGCTGTTTGATGAAAGGATTTTCCCTTCTCACACCTGCGCCCTCCTTGTCCACACTTAATTTAATCAGACAGACAGACAGTGTGTGATTCAGATCCTGTAATAAGTCCTATTATCAGAATGTCACAATGCTCTGCAGAATTCTAAGGAATGTTGAGATTTCAAATCAAAAGACTGAAGGGGTAGTATCATCCGCATAATGAAAAGTACATTTCAATTTTAGGAAACATAATTGCTTTTGCAGAGTTTTTAGGTCAGTTTTAATAACAATCTGTGTTTAATGCGTATACAATAATTATAATCTTAGAGGTATGATTTTTTTTTTCAGATATTATTGTAAAATTAACATGATAGCGAATTTTGATGCTATTCTAACCTTTTTTTCTTACTTGCCATGCCACAATACTTTATAGATTTGGAAATGTTCACGTATTTAAATATCAGCAAATGGTGACTAGCATCCTTGCTTAAAGCAACTCTGCCACCCACAAAAAAAATAAAAAATAAAAGCCTGACAAATAATGTCAATAATAGTTAACATCATAGTAGGTGAGGTTGAAAAAAAGACCCAAAACCATGAAGTCCAACATATGTGTGTGATTATATGTAAGTATTACATTGTATATCCCTGTATGTTGTGGTCGTTGAGGTGCTTATCTAATAGTTTTTTGAAACTATCGATGCTCCCTGCTGAGACCACCGCCTGTGGAAGGAAATAATGGAATTTCACATCCTTGCTGCTCTTATGCCCTGTACACACGGTCAGACTTTCTGAGAACAATACTGTGAATATTTGTTCGAAGGATGTTGGCTCCAACTTGTCTTGCATACACATGGTGACACAAATTTTGGCCAACAATTATGAACATAGTGACGTACAAGATGTACGTGATGTCTCCATTACGAACACTAGTTATATCTCTGGCTCATACTTGATTCTGAGCATGTGTGGACTTTTTTCCGACAGACTTGTGTACACACGATCGGAAAGTCCGACAACAAACATTTGTTGGCGGGAAATTTGAGAACCTGCTAGCCAACATTTGTTGGCGGAAAGTCTGACAACAAATGTTCGATGGAGCATACACACGGTCAGACTTTCCGTCAACAAGCTCACATCCAACATTTGTTGTCGGAAAATCCGATTGTGTGTACAGGGCATTACAGTAAAGAACCATCTATGTAGTTTAAAGTTAAACCTCTTTTCTTCTAATTTTAATGAGTAGCCACGTGTCTTGTTAACCACTACGGGACCACCCGCCGCCGTTATACTGCGGTACTTTGAAGAGAAATATAGCGTTCTTATGGCAGCAGCTAGGGGCGCTCTTCGGCGGCGGAAGAGGGGCCCCCCTCCCGCCACGCTCCGGTGTCCTCTGCGCCACTTACCGGTGCCGTCTGTAGCAGTGGAGGCGATCGTGTCCTCTCCCTGACTTGGTATGGAGATGAGTGAGGGGAAGATGGCCCCCACCCATCTCCATACCATTGCAGGGCGGAAGCGACGTCATAACGTCACGTCCGCCCATAGTTCTTAAAGAGACTTTTTTTTATGAAATTCTTTTCTTTTAAAATATAATTTTTGTGTAAATATGAGATTTAAGGTCTTTTTGACCCCAGAGCTCATATTTAAGGAGGTCCTGTCATGCTTTTTTATTTAAAGGGAGGTTTATATTTCTTGTAAAAGGAATAAAAGTGGAATTTTTTTTTCTAAAGAACAGTGTAGAAATAAAAAATAAAACATAAAATAAATAAGAATTTTTTTTTAAACACGCCCTGTCCCGCCAAGCCCGCATGCAGAAGTGAACGCATACCCGAGCAGCGTCCCCATCTAAAATTGGTGCTCAAACCCCACATGTGAGGTATTGCCGCGATCGGCAGAGCGAGAGCAATAATTCTAGCCCTAGATCTCTTCTGTAACTCAAAATATGCAACCTGTAGAATCTTTTAAATATCACTTATGGAGATTTTTAAGTTTAAAAGTTTGTTGCCATTTCACGAGCGGGTGCAATTTTGACATGTTGGGTATCAATTTACTTGGCGTAACATTATCTTTCACAATATAAAAAAATATATAATTATTTTTTAATTTAAAAAAGGGAATGGTCCGCGCTGTCTCTGGGACCCGTGTGTGGACAGGAAGAGGCATAGACTCCCGTGGGAGGCTATGCCCGGAAGTGGGTGCAAATACCTGTCTTAGACAGGTATCTGCACCCCCCTCCCCCCTGAAAGGTGCCAACTGTGACACCGGAGGGGAAGAGGGTTCCGATGAGCGGAAGTTCCACTTTAGGGTGGAACCCCGCTTTAACCACTTGAAAACCCGGTCTATGCTGACAATTTTGGTTTACAAGTAAAAATCTGCATTTTTTTTGCTAGAAAATTACTTAGAATCCCCAAACATTATATAAATATTTTTAGCAGAAGCCCTAGAGAATAAAATGGTGAGTGTTGCATTCTTTTATGTCACACGGTATTTGCGCAGCAGTTTTTCCAACACATTTTTTTTGGAAAAAATACACTTTATTGAAATTTTAATGCAAAAAATTTTAATGGAAAAAAACACAATATAGAGTGCCTTGAAAAAGTATTCACACCCCTTGAAATTTTCCACATTTTTCATGTTACAACCAAAAACGTAAATGTATTTTATTGAGATTGTATGTGCTAGACCAACACAAAGTGGCACAAAATTGTGAAGTGGAAGAAAACTGATAAATGGTTTACATTTTTTTATACAATTAAATATCTAAAAAGTGTGGCATGCATTTGTATTCAGCCCCCTTTACCAAATTAGTAAATGGAGTCCACCTGTGTGTAATTTTATATCAGTATAAATACAGTTGTTCTGTGAAGCCCTCAGAGGTTTGTTATAGAACCTTAATGAACAAACAGCATCATTAAGGCCAAGGAACACACCAGACAGGTCAGGGATAAAGGCGTGGAGATGTTTAAACCTGGGTTAGGTTAGAAAAAAATATCCCAAGCTTTGAACATCTCACAGAGCACTTTTCAATCCATCAACCGAAAATGGAAAGAGTATGGCACACCTGCAAACCTACCAAGACATGGTTGTCCACCTAAACTGACAGGCCGGGCAAGGAGAGCATTAATCAGAGAAGCAGCCAAGACTACACTCCACAAATCTGGCCTTTATGGAAGAGTGACAAGAAGAAAACTATTGTTGAAAAAAAGCCATAGGGAGTTCCATTAGCAGTTTGCAAGAAGCCATGTGGGGGAAACAACAAACATGTGGAAGAAGGTGCTCTGGTCAGATGAGACCAAAATTGAACTTTTTGGCCAAAAAGTAAAATGCTAAGTGTGTCGTAAAATGAACACTGCTCATCACCCTGAACACACCATCCCCACTGTGAAACATGGTGGTGGCAGCATCATGGCTTGGGGATGCTTTTCTTCAGCAGGGATAGGGATTGATTGGGAAGATGGATGGAGCCAAATACAGGGCAATCTTAGAAGAATACCTGTTAAGAGTCTGCAAAATACTTGCGACTGAGGCGGAGGTTCACCTTCCAGCAGGACAACGATCCTAAACATACAGCTGGAGCTACAATGGAATGGTTTAGATCAAAGCATATTAATGTGTTAGAATAGCCCAGTCAAAGTCCAGACCTAAATCCAATTGAGAATCTGTGGTAAGACTTGAAAATTGCTGTTCACAGAAGCTCTTCATCCAATCTGACAGAGCTTGAGCTATTTTGCAAATAAGAACGGGCAAAAATGTCACTCTCTAGATGTGCAAAGCTGGTAGAGACATCCCCAAAAAGAATTGCAGCTGTAACTGTGTGCTACTTTGCGTTGGTCTATCACATAAAATCCCAACATTTACATTTATGCGCATAATACGCATAATGTGGAAAGGGGTATGAATACTTTTCAAGACACTGTATAACCCAATATTTGGTAATATATAAAAGATGATGTTATGCCAAGTAAATAGATACCTAGCATGTCACCCTTTAACCAGTTGCCGACCGCCGCACGCCGATGTACGTCGGTACAATGGCACGGGCAGGCATAAGGACATACATGTACGTCCCTTGCCTCCCGCGGGTCGGGGGCCCGATCGGGCCCCCGCCCGGTGCCTGCGGCGGTCGGTATTCGTACGGGAGCGATCCCGGACGAGGGGACGGCCATTCATTCATGGCCACCCCCTCGCGATCGCTCCCGACGAATAGAAATCCCCGGTGACATCACTTCCTCTCCTGTAATGTAAACACAGGAGAGGAAGTGATGTATTCTCTCCTCCGTGTCGGTATTTTTCGTTCCGACACGGAGGAGAGCGGATCAGTAAGTTGCACCAACACTCTACACACACAGTAGAACATGCCAGGCACACTCACACCCCCCCTTTACCCCCCGATCACCCCCCCAATTACCCCTGCCCCCCAGTCACAGTGACACCAATGTCATTTTTTTTTTTTTTTTTTTTTTTTTTGCATTGGTGTCATTTGTGACTGTAATAACTGTTAGGGCAGTTAGAGTTAGCCCCCTTTAGTTCTAATGTACCCCCCTAACCCCCCCAATAAAGGTTTAACCCCGTGATCACCCCCCGTCGCCAGTGTCACTAAGGCTGGGTTCACATTGCAGCGGTTTATGAGAACGAATGTGATTCGCACCGCACTGCAGTGCAAATCACATCCGATCTCTGTGCGATTCGAGTTCAGCCATTCGCCGCACCCGCCGCACCCGCCACACCCGCCGCACCCGCCGCAAATTCGCACGGGACCCTTTTTTTGGCCCGCAGCAGAATCGGATCGCATGGGTGTTCACACCATGCGATCCGAGTTTGCAGATCGCACTGCGATATGCGAACTGATCTGGGGGTGTCAGTAACATTTCACTGACACTCCCAGCAGTTCGCATAGGGCAGTGTGAACTGCCGCCGGGAGGCATGCGGCAACCCGCCGCGCATTCGTGGCGTTCCCGCATCGCTCCAGTGTGAACCCAGCCTAATAAGCGATCGTTTTTCTGATCGCTGTATTAGTGTCACAGGTGAGGCAGGTAGGTATTTAGGTTCGCTGCAGCTTTTTATAGCGCCAGGGACCCCCATATACTACCGCATAAAGCCCCCTAATTGCCCCCTAGTTAACCCTTTCACCAGTGATCACCATATAACTGTTACAGGTGACGCTGGTTGGTTAGTTATTTTTTTATAGTTTCAGGGCACCCGCCATTTATTACCTAGTCTGACTAGTGTACCCCTAAATTTAGGGGTGTCTACTTTCCAAAATGGGGTCATTTGGGGGGGGTTTGTGCCATCTTGGCATTTTATGGCCTTCAAAACTGTAACGCCCTTAGAAAGCCTGAAGGCGGTGCTTGGTTTTCGGGGCCCCGTACGCGGCTAGGCTCCCAAAAAGTCCCACATATGTGGTATCCTCGTACTCAGGAGAAGCAGCAGAATTTATTTTGGGGTGTCATTTCACATATGCCCATGGCATGCATGAGCAATATATCATTTAGTGACAACTTTGTTAAAAAAAAAAAAAAAAAAAAAAGTTTGTAATTTTCCCGCAACTTGTGGCAAAATATAAAATATTCCATGAACTCAACATGCCTCTCAGCAAATAGCTTGGGGTGTCTACTTTCTAAAATGGGGTCATTTGTGGGGGTTTTGTGCCATCTTGGCATTTTATGGCCTTCAAAACTGTAATAGGTAGTGAGAAGTGAACTCAAAAATTTACGCCCTTAGAAAGCCTGAAGGCGGTGCTTGGTTTTCGGGGCCCCGTACGCGGCTAGGCTCCCAAAAAGTCCCACATATGTGGTATCCCCATACTCAGGAGAAGCAGCAGAATTTATTTTGGGGTGTCATTTCACATACGCCCATAGCATGTGTGAGCAATATATCATTTAGTGACAACTTTGTGTAAAAAAAAAAAAAAATTTTTTTTTTTGTCATTATTTAATCGCTTGAGGCAAAAAAATAAAATATTCAATGGGCTCAACATGCCTCTTATCAATTTCCTTAGGGGGTCTACTTTCCAAAATGGGGTCATTTGGGGGGGTTTTGTACTGCCCTGCCATTTTAGCACCTCAAGAAATGAGATAGGCAGTCGTAAACTAAAAGCTGCGTAAATTCCAGAAAACGTACCTTAGTTTGTAGATGTGACAACTTTTGCGCAAACCAATAAATATACAATTATTGACTTTTTTTTTACCAAAGACGTGTGGCTGAATACATTTTGGCCTAAATGTATGACTAAAATTGAGTTTATTGGATTTTTCTAATAACAAAAAGTAGAAAATATCATTTTTTTTCAAAATTTGCGGTCTTTTTACGTTTATATCGCAAAAAATAAAAATCGCAGAGGCAATCAAATACCATCAAAAGAAAGCTCTATTTGTGGGAAGAAAAGGACGCAAATTTTGTTTGGGTACAACATTGCATGACCGCGCAATTACCAGTTAAAGCAGCGCAGTGCCAAAGTGTAAAAAGACCTCTGGTCATTTACCAGCGAAATGGTCCGGTCTGAAAGTGGTTAAAATTGTGCATGCTCGTGGGTGGGCAACAAGCTATGATACTTAAAAACCTCCATAGGCGACACTTTTTACAGGTTACCAGTTTAGAGTTACAGAGGAGGTCTAGCACTAGAATTATTGCTCTCGCTATAACGTTTGCGGCGATACTTCACATGTATGGTGCAAACACCATTTACATACAGTACGTGCGCTCAATCTACGTATGTGTTTGCTTCTGCATGTGAGCACAGAGGGACGGGTCACTTTTAAAAAAAAAATGTTTATTTTGTTATTATTATTATTATTTTTTATTTTATTTTACACTGTAACTTTCATTTTGTTTTTTGATCACTTTCATTCCTATCACAGGATAGAAATAAGGCACAACAGGCCCTCTTTATGGAGACATCTTGGTTCTATATGAACCCAGCTCTCCCCCTTCACCCTGAAAGGCATGAGAAAAAAAAAAAGCAGTGTTTACATGTAAGGCTTCCTAAACCATAAAGATGGCCGGGGACCTTCTGCTCTTGGGCTATCTCTATAATAACCGGGTGGCACCGCCAGAACAGGTACCAGGCTACCCAAACGCCCGAGAGAGCCTGGAGAGGGCGGCGGGAGGGGAGACTGTAAAAGCAATCCAGCAGCTAATGAGCCGCTAGGATTGCATTTAATTGAAAGAGCAGAGATGGCTGAAAAAAAATACTGGGGTTATGCTCCCCTCCCCCCAAATGCTGCTCTTCTCTCCCTCTTCTCACAGGAGGCTTGGCTGTCAATCAAATCCTGTGAGCAGAGAGTGGAGGTGGCGTTCCGGCTGAGCCACATTGTGTGTGTCAACTGACCGTGGCAGTGTGAAGCCCTGCCATGGTAAAAATGTAGGAGAAACTTATAAAGGTTACCAGAAACCAGAGGGCTGAGCTTGCAGGCGTTCGTAGCCCTTAGGACCTGACCAGTTCAGGGCTTCACTCTCACGAGGAGTCCATGTCGTTGCAAGGGATCAGCGAGAGGTGTGCATGTCTGCACTTTACTGTCTGGGACAGGACAGGCAGAGGTCCAAGCCTGAGGGACAGAACAGCAGGGCTGCCAAAGAGAACCAGTAGGCAGAATATTATGTGCCTAGTGGAAAAGGAATATAAGAAAACCCTTCAACCTGCGCACCCTGGATCAACTCGAACAATGAATGATGTCGTGTAACAATCAAATAACTATAGAGCAGCTCGTAGTAAGGTTTCATTTTCTAATACCGCGCTCAACTGAAAACATCAAATAAAACAAATATTCAATGTAAACCAGTGAGTTCAGTCCACACCAGATCTGGCTTTTAAGTTCTTTTTCTGCCCACTTTTATTTAAAATAGAAATACATTTTCACAACAAACAAATAGCTTCACTCGCATGGGGATTTCCACCATCAATAGGGACATAACAATAGTTGCAGCACAGTGGCCAAGACCATAGAGTGGTTTAAAAGAACAGGTTCCACTCAGAACATACCTCGCCATGGTTGACCAAAGAAGTTGCGCGCACGTGCTCAGCGTCATATCCAGAGGTTGTCTTTGGGAAATAAACATAGGAGTGCTACCAGCATTGCTGCAAATGTTGAATGGGTGGGAGGTCAGCCTGTTATTGCTCAGACCATACACCTCACACTGCATCAAATTGGTCATCCCAGAAGAAAGCCTCTTCTAAAGCTGATGGACAAGAAAGTCTGCAAACAGATTGTTGAAGACAAGCCTAAAATGAAGGACAAGACATGATTAAGGACAAGGATTACTGGAACCATGTCCTGTTATCTGATGAGACCTAGATAAACTTATTTTGGTTCAGATGGTATCAAGTGTGTGTGGCAGCAACCAGGTGAGGAGTACAAAGATAAGTGTGTCTTGCCTACAGTCAAGCATGGTGGTGGGAGTGTCATGGTCTGGGGCTGCATGAGTGCTGCAGGCACTGGGGAGCTACAGTTCATTGAGGGAACCATGAATGCCAACATATACTGTGACATACTGAAGCAGAGCATGATCCCCTCCCTTCGGAGACTGGGCTGCAGGGCAGTATTCCAACATGATAACGACCTCAAATACACCTCCAAGACAAACACTGCCTTGCTAAAGAAGCTGAGGGTAAAGGTGATGGACTGGCCAAGCATGTCTCCAGACCTAAACCCTATTGAGCGTCTGTGGGACATCCTCAAATGGAAGGTGGAGGAGCGTAAGGTCTCTAACATCCACCAGCTCTGTGATGTCATCATGGAGGAGTGGAAGAGAACTCCAGTGGCAACCTGTGAAGCTCTGGTGAACTCCATGCCCAAGAGAGTTAAGGCAGTGCTGAATAATACTGGTGGCCACACAGAATATTAACACTTTGGGCCCAATTTGTACATTTTCACTTAGGGATGTACTCACTTTTGTTGACAGTGGTTTAGACATTAATTGCTGTGTGTTGAGTTATTTTGAGGGGACAGCAAATTTACACTGTTATACAATCTGTACACTCACTACTTTACATTTTAGCAAAGTGTACCGTATTTATCGGCGTATAACACACACTTTTTCCCCCTTAAAATCAGGGGAAAGTCATGGGTGCATGTTATACGCCGATTCCCACTGTCTGTGAGTCAAAAATACTGAGCGCCGCCGAAAAAAAGACCGAGCCGTCTGCTCGGCTCCGCTCGTAGTCCCGCCTCCCTGCTGTTTCTGGAGCGAGCGCTGCCGAAAAAGACCGAGCCGACTGTACTGTGTACTCGGCTCGGCTCAGCTTGCAGTCCCGCCCATACTGGGCGGGACTGCGAGCCGAGCCAAGCTGAATACACAGTAGAGTCGGCTCGGTCTTTTTGGGCAGTGCTCGCTCCAGAAGCAGTAGGGAGGCGGGACTACGAGCGGAGCCGAGCAGACAGCTCGGTCTTTTTCAGCGGCACTCAGTCTTTTTCGGCGGCGCTCGCTCGGTCTGTCTCGGCGGTGGGATATTTAAACATGGGCAGGGCTGCAAACGGCGCTGGGCAAGCTGGAAATTACACTGGCAAGCTGCAAATGACACTCTGCAAGGCTGCAAACAGCGCTGGGCAAGCTGCAAATGATGCTGGGCAAGCTGCAAATGACACTGATCATTCTGCAATGATGGACAAGGCTGCAGATGCACACTGATAAGGCTGCATTGACGGGCATTTAATTGTACGTTTTTTTTTCCTTAAACTGCCCTCCTAAACTTGGGGTGCGTGTTATACACCGGTGCGTGTTATACCCTGATAAATACGGTAATTTCTTCCGTGTCGTCACATGAAAAGATATAAAACATTTACAAAAGAGTGAGGGGTGTACTCACTTTTGTGAGATACCATGTGTATATATATATATATATATATATATATATATATATATATATATATATATATATAACCTCCATAATAGGATATCCAATCCACTTCAGTCCTTGTTATTATGTATTAATACCTAATACTTTATTAATAACTCACATATTACTCACATATCACTAACATATAATTAAATTAAAACTTTGTAAACTGACCTCTGAAAGAGGGAACTATATAACACCTAAATATTGGTGCGCCCTCTCGTGAATCTCTGGTGGTATTGATAATATAAAAACATTATTAAAAAACAGATCCTATGTCTACCATCTTGTGGAATAAGGTGGTACTACATTAAAATCTATAAACTCATCGCACCATTTTACAAACAAGGCTGAAGAATTAAAATAGGTTGGAACAGCATCACAATTAATAATTTGAAATATAACAGTTCAAATCGATATCTAGATTAATACATAATACATACATTAATATGGGATCATTTTTGGAATTTTTTTGTCTCGTGTTGCCTCCTCTCCAATGTGGTTCGAACCTATCTATTCCACAAAAGGAGGCCAAACTAGGATCCCTATTGTGATAATTTATAAAATGATTGGACAAGTTATGTTTTGGGAACCCCTTCTTTATGAGTTCTAATGGTAAAACCTAGTTGTGTCTAGGAATGTACGTATCTTTTTTGGTGGATTATAAATGTTTGAGGAGATTTTATTCCTTAAATTTGGAGCCCACCGATAAATAAATGTGGGATGTTTGGGAAGGAAACCAGCTAAGGTCTTATCCCTTAGTAGAATAGTCCAATGTTTTTTTAACAATGTGCTCCAAAAGATTTGTAATCTTTATTACAATCTGTCAAAAAAGCTATATTATTGGCATGTTTATATATTCTTTTAGGTTTCTCTTCCAACAGACACTACCAATCCATGTTTCTAACTTATTCCTGGATAGGTGCTAATTTATTTTCATGATAGCCCTTTTCTTTGAACCTGTTAACCACAGGTTTGGACTGTTAAACATAGTCTTCCATGTTGGCGCAATTGCATTGAATATGCATAAGCTGTCCCTTGGGGATAGCCTCCAGCCATTTAGGGCGATGGCAACTGGCTGTAGGGATATACCCGTTCCTGTCTGTCTCTTTGAAAAAAGTTTTGGTGGCTATTCTTCCATCCTGTTTAATAGGTACTAGAGCAAGGAAACTAAGTTGGTATAGGTCCCAAGTTCCAGTGAATTAAATTCCATAGACATTGTAATTCACGCTTGCCAGAAACCTGGACACATTTTCTCTGGTTCCGTTCCATAGAATGACAATATTGTCAATGTACCGCTTATAGAGAGTGATCTCTGGTAAGGTTTCATTGAAAATAGTTTGTTCTTCTCATTGATTGAGGAGATTGGCCACACTGGGGACATATTTCGCCCCCATGGCCACACCCTTAAATTGGTTGTAATAGGAACCCTCATGCCAAAAATAATTATTGAGAAAAGGAAAAAAGGGGGGAAAACACTGTCCTAGAGCCAAAAAAGAAATAATTCTTTAGAGGTCAGCTGCTAACACTCAAACAAACAAAGTCTAGTGAAAATGAACAGAAAATAGTGTGGTGCTAATGGATCGATCGGTGATCTCAAACTGTGTTTTAGAAAAATGGTAATGAAACCAATCCTATAAAACACACATATACAATGATGTGCATATGTGAAATACAAAATAATAGAAAATAAAAATAAGCTGTAAAACAGTGAATGGGTGAAATCAATAATTCACTGGATATATGGACGCAATGTGAAAATACACAAGAGTCCCAATGAGTATTAACAACCAAAACTTGTGTCCCAATATATAGTCCACATGTGTTAGAAAATAGAGAGTATCCATGCTGGTCTTCCCAGCAGCAGAGTAGACACCACACAAATCAACTAGGGTAAACGGCTTGTCTGGAGTTGTGTCAACTATAAAAAATTGAATACTCTTACCAGAGGGATTGGACACACCTGTCATATGACAGTGGGTCATAAGTGCTTGAGTTTGTGGCTGGTCTCAATCAGGTGTTGTGCGTTTTCAACAGGTCCTGGAGGTGGGTAGTCGCTCTATCATCTCTGGAATTTCGCAATTAGCTGGGACTCCTGATGTAGATGGCTGTATCACACGCCTCTAGGTTCCACAGAGTCACAAACACTCACGTTTGCATGGCATCCAAAATGCGATGAATCAAAGGTTCAAAAAAAGAAAAAAGAGAAAGGCTCCAAATGGTGCAGGTCAGGAGATAACCATCAGGTTTATTGAAAAAGTCATCAAAAAAATGACATAAAAGCAACAAGTGATCACAAATAAAATCGACATAAAATAACGTTAGAGCAATGTGGGGTACAAAAATGCAGCCTGACGCGTTTCAACAACAATAGATCTTCAACAGGGCCAAAAAATGCAGGCCGGGTGCGTTTCGACAACAATAGGTCTGCAACAGGGAAATATGCCCCTGTTGAAGACATATTGTTGTCGAAAACGCGTCGGCCTGCATTTTTGTACCCCACATTGCTCTAACATTATTTTATGGCAATTTTATTTGTGATCACTCGTTGCTTTTATGTAATTTTTTTAATGAATTTTTCAATAAACCTAATGGTTATCTCCTGACCTGCACCATTTGGAGCCTTTCTCTTTTTTCTCTTTTTGATCCTTTTTTTTCATGATTCATCGCATTTTGGATGCCATGCAAACGTGAGTGTTTGTGACTCTGTGGAACCTAGAGGCGTGTGATACAGCCATCTACATCAGGAATCCCAGCTAATTGCGAAAATCCAGAGATGATAGAGCGACTACCCATCTCCTACCCATCACCTATTGAAAATGCACAACACCTGATTGAGACCAGCCACAAACTCAAGCGCTTACGACCCACTGTCATATGACAGGCGTGTCCAATCCCTCTGGTAAGAGTATTACATTTTTTATAATTGACACAACTCCAGACAAGCCGTTTACCCTAGTTGATTTGTGTGGTGTCTACTCTGCTGCTGGGAAGACCAACATTGATACTCTCTATTTTCGAAAGCATGTGGACTATATATTGGGACACAAGTTTTGGTTTTTAATACTCATTGGGACTCTTGTGTATTTTCACATTGCGTCCATATATCTAGTGAATTATTGATTTCACCCATTCACTGTTTTACAGCTTATTTTTATTTTTTATTATTTTGTATTTTACATATGCACATCATTGTACATGTGTGTTTTATAGGATTGGTTTCATTAACATTTTTCTAAAACACAGTTCGAGATCACCAATTGATCCATTAGCGCTACACTATTTTCTGTTCAAAAATAATTATTTAACATGGCTAAATCTAATAAATCCACCATAAACTTTTTCTCTCTTAAGAGTAGTATGAACATCAAGCACGCCCCTGGTGATGGAAATAACATCCTGATGCTTTAAACTCGTATACAACAATTTCACATCAATGGTGACTCAAACAGTATCACCCATGATGGGAGTCTCATGCAACAAGTTCATCAGGTGTTTGCTGTCCCTGAGGGATGATGGACAATTTTGGACATCCTATTGTCCAAATATGTTATATTAATATATGAGTTGTAAAGTATTGGGTATTAATATAGTAGGTTTGAGATTGGTCTATGAGCCGTTAACAAGGATTGAAGAGGATTGTATATCTTATTATGGGGCTGTATATATAAAGGAGGAAGTGACGGGTTTAATCACATGACCCCTGATGACGTTAGATGTTGCTGATGAAATGCATCGGGTAGTACATGCCACGTTACTTCCATCATTCCTTGGAACACAGGTAGAACGCGATCGGCGTTCCCGCTTGTTTATGAGTTTTGATTGGCAATATCGCAAGTGCAATTTTTTTAGCTGTGACATAATACATTTTACAAACTGCATTATGAGGAGCCTTACTTTTTCTTCTTGATATATATGATATGATATACCATACCGTTTGCCTGGTGGGTGTGCCTAGGGGCTGTTGGAAGAAAGCACTTCTGTTTTCACATTTATTTGATGGACTGTTAAAGAAGATATCACTATCATTGGGTTAGAGACATCTGGTGGTGGTGTATGGACATTGCACATATATTTATTTCAGTCACATTTTTTTTTTATGTTCAGTGTATGTTTTATTGGATGTTTTCAGTTGAACGCGGAATGAAAATGATTATTGTTATTTTCTTTTATTGATATGTTCCTATTGATGGTAGAAATCCCCCTGTGAGCTAAGCTATTTGTTTGCTGTGAAAATTTATTTCTGTTTTAAATAAAAGTAGGCAGAAAAAGACCTGAAAAGCCAAATCTGGTGTGGACCAAACTCACTGGTGAGCGCTTCATTTGAGGTAAACAACCCTCAAGTTGTCACTAGATGCACACAGTGTGACTCGGGATTGAGCCTGCACAATTCCTCCCATAACACGTGGCTTAATATGGGGGCACTCAGAAAAGAGGAGCCATGAGCACTGGCAGGGAACCCCAAAAGAGGAGGATCGGGACTGCTCTTTGCAAAACCATTACACAGAGCAGGTAAGCACGATATGTTTGTTATTTTGGAAAAAAAAAAGAATGTAAATCTTTACAATAATTTTAATTGCTGTTATACACAGCTCAAGAATACCACTTGATTCCCCCATCAATGCTTACAGATGGAGGAACTGCCACTGCTAATTATTGTATACAATGACACCATCACATTTGATAGGATGCAGTCATTGCTCAACCAATTATTTTCCATCCAGCTTAGTCTCATTTTAAACTGACTTTTGTCGAATTGGATGGTGTTTGCAGGACCACCTGCAGCTCAAATTTTGTTGTAATTCAGCAGAAACTGCCTGAAATTCAAGTTGTTGCACCAAGAGAGAGCAATGGTAAAACACAGGCAATGTATTAGAACATACACATGGGGCTTTTTTATTCCTAACATGTACCGTATTTATCGGCGTATATCACGCACCCCAATTTCAGAGGGAAGTTTCAGGAAAAAAATGTTTTTTTTTAATAATGGTCAGTGAGCATCAATGCAGCCTGATTAGTGCCCATCTACAACCTCAATGCAGCCTAATCTGTCCCCATCTGCAGCTTCAATGCAGCCTGATCTGTCCCCATCTGCAGCTTCAGTGCAGCCTGATCTGTGCCCATCTGCAGCCTAATCTGTCCCCATCTGCAGCTTCAATGCAGCCTAATCTGTCCCCATCTGCAGCTTCAGTGCAGCCTGATCTGTGCCCATCTGCAGCTTGATCTGTCCCCATCTGCAGCTTCAGTGCAGCCTGATCTGTGCCCATCTGCACCTTGATCTGTGCCCATCTGCAGCTTCAGTGCAGCCTGATCTGTGCCCATCTGCAGCTTCAGTGCAGCCTGATCTGTGGCCATCTGCAGCTTCAGTGCAGCCTGATCTGTGGCCATCTGCAGCTTCAGTGCAGCCTGATCTGTGCCCATCTGCAGCTTCATCTGTGCCCATCAGCAGCCTGATCTGTGCCCATCTGCAGTCTGATCTGTGCTCATCTGCAGCCTGATCTGCGCCCATCTCCCCCATCAATGCAGCTCACCATCTCTTGCAGGATATCACTGAGCTGTCATCTGTTTACTTGGCTCTCAGTCAGCAGTTACATACACAGTCCCGCCTCCGCCATTGGCCCAGCTCCTGTGATAGACAGAACACTGGTCCAATGCTGGTGGCGGAGGCAGGACAGTGTGTTTGTGATATGAGAGCCAAGTTAGAGCTGAGTGGAGAGCCGAGTGGAGAGGAGATGATGGCTCGTGAATTACGGCAGCACTCGTCTCCCTCCTTCCCCTCCGAGGTATGCTGGCAGAGTATAACATGCACCCGCAAATTTCCCCCTATTTTCAGTGGAAAAATGTGTGTTATACACCAATAAATACAGTATTTTAACAAGTGTAGTCCCAGTTCTGTATTTTGCTTAAAAAAATATTGAGAATATAAAGGACGGCTTCAATTTACGTTTTGAGACATATATTGAATTACGTTCTTCAATGATACTGCGATTCTGATTTTGATTTTGTGATTAGAACTGATTTAATGCAGGCAGACTCCAAATGTTCTATAGACACTGTGTGTCAGCATTTATTCATTTTTTGAATACAAATAAATTAATTAAGGAGTAACTTGTAGCCCAGGGGGTATCCATAGAGCAGCACTCTATGGAAAGTTCCCCCCATTGGTAACCCCAAAACTCAGAAAGCTATGGAAAAAAATGACATCACTATTGTTTAGTGAAACTGTCCATTAGGCCCTTTTCACACTTGGGCGGTGCGGGCGTCGGCGGTAAACCGCTGCTATTTTTAGCGGCGCATTACCGTCGTTTTAGCGGCGGTATGGGGCCGCTAGTGGGGCAGTTTTAACCCCCGAAAGTATCCGAAAAAGGGTTAAAATAGCCCGCAAAGCGCTGTGCAAAGTGCAAAGTGACATACACGTGAGAAAAAAGCCTAGCCTGTGAGGCGTGGCGCAGAATTTTTTTTGGTGACTTGGACTAGTGCTGTATCACACATTGGGGTCCCACACCCATAAAGCTATTGTGGCACCCAAGGACACCACTCCCAGGGGATAGTTGACACTGTGGGCTCTTTGCTTTCCCAGCTTCCGATCAGGCAATGTAGCACAGTCAAATCAGGAAGCACCAAGCCCCTCGGAATCCTCCACCAGGACATTATCTTACCCAGTAGTCACTCCTTTTATGTTCCTGAGGAAGATCCCTCAGATCCCCCATCAAACCAGCAGGGATACAGCCAACCATCCAAGCTAAAAGGCCAGAAAGATGGTGGAGCACCCATACTGGACATGAACCTCTGCCAAGTTACATTTCATTAGGGAGATTTTCCTTTACTTGCTCTGGTGAAAGGGTTGTACAAGAATGGGAAGTGATGGGATATCTCTCTGATGTTGTCAGAGAAAGCAGCAAACGCACATTTATTTAGTGGAATGTGGAAGAGCTAAACTCTGGGAAAGATCACAACTGACCTTGCAGTGGGGCTCCCCCTATACTGCAATAGTTACTTGCAAATTTTAGTCTCAGGTGTCTTTAAATACAGTTTTACTTATCATATGCCTTGTTCCCACAGGCTTCCTCCTCTTCATGTGACTACTGCTCTCCTGCAGGCACTTTTCTTTGTCACTTTTCTGTTGGTCGCAACAAGGCAGGCAGGTCTGCTTTAAAGGGTTTGTAAACCCTTGTTTTTTTTTTTAAATAACAAACATATCAGTCATACCTACCTCCACTGTGCAGTTCGTTTTGCACAGTGTGGCCCTGAACCTCATCTTCTGGGGTCCTCCCCACATTGGTAAATTCCCTGGGAGAAGCGCTCTCCCGGGGGGTTACCTTGCGGGCATGCTCCCGAGTCCAGCATTTGCGTCTATTGACACAGAATGCCACACTCGCCCCCGCCCGCCAGCACCTGCGTCCTTGGATTTGATTGACAGCAGCGGGAGCCAATGCCTGCGCTGCTATCAATCTATCCAATCAAGAGTTGAGAACCCCAGGCAGAGAGGTACAGCGCGTCTCCACCAAGGGATCGAAGGGCTCAGGTGAGTAAGACTGAGGGGCCGGTCAGTGTCAGAATTTTTCTCACCTTAATGCATAGGATGCATTAAGGTGAAAAAACACGAGGGTTTACAACCCCTTTAAGTGAGAACAACATAAGCTCAACAACAACTTGGAGCATTGGAGCAAAGAGCAGAGAGCTGGGTGCAGAGGGAGCGAGGGATAAGGTAAGTTAACCACTTCCTGCCACCTGTACACATTACTGAATTGGGTCTCCTTCCACGAGGCTGCATATTCCCAGCACAAAGACCAGGCCCTCATCGAGAGCCCTGGATCTCGTACTAATGATCAGGAGCCAGGAGGCCCAATTCCCAATCACCTAAACACTGTAATAGCCTCTGATAGGCCTGTAATTGCCTCTGATATCATAGTGATCAGTCACTGTACAGTCTGCCACGTGTTTGTTTCTCCTTTGAATGGAGAGAAAGATACACTGTAACTTTTTCTCTCGCTCTCTACCAGAGGAGAAAAATTTAATCAGACAAAAGTAGGTTAAAATAATAATAATCATAATATAAAACAAATATAAAATAGCTAGATCAGTGTCAGGGCTAGGGTAAAGGTCAAGTGTCAAGGTGAGAGTCAAAGGTCGGGGTCGGTGAATTTTAGGTAGAATTAAAAAAAGTTTTTAATTAGTGCCAAAGTTAGTGTCATCCTGTATGGAGATTTAACCCTCCCCTACTCTATCCCATGGAAAAAATGTTGGCTTTAGATATTCTTTTGTGGTAGGACAGCAGAGGCAGTTGCTTTTGGTAAGCCAGCAGAGCCCTGTAGGACCCCTTTCGACAGCAGCTTGCCACTTATCTGCTTCTAACATTATAGGCTTGCGTTATACATTTAAAGCGGAACTTCAGTCATTTTTTCATCTTTCCCTCTATTAAATCTTCTGCCCTTGTTTTAACTTTGAATAGTAAAACATTTTTTTTCTGTAAGTAAATACCTTATACAGCCCACTTCCTGTATCATGTCTGGTCATTAGTCTGGTCATTAGCCTAGGCTTATGACATCATGCACAGCTCTCTCTCTCACTCTTGTGAAAGTTTGCCAGAAAGAAGTGGGGGGTGAGTCATAAGAGGGCCAATGAGAGATGCAGAGCTGGAGTTGTGCCTCTGTGTGTCTGTGTAAATCCAGGAAGTGAACAGGTGTAACAATATATTCAGCGACCCATCACAATTAGCCACAGTAAGGATACACTAAGAAGGGGGAAAGCGGACATATTGTTACACCCACCAGAGTTTTGCATTTTACACATATTTATAACAGTAAAGTCCGTTTATATAGTGAAATACAGTACTTACAACTCCGTTTGACTACTTAGATGTTGAATTTTAAAAGCAGTGAACTTCTGTCAGATTAGCAAACCTGTGAGATGAGCAGGGTTGCCACTTGCTTTTAAAATTCAAGATCTAAGTAGTCAGACGGAGTTATAAGTACTGTATTTCACTATATAAACTGACTTTACTGTTATAAATACGTGTAAAATGCTAAATTCCAGTGGGTGTAGCAACATGTCCCCTTTCCCCCTTCTTAGCCCTTGTACACACGGTCGGACATTCTGACAACAAAATCCGTCGGATTTTGTCCAAAACTGGTGTTGCATACACACGGTCGGACAAAGTTGTCGGAAAATCCGATCTTATGTAACGTGACAACGTTATTTCATTATGACGGGACTAGGTTCAGGCTAGTAGCCAATAGCTTCGGTCTAGAAATTTGATCTGAGCATGCGTGGCACTTTGTCCGATTGGAATTCTCTACACACAATCGGACAAAGTCTGATCGGATCATGTTGTCGGAAAGTTTTATAGCCCAGCTCTAAAGTTTTGTCCGGCGGATATTCCGACTGAAAAGGTCCGATGGAGCCCACACACGGTCGGATTATCTGACAACACGGTCCGATCTGACATTTTCCGTCAGAATGTCCGACCGTGTGTACAAGGGCTTAGTGTATCCTTACTGTGAACAAGTGTGGGGTGTAGCAAGATGGCGGTGACGGAACGTCACTTCCGTAGCAAACTGTGATGGGTCGCCGAATATGTTGTTACACAGGCAGCAGCTTCAACTGTCCACAGTTAAAATGGATGCAGCCAGACTCAATGGAGGGAGATTTCTGCAGCATATTTGGCAAGTACAGAATCACAATATATATAAAATAATATGCAAAGTGGTTGGAGGGAAGCTTCAGAATGCCAAAGATGGTTTTATTACAAATTAGGTAAGCAGACTGCAGTTCCTCTTTAATGGAATAAATTATAATATAAATATTTATGTATATATACACACTTACTGGACACTTTATTAGGTCGGGTACACCTTGCTAGTACCAGGTTGGACCCCCTTTTGCCTTCATTCTTTGTGGCATAGATTTAACAAGGTGTTGGAAACGTTCCTCAGAGATTTTGGTCCATAGGGACATGATAGCATCACACAGTTGCTGCAGATTTCTCGGCTGCACATCCAGGATACGAATCTTTCGTTCCACCACATCCCAAAGGTGCTCTATTGGATGAGATCTGGTGACTGTGGAGGCCATTGGAGTACAGTGACCTCATTGTCATGAAACCAGTGGTGAGATGATTGGAGCTTTGTGACATGGTGTATTATGCTGCTGGAAGGAGCCATCAGAAGATGAGTACACTGTAGTCATAAAGGGATGGACATGGTCAGCAACAATACTCAGGTAGGCCGTGATGTTTAAATGATGCTCAATTGGTACCAAGGGGCCCAAAGAAGATGTCAAGTGCCAAGAAAATATCCCCCTCACCATTACACCACCACCCTGAACCGTTGATACAAGGCAGGATGGATCCATGCTTTTATGTTGTTTACGCCAAATTCTGACCCTACCATCTGAATGTCACACCTGAAATCGAGACTCATCAGACCAGGCAATGTTTTTCCAATCTTCTATTGTCCAATTTTGGTGATCCTGTGTGAATTGTAGCCTCAGTTTCCTGTTCTTAGTTGACAGGAGTGGCACTCACTGTGGTCTTCTGTGTCGTGCGTTCAGAGATGATATCCTGCATACCTTGGTCTGCCTATTCTCCTCTGACCTCAACAAGGCATTTTCATCCACACAACTGCCGCTCACTGAATATTTTCTCTTTTCTCGTTCTCTGTAAACCCGAGAGACGGTTGTGCGTGAAAGTCCCAGTAGATCAGCAGTTTTTGAAATACTCAGACCAGCCCGTCTGGCACCAACAACCATGCCATGTTCAAAATCACTTAGATCCCCTTTCTTCACCCATCTGATGCTTGATTTGAACTTCAGAAATTTGTCTTCATCCACGTCTAGATGTCAAAATGCAGTTTGCTGCTTTGTGATTGGCTGATTAGCAATTTGTGTTACCAAGCAATTGAACAGGTGTACCTAATGAAGTAGCTGGTGCGTGTGTGTATATATATATAATATACTAGGGATGCACCGATACCACTTTTTTTCTTTTTTTTTTTTTACGAGTACAAGTACCGATACTTTTTTTTTAGTACCAATTACTGAAACCTACCGCAACCGTTTTGTTTTAACTTCAGCTGTCAGGAATGCATTGAAAAGTTATTTACAAATGCAATAAAGTGATTTTTTATTTAACTTAGCGCTTTTTCAATGTGAAATGTGTAAATATATGTTAATATATATGTGTAAAAATATTCACTAACAAACCAAACAAAAAAAAAGTGTTAATTGTTTTTCGTTTATAAAATAGACGTGAACAAAAGAAAAAAAGGCAGGAAAATAATAATTAAATGGAGGACAATAGGGAGTTAATGAAGGCTGATTAGAGTAAATTAAGGGTTATTAAGGGGTTAAACAGATGAACTTTTGTTCATCCCTTTTGATCTGCAGATGAAGAAACAGAAATATACAAAAAGAAACAATGTTTTTTTCTTTTAGTGTTTCAGGGCTGAGCAATGTTGTTAATAAAACATTTTCGGACGGTTTTTTTTGACAGCTCCAGTTACCAGGCTTCTTTAACACTGGGGAGACCCACTGACAGCTCATAGATCCAGGCCTGAAAGTATCGGTTTCAGGTATGCATTTGTACGAGTAGCAATACTTGTGCAAATACTCGGTATCGGCACCGATACTAGCGCAACCCTAATATGTATATATATTAGAGAATTAGACCCCTTTCACACTGAGGTGCTTTACAGGCGCTACAGTGCTAAAAATATCGCCTGCATGGCGCCGCTCCTGTCTCTCCAGTGTGAAAGCCTGAGTGCTTTCCCACTGGAGCGGTGCTCTTGCAGGAAGGAGGTTTTTTTTAACGTCTTGCAAGCGCACCGCTCCAGTCTGAAAGCACTCAGGCTTTCACACTGGAAAGACAGGAGCGGCTCCATGCAAGCACTATTTTAAAAAAACGTTTAAAAAAAACTATGTTAATAAAACTCCTTCCTGCAAGCAGCATCTTTAAAGCGGTGAAGGAGCAGTGTATACACCGCTCCTAAACTGCTCCTGCCCATTGAAATGAATGGGGCAGTACATCTACAGTGGTGTGAAAAAGTGTTTGCCCCCTTCCTCATTTCCTGTTCCTTTGCATGTTTGTCACACTTAAGTGTTTCGGAACATCAAACCAATTTAAACAATAGTCAAGGACAACACAAGTAAACACAAAATGCAATTTGTAAATGAAGGTGTTTATTATTAAAGGTGAAAAAAAATCCAAACCATCATGGCCCTGTGTGAAAAAGTGATTGCCCCCTAAACCTAATAACTGGTTGGGCCACCCTTAGCAGCAACAACTGCAACCAAGCGTTTGCGATAACGTGCAATGAGGCTTTTACAGCGTCCTGGAGGAATTTTGGCCCACTCATCTTTGCAGAATTGTCCTAATTCAGTTACATTAGAGGGTTTTCGAGCATGAACGGCCTTTTTAAGGTCATACCACAACATCTCAATAGGATTCAGGTCAGGACTTTGGCTAGGCCACTCCAAAGTCTTCATTTTGTTTTTCTTCAGCCATTCGGTGGTGGACTTGCTGGTGTGTTTAGGATCATTGTCCTGCTGCAGAACCCAAGTTCGTTTCAGCTTGAGTACACGAACAGATGGTCGGACATTCTCCTTCAGGATCTCTTGGTAGACAGCAGAATTCATAGTTCCTTTTATCACGGCAAGTCTTCCAGGTCCTGAAGCAGCAAAACAGCCCCAGACCATCACACTACCACCACCATATTTTACTGTTGGTATAATGTTCTTTTTATGAAATGCAGTGTTCCTTCTACGCCAGATATACTTGGACACACACCTTCCAAAGAGTTCCACTTTTGTCTCATCGGTCCACAGAATGTTGTCCCAAAAGTCTTGGGGATCATCAAGATGTGTTGTGGAGAAATTGAGACGAGCTTTGATGTTCTTTTTGCTCAGCAGTGGTTTTCTCCTTGGAACTCTGCCATGCAGGCCATTTTTGCCCAGTCTTTTCCTGATGGTGGAGGCATGAACACTGACCTTAACTGAGGCAAGTGAGGCCTGCAGTTCCTTGGACGTTGTTGTGGGGTCTTTTGTGACCTCTTGGATGAGTCGTCGCTGCGCTCTTGGGGTAATTTTGGGCGGCCGGCCACTCCTGGGAAGGTTCACCACTGTTCCATGTCTTCGCCATTTGTGGATAATGGCTCTCACTGTGGTTCGCTGGATTGCCAAAGCTTTGAAAATGGCTTTATAACCCTTTCCAGACTGATAGATCTCAATTACTTTCTTTCTCAATTGTTCCTGAATTTCTTTGGGTCTCGGCATGATGTGTAGCTTTTAAGGATCTTCTGGTGGACCTTACTGTGTCAAGCAGCTCCTATTTAAGTGATGCCTTGATTGTGAACAGGTGTGGCAATAATCAGGCCTGGGTGTGGCTAGAGAAATTGAACTCAGGTGTGGACAACCACAGTTATAGTATGTTTTAACAAGGGGGGCAATCACTTTTTCACACAGGGCCATGATGGTTTGGATTTTTTTTCACCTTTAATAATAAACACCTTCATTTACAAATTGCATTTTGTGTTTACTTGCGTTGTCCTTGACTATTGTTTAAATTGGTTTGATGTTCCGAAACACTTAAGTGTGACAAACATGCAAAGGAACAGGAAATGAGGAAGGGGGCAAACACTTTTTCACACCACTGTATACCGCCAGCATAGTGCTGCTGCAGCAGTGCTTTGCAGTGGTTCTAACCCTTTCTCGGCCGCTAGCAGGGGGGGTAAAAGCACCCCGCTAGCGACCGAATAGTGCCACAAAATTGACGGTAAAGCGCTGCTAAAAATAGCGCTGCTTTACCGCTGACCGTGCCACCGCCGCAGTGTGAAAGGGGCCTTAGAGCAGGGGTGGGAAACCTGGGGCCCTCCAGCTGTTGCAGAACTACAATTTCTATCATGCCTCTGGGAGTCATTGTAACTGCCAGCCTTGCAATGCCTCATGGGAATTGTAGTTCCACAACAGCTGGAGGGCTACTGGTTGCCTGCCCTGCATTAGAGGATCAATAAACATGGAACTCACCCTGAATTCCATATTCACCTCAGTTGTCACATTTAGTTTGTATGACACTGCCCGATGTGTACACACCTCGGGGCCGTGGTCTGTTCCTACACGTTGTGTACACTCACCCTTCAGAGACCTGGTTACACATACAGTCACTATGACAGCATAGAATCCCTGCAATGGGATAGATCACCAGGTTTTGCTCTCATTTCTGAATCGGTGATATGTTACCCATCTGAGACGGCTTTATGAAACTGAAGATTATTTGAACTGAGCTCAACATACTATACTCATGTCAGTACGTTTGCATCAATCACGTTCCCATTAATCATGAGCGAAAGATCTACAACTGGATTATATTGCATCTCATCACAGAATATAATGAAACAGAATACTGTATATCCTTTATATGGTGGAATGTGCCTGGAGCATGTCTGTATTGTAGGAGAGGTCACCATAAATCTAAAATACTAATCAAAACACGAATATGAAATGTCTGTGTCAGACACTTCTATTCATAAAAGTGAAATATGGGAAATTACAGATCTTCATTCTCTATGCTCTGTTCTTTCTTTAAAGTCATATTAACCACTTAAGCCCGGACCATTTGGCTGGCCAAAGACCAGACCACTATTTGCGATTCGGCACTGCGTCGCTTTAACTGACAGTTGCGCGGTCGTGCGACGTGGCTCCCAAACAAAATTGACATCCTTTTTTTTCCCACAAAAGAGTTTTCTTTTGGTGGTATTTGATCCCCTCTGCATTTTTTTATTTTTTGCGCTATAAACAAAAAAAGAGTGTCAATTTTGAAAAAAACGCATTATTTCTAACTTTTTGCTATAATAAATATCCCCAAAAAATATATAAAAATTTTTTTTTTTCCTCAGTTTGGGCTGATACGTATTCTTCTACATATTTTTGGTAAAAAAAAATCACAGTAAGCGTATATTGATTGGTTTTCTCAAAAGTGATAGTGTCTACAAAATAGGGGATAGTTTTATGGCATTTTTATTAATAATTTTTTTTACTAGTAATGGCGGCGATCAGCGATTTTTATTGTGACTGCAAGATTATGGCGGACACGTCGGACAATTCTGACACATTTTTGGGACCATTGGCATTAATACAGCGATCAGTGCAATTAAAATTGCATTGATTACTGTAAAAAATGTCACTGGCAGTGAAGGGGTTAACACTAGGGGGCAGGGGAGGGGTTAATATGTATCCTATTTTGTGTTATAACTAAAGGGGGGATGGTATTGTGCAGGGAAACTAACAGATCGCTGTTCATACTCTGTATAGACAGACGATCTGTCAGTTCCCTGCTCAGAGAACCGGAAACTGTGTGTTTACACACACAGCTGCCGTTTCTCCATGTGCCCCGAGTGATCGCGGGAGCTCAGCGGGTACTTGCATGGGTTGGGGGAGAGAGCGGGCAGCGCGCACGCGCCCCCCTAGTGGCTGTTTATGCTACCGACGTAGCATAACGGCGATTTGCGCAGCCGAACCATGCTGCCGCGGGACTACTGCGGAGGCAGGTCAGCATGCGGTTAAACCTTCTTTTCTTAGGCAATTTGAACAGCTGATTTAATCACTTACTGAGTATACAGCTTCTTTATCTTTCTTACTTATGTTCAAGTATAAAGTTGTTGTAAAGCCTTAAGATTTCTCACCTTAATTCATTCTAAGCGTTAAGGTGAAAAACTGTCTATGCTCCAGTGCCCCCACCCCGCTATTTTCCTTACCTGGGCCCAATTGGATCCAGAGATGTGCACGAGCGCAGCTGCTCCAGCTGTCTCTTTCCTCATTGGACAGATTGATAGCAGCAGGAGCCATTGGCCCCCACTGCTGTCAATCAAATCCTGTGACACGGGAGCGGGGGGCGAGGCAGAGTCCCGCTGTCTGTGTCAATGAACCCCGCACGGATGCTCCCATGGAAAGTGACTTTCCGTGGGGGTACCTGATGAAGAGGAGGATCCTGGAGCGCCGGCAGGGCACCCCAGAAAAAGAAGATCGGGCTGCTCTGTGCACACCCTTACACGGAGCACGTAAGAATAGGCATGGTTGTTATTTTAATACAAAGATAATAAAAAATGAATAACCACTTTAAACAGGTGCCATAACTACTGCCCCAGGTTTCCTGTATCAAGGTGGCTACATTCTCTTGTGGCGCCTTATGGAGCCACCCTTACATGCAGGAACTATGTAGGAGTTGTCTCCCTACACTGTGTGTATCAATAGAAACAAGTGTGGCTTTTCATTAAAAAAAAACTCGTAAAGGTCCTATGTCCCCCATCACCTTAGAGATTAGGGCTCTTTAACAGGACATGGAGGGTGGTAAAAACAGATGGCTGAGCCACGGTTTTAGCGGCCACCACCCCCAGGGCAGCACCACCTGTCAAACTCACTTATTTTAGCTTAGAGACACACAGCTACTTCCACACGCTTCATGCCTGGTCCCCATCTTAGCCTCTCTATTGACTTATGAACCTGTCTGTTTTGGGCCTCATTCAAACTTGTGCGACTTGTCCTGCGACTTGGGACTGCAAAGTCACATGACAAGTCGTACCCCATGATTTCCAATGAGTACCGTTCATATATGTGCAACTTCAAAGTAGTCCCTGCACTACTTTGATAGGACTTGACCATAGATATCAAGATTACACAGGAATTACTTCAAGTCGCGTCAAAGTCACGCGTCTTTCAGAATGGGTACACACGATCGGATTTTTGGCTAACAAATCTGTGGACTTTTGTCCGAAGGGCGTTGGCCCAAACTTGTCTTGCATACACATGGCACACAATTGTTGGCCAACAAACACAAATGCTTTTCAGGTCTTTAGCGCCACCCTTTGAGCTCCTTCTGTTAATTTCGTGTTAGTAGAAGTTTGGGGAGTGTTGATTCATGCTTTTCATTTCGCACTTTTCATTTCGTCAAGCAGACATTTTTGGTTAAGTTCTATTGGCAGATATCATGTCTAATTTTATTTGTTTTCTTTTTTTTAATGCACAATAAAAAAAATTGTGTAGAATAATACTTGGCTATGTGTTTTACTTCAAATGACAGTTTGGGAGTAGGCCGTTACATTTTAAAAAATACAATGTAAAATTGACAAGGGACACCAACATAGTTGTATCTTTGATCTTAAAAACGACAAGATAATGGTGTTGTGGTAATTTTCCCAAATAAAAAAAAAAAAGCATATTAATATTATTTTTGATATCACTAGAAAAAAAAACCTTTGGAAATTTGTTTTCAATAACTCCATCAGTATCACCAGCAAAGGAGCTTCATTATTATCCAATTAAAGAAGAAAAGAATTGTGGGCTGCATTTTGAGATTTCTTAATTTGCAACGTCACAAATGTTAATTCTCCATTACGAGCGCTAGTTTACAAGACCAACCGTTTCTGGGTGGTCCTTGCTTTCGAGCATGCACGTTTGTACTTTGGACTTTGGTCCGACGGACTTGTGTACACACGCTTGCAAAATCCGACAACAGACATTTGTCCGCGGAAAATTTTAAAATCTGCCATCCAACATTTGTTCGTGGAAAATCCGACAACAATTGTCCAATGGAGCGTACACACACGGTTGGATTTACCGCCAACAGCCTGTCATCACACATTTCCTGTCGGAAGGTCTGATCGTGTGTACGAGGCTCTAGACCTGAGAGTTCCAATTCAGAATTTAAAACCAGTATGGAGCCCTTTGTCTCTCCAAGTACTTTCTCAAAGGAATATTAACAGTGTTTTTTTTTTATTATTAATTAAAAAAAGGAATAATAATAACAATCATTTTTACATAGTTCTGTTACTGGCTAATATAACTGACATTATTATAAAATTACTTTATAACACCCCTAGGTGGCACTGTTTCCACTTGCTGTGGACAGAAACATCTACCGTAATATCAATTAAAGCTGTTTTAAACCCAAAACTGTAATATATTGCAGCTTACCAATCATTAAATGTGTTGGTTGTATTAGAGTTTTTTTTAGGCATTTTCCCCTCTGTTTTCACCCAGTGATCTGGCCAATAACACACACCTCCTGTATTAGAGTGCCCCCACTCTGGATGAAGGAGCACATGTGGACAACAGCATTGTCAGTCTGGGCGGAGGTGAGTGTTATGCCGCATACACATGATCGGAATTCTCGTCGGAAAAAGCTCTGATGGTGTTCCCGACGGAATTCCGCTCAAGCTGTCTTGCCTACACACAGTGACACCAAATTCCGATTGTTTAGAAAGTGGCGACGTACAACGGGACTAGAAAAAGGAAGTTCAATAGCCAATAGCTTCTGTCTCTTAGTTGAATCTGAGCATGCGTGATTTTTGGCGTGTCGGAATTGCATACACACGATCTGAATTTCCGATGGAAAGAACATGCTATCAATTTTTGGCTGGCGGAAATTAAGACAGCTAAATTCTGATGGAGCATACACACGGTTGCATTTTCCGATTAAAAGCTCTCATCTGTCTTTTTCTGGCCGGAATTCCGATCGTGTGTATGCAGCATTAGAAGGACTAACAGATTTCGATACACTAATACATTGAAACCAAACTCCAGCTCACACTTTATAACATATTGAACTTTTAATGATGTACTGTATGATATGTACTGTTATGGAATCACCACAAATCAGCTTGAGAGCCAACTATTTGTATTCTATGTATTATGACAAGAATTGTATTTTTTCATTAATAAATTGTGAACCATGTCTACTATGTATTTAGTTTTTGTGTGGGCTGCAGGGTCCCAGGGTATACTCATGTTTTTTTGGATATACTGTATATTAGGTATGGAGGTGCACCCTGTGACGGGAGTCACTTTGGGCAGGGGGGACCCAGAATCCCTTGGAGAGGAAACCCTTGCTTCAGCTCCCCATGTACCTCCTTTGTCTAAGTAATCCTGTGTGTATTAGAGGCACAGGGTGACCAAGAAAACAATGGACATTAAAGAGGAAGTAAACTCTCCCACTCTGATGCTTCTTTTCATTTAGTCCATTATAATAAGTCAATATCAGACTATAGCCACTGTAATCCAGCCCAAATCACATATTACTTACTGTTTAAAGAAACTTTAAAAAACTTGTTTTCAGGGGTTAGGCAGCACCATCTTAAGTATTGTTTTCTGAGTCCACAGTGGAGTGTATTTCCGCCCTTACATTGAGCACTTCCTGTACTGTTAACCAAGCCTCCTTCTCAATCCAACGTTTCTATGGCAACCCTGCTTCCCTGTTCATAGCTTACTTGTTTATTTCATAGTATTTACTTGTGCCGATGTCTAATGTTTGCCTTTGTCAGACTTACCAGCTTCAGCTGATAAGACTGCAGTAATGGCCAAGTTTAGACTGTATGTGAGGTCACATGGTCACATGGTGTGTATGAGGAAGCTCTGAGTGATTAGCAGAGTTCAGTGTTGTGCAGTAGGAAGTTCTGATAACAGATAGATAAGACATAAAGAGTGTGCCATAAATCAGGGGAGATCTGGGCATGCTCAGTGACTTCATTCTACAGAACAACAAGGATTACAACAATACTAAGCAAGTAAGGAGATATCTACAATCAGTGTTCATTAGGGTTTTTATGCTGATTTACATGGGATAAAGTTGTGGGGGAGGGTTTACAACCACTTTAAGAATGTGGCTTGGATTACTTAAAATGGAACAGTAATATTTATCAAAAATATCTCCCAGGAAATATACAAAGACTATGTGTGGTTTGATTCTGAACTATACTGTGTCCCCCGCATGGCTTCTCACAAACTGCAAACGGGACTTCTTATGGCTTTCTTTCAATAATTTTTTCTTGCCACATGTCCATACAGGCCAGATTTGTGGAGTGCACGACTTATGCCACGTGCACGCGATCCAAATTCTCGTTGGAAAAAGCTCTGGTGGTTTTCCTGTCGGAATTCCGACGGAATTTCGCTCAAACTGTCTTGCCTACACACGGTCACACCAAATTCCGATGGTCAATAACACTGCGACAACACGTTCGACGGCACTATAAAAGGGAAGTTTGTTTCCGAGCATGCGTCGGAATTTTGCGTGTCGGAAATTGCATACACAAGATCGGAAAATCCGATAGAAAGGTTTTCCATTGGAAAAATTAAGAACAGGCTCTCAATCTAAAGTCCATCGGAAATGCCGACAGAAAAAGACCAATGGGTATACACACGGTCGAAAAATCAGATGAAAAGCTCCTATCGGACTGTTTCCATCGGAAATTACCGGCCGTGTATACGCGGCATAATAGTTGTCCTGTGGACAGAGTCTCCCACCTGAGCTGTGGATCTCTATTACCATGGGCCATGCTTTCCTGATGAATGCTCTCTTTGCCCGGCCTGTCGGTTTAGGTGGATGGGCATGTCTTGTTAGGCTTGCAGTTGTGCCATTCTCTTTGATGGATGGATTGATGGATTGAACAGTGAGATTGTGAGATGTCAAAGCTTGGGATATTTTTTTTATAACCTAACCCTGCTTTAAACTTCTCTACAACTTTATCCCCGGCCTGTCTTGTCCGTCATGGTGCTGTTTGTTCACAAAGGTTCTCTAAAAAACCTCTGAGGGCTTCATAGAACAGCTGTATTTATACTGAGATTAAATTACACACAGGTGGACTCTATTTACTAATTAGGTGACTTATAAAGGCAATTGGTTCCACTACATTTTAGTTAGGAGTATCAGAGTAAAGGGGGCTGAATACAAATGCACGCCACACTTTTCAGATATTTATTTGTAGAAAATGTTGAAAACCATTTATCATTTTCCTTCCACTTCATAATTATGTGCCACTTTGTGTTTGTCTATCACATAAAATCCCAATAAAATACATTTACGTTTTTGGTTGTAACATGACAAAATTTGGAAAATTTCAGGGGGTGTGAATACTTTTGGTTTGATAAAGCCCATCATCACAAACTGACGTTTTTTTTTTTTTTTTCATTAAATACTCTTTTTCACCCATTTTCTTCCTTTTGTTGTATCTCTGCACAGCTGATCTCCCACATCCTCGTGGCATTCACCTTTTGCCCACATTTATTCCAGTGATGAATGCATTTTTCAGGATCTGTTTCCTAAAGTGACAGTTGGAGGTCAGGGACAAAGTGTTGTCACCATTTAAAAGGAAGAATCCTTCATGGCAAGATCTGTTTTGTCCATACTTGCATGTATTTTTCTCTGTGTTGTATTGAACTGCACAAGGTTATCAGTTTTACATAGTATGCTGACATCTAGTGGCAGTTTCTGACCACTACAACCTGTTTACTAATGTGATTTTGGTATCTTCCTCTGTTCTCCCCTCCTGTTTAGTGCTAGTGGATTTGGTCTTATCAAGACCCTCTTCACTTCCATGTTCCCTCAGTCAGTGTTAATTATTCACAGAGACAGTACTCAGGAAGGTCGGCGATCTGATTTCCTACGACTACAAGACAGAGTTCCTCTCTTGGCCTGCCGGGCTGGGGACGTTTAGCCAACGCTCCGGGCAAACGAAAAAGCCATTTGTGAGCGGAAAAAGAGGGCCCTTGCCTATGCATGGCGTGGCTCCTTAGCCTTCCTGGCCTGTGGAAGTGGAGTACTCTTACCATCTGTGGCATTCTTAATAATGTCATCCGTCAGGGCTTTTTTGGATGCCTGGTCAGCAGATCAGCATTTCAACCAAATCAGGCGCCTCAGCACCACTGCTGATACTGAAGACCTGGATAACAGGGGGAGGGTATCCAGGGCCACGTCACAAACGTACTTAAGGCCATGCACTAGTTGGTCTGCTAGTTCCCCGCAGACAGGAGAAGCCTGCTGCTCTCCCAAATCGTGGTGCAACAGTTTTGCCCCCTCAGTTGGTGTCTGCGACACAAGTGCGGTCGACCCTATTCTTTGTAAATTAACTTGTCAAGATAAGTCAGATATGGGAACACCTTAGGTGAATGGCTGGCTTACGGGACCCAAAAGGGACTGCTAGATCAGCAGAGGGATCTGCTGGCTCCTGAATCTTCAGGGTATCACGCACAGCTGTGATAAGTGCTCCAACAAGCGCTTGTCGCGCACAGACCCGGACGTGGACTCATCCTCACTGTCCAAACGGTCCTGTCAGCATCATCTGAAACGACAGAGCAGGGGTCACCAGCCTCAGCAGGGCCAGAATCTGCGTTAGAGCTCTCCCCAGAGGACGGGGTGGGGGCAGGCAGGGGCTGCTTTTTAGCACCTTGCGCCCATGCACCGCCTCCATCTTGGCAACGACCGAATTGAGGACCGCCGACAAGGCATCCAAGGGCATTCCGCAGGCGAACCGGTTGCAATTGCATGGATTTCAGGGGAATAAACACCAGTTTCTGAAGCCATGCTGACCCTACCCTGTCTGCCACCTGAAGGGGACTTACGACAGTGACAGTCCCACCCTCCTTACTGCTTCTGGCTGAGGGGCTCTTTCCTGCAGGACTCACCACCCTGAGGGGTTCTGCGCTATCCAGCAAGCAGTGCCTGTAGTCTTTGTTGGCTCCCAGGTGCAGAGGAATCAGCTCTGTGTCAGTGGAAGAATCTGCTAATGAAGCTGAAACTGCTCAATAGTGTGCTCAGGCTCAAAGAAAATGGCCGCCCAGCGTCCAGTATAGGACATAAAACACAGGAAAAATGGCCACCAGAGCACAGGAGCACATGCTGCCACTAGAGAACACTGAAAAAACGTGTTCAGGCTTCCAAAAAATGGCCGCCGACGTCCAGTATAAGGACAAATCACAGGGAAAATGGCCGCCGAAGCCCAGGAGAGCATGCATTTCCTTGCCCACACCTAAGATGGCCGCTGATGCAAGAATCATGAGGGACAGAGAGAAACAATGGCGGTGAGACAGTGCTGCACAGGACACAAGCATAACCTCACAGGCACCTTCCAGGGACTTGAAAAACAGGACACAGCCAGCCAGCGCCACCCCCCCAGGTGAGAGCCCCCCGGAGAGCCCCTGCACAGACACACACACACACCACTCTGCAGCATCCCCCCAGGGAAGAGGGAGGCAGAAAAAGGGAAAGGGAAGAGAGGGAGGTGAGGGACCACTGAATCAACCTCCCAGGGAATGCCCAGTTGTTCAGCCCCACCGAGGCAGGGAGAGCTGTACTTATCAGTCCTGAAGAGCTGGGAGACATTCCATTACAGATCCACTCTCTAATCAGTACAGGGTGGCTGTTGGCCCGGCGCACTGTGACGCAGACATCAGTAGCCCGATCATATGTGTGCCCCGGAGCATAAAAGCTCACTGACCACCTCTGGAGCTGAGGTTTTGTCGTGGCCGACCCAGCACGGAGCTCAGGCCTGCACACGCTTGATGGCCGGACTGGGGAGACTACAAGATTAAGAGTATCCAGCCTGTCACCCAGCCGGCTGTTGATAGCAGATCACAGGATCTATCATCTTGCGCAAAAAGTCAAGCTTCTTCAGAAAAAAAGATGGACCAATGGGCCCATCAGGGTTCCTAGGTCCTTCTCCTTCACTAAGCAAAATAAAACTGAGGCTGCAGTAGCATGCTGAGGGGTTGTTACTTAAGGGACTGCCCCTTGGGCGGAACTAGAAAGTTATAGTTTTATTATCACATGTTAACATGTAATGCCTAGTCCTCTCCTGAAGGTGGCATAACAACCCAGTGGTCTAAAGAGAGAAGCTGTGGCAGTCGGTGAATATAAGAGAAAATGGCTTGGTCATTAAGGGGGAAAATCTTCCGGGGCTGAAGTGGTTAAAGTGATACTAAAGTCTCAATACTTTTTGTTTAAAAAACAACAAGCATGTTATACTTACCTGCTCTGTGCGGTGGTTTTGCACAGAGCTGCCCGGTTCGGGTCCCTCACTGGAGCTCCTGGCCACCCCCTCCTGTTTAGTGCCCCCACAGCAAGCAACATGCTATGGGGGCACCCAAGCCAAGCCTCAGCTCTGTATGGCCATTCAGACATGGAGCCACTGCCTGGCCCCACCTCCTATCTCTACTCAGTGGCTCACTGACTTTGACAGCAGCAGGAGCCATTTGCGATTTGTTGCCATCTCAGCCAACGGGGAGGAGTTTATGTGTTGCAAGTTGCATGATAAGAAAGGGCCCTGTGACGGGAGTAAAGGGTCCCAGGATCCGTGGGAAGGGCCCCAGGCTCAGAGGAAAGGGCCATGGGACTGATGGAAAGGGCCCTGGGTCAAGCGGGCCTTTTATGATTTCTTGCACTGGTGGGGGACCTTAAAGGTTCTAGTTATGCCTCTGAGGTCATCCATTATAGAAAGGACTATTGTACTTGGAGTAGAAGGCTGGATGTGTCTCAGGAGCAGATTTACTACTCCTGACAAGCAATGTGCAATTAAAGAACATGGCATTTAGCATCTCTTGAATTTTTCTACTTCATTTTAGTGAATCCCCAGAAGGTGTCTGGAGCAAGGGTTAAATCCATGTGACACCACGGCATGTGACAGAAATGAGCACATACATCGAATACAGGGCAGTGTTGGTGGCACCATGCCACTCTCTCTGAAGGATAATTATAATGAGTGTCATTTGCTGAATGAGCGGGATGGAAGCAGCTGGGGACAGACACCTGGACATTACCCGGCACAGCTGGAGTCGCCTGCAATTTTATTGCATTTAGATGAGATAAAACCCAATATGACTGCCTGCTGGAACGTTCTTTTCTGTTATCCAGCTGACACGATTGCCTGAATTACATATAAGATAAGATATAATTGAAATGCAGCAATTTCACATTATTTTACAGTAAAATAATCAAGTTTTCTACAAATACAAAATGTATTTTTTTTATAACCAAATTAATGGCTTCCGAAAAGAATATTCACAATATTGCAGATTACCAGCCCCTAGATGTAGCAGGCTGCATTTGTTTTCTTTTTCTCTGGTTGGGTGGGAACAATTTCAGCAAATGCCCCCCCCCCCTCTCTTTTCAAAAGAGGGGTTTCCCACGCGAGCGCAGGCCTCCAATCCGACGGTATCAGTGTGTGTGTTTGGTGAGGAGGAGACCGGTAACAAACCTCCGTGCAAGGGCGGTGAAAAAACAGAGCGGCATCGCTGATCGTTTTTGGCTTCCCCCCTATGCAGGAAGAGGGGGAGAGCTTTGTTCAGGTGGGGGGTGTTTTGTTTAAAGAAAATCCCCCTCAATCTTATTGGAGGTCTGAGCTTCTCGCTGGAGGGAAGCCTGCTGCTTCTGTGACACAGCGTGATGTTTGAGGAAAGCATGACAAGGTACATGCTCTATACAGCCCCCAGTGGTGACTCTTATGCATGACAACATACATTTTTTTTATTTTATTTTGTAAGAAAATTTTAAAATTCCTTAGAAACCTCCACTTACCTTTCCCGCCGCATGGTTTTCTGTGGTATAAACTAACAGACCCAATCTTCACCTCTCACGGTGGACTCAGGGAACCCACACTCCTGGACCCATAAAAGCACCTCGCCAGGAAAAACTTTATGGCTGAAAAAAACAAAGCTTTGGATCCCGGGGTCCAGCTCTCTAAAACGAGAAGTGTTACGGGCTAAACCTCATTTCTTTTGCCACGAGGCCCGGGTACCATTCAATTCCACCTGAAAAGACACTTTGAATGGATCCAGCTGCACAGCTAGCCCCAGCAAGGATTGCTCCAGTGAAGCTCAGCACAGCACATCTTCACTCGTGACCAACACCTAAGACACTGGCGAAAAAAACTGAGATACTCCCAGTAGTGGGAGGAGTTATATAGGGAGTGGACTTCCTGTCTTAAGCCCCATACACACAATCAGATTTTCTGCAGATTTTTGTCTTCAGATTTACCAAAACCATGTAGTGCAAGGGCATGCCTGATTGCATACACATTGAAACTCCTAAGGTTTGACCTCATTTTATATGGTTTTGGTAAATATGAAGGAAAAAATCAGCAGAAAATCTGATAGTGTGTATGGGGCTTTAGGGTGTGTCAGTGTCCATCACCTGAAGGTGGCCTATAACCCACATAGTAACTACTATGGCTCTGTGTCCCGTGATGTACGATAAGAAAGAACAGCTCACTGTGTAAATGAGGAGAGGGGCAGGCATTTGTAGTCCAAATCCAAAGCTCCCAACTGTCCCTGATTTCGAGGGACTGTCCTTGATTTGGAGCAATGTCCCTCTGTCCCTCATTCCTCCTCATTTGTCCCTCATTTTGGTTTGATCTATATAGTTGTATATAAAATGCACTTTTTTAACTATCAAAAAAGTGTTTTCCAGTGCTAAACCTTTCATCTGATTTCTTAATTGCTGCATTTGTAAATTTCAAAAGCCAAATATAAAGGAATAGTAGTGGTAAAAAAAAGCACTTGTGGGTTTAACCAATCTTGTTTTTTCGTTCAATTCTCCTTTAAGGGGGCGTGGCGGGGGTGTGTCCTATGTCTGCATACTTTTGCTGATAGGTGTCCCTCATTCCCATCTCCAAAATTTGGGCGATATGCAAATCAGGATAGCAGCCTAGAGTGACAACGCTGCTCCTCCAAACATACAGTACAGTAAGACCCCTTTCACACTGGGGCATTTTTCAGGCGCTTGCCCTGCAGTCCCAGTGTGAGAGCCCGAGTTCTTTCCCACTAGGACGCTGTGCTGGCAGGACGGTAAAAAAACTCCTGCAAGCAGCATCTTTGGAGCGGTGAAAGAGTGGTGTACACACTGCTCCTCCACCGCTGCTGCCCATTGAAATAGATAGGCACTGCTGCCGAAGTTCCTGCAAAGCGCTTCCGCAGCAGCTCTACACAGGTGCATTTAACCCTTTATTCGGCCACTAGTGGGGGTTAAATGCGCCCCGCTAGCGACCAAATAGCGCAGCTAAAATTACGGTAAAGTGACGCTAGAACTAGTGGTGTTTTCCTGTCAATGCCCCCCCCCCCCCCACCGCCCCAGTGTGAAAGGGGTCTAAGTGAGTTTTGTCACCAGTACAGGGACAATGGCATCTTTGCCCTGGGCGCTGGATGGCTAACTATACCCCCCCCCTTTATTTAGGGTTAGGGTCAGGGCATCCACATCCCTGCAATATACCATTGTGCCCAGGGCAGCCATACATCCTGCCCACCCCTTCTCCCAGCCCTGGTTGTCACCCTAGGATGGGAAGTGTGTTACTGGCAGGATTGCCAGGTAAAAATAAAGGAAAAAAAGCCTGAACAAGAAAACTGATGCAGCCACCACATCTGGGGACTGGTAAGATGCAATATATTACAATTTCTGGGTTTAAATATGCTTGAAATGATATCTATCATGAGCAGAATAAGTTGACTGCCATTGCTGGTCTCTAAAATTATCAGTAACCTGGCTGACTTTCCAACAGGGTGGATTTGATTTAAATGAAGTCTCTTTAAATCAAGATTTAAATCACTAGTAAAAAGTCTTGATTTAAAGCAACTCGATTTAAATCATAATTTTTAAAGATCAACTGTTATCTCTGTCCTGCAGTGTCTCCTCCTCTATCCCGCTGTTGACTCCCCGACAGTCCCATTCACTTTAACGGGACGGCTGGTGGTGCGGCAGTGACACAACAAGGTGAGGGACATAGCGGCAGCAGGTGAGTGAATGCCCACTAACAGGCGCTGCCATGATGGATCTGAAATGACAGGTGCTCTTTAAATGTAAGCACTTATTTTTGCTGGTAGTTAGAATCTTTAATATTTGCAAACAAAATGAAGGTTTCCTATTTAGAATAATAAGCTGTCAGGTTAGTAAAACAGCGATATCAGAACTGATTCAATCATACAGTTTGTAGTATACCTAGATATGCATAACAATGGAATAAAGGAATATTTTTGAACTTTTTTTTTATCTCATGGTTACTGTGAAATTGTGTGAATGCATCAATGCTGTGCATGTTATCTCAGCTTGCAGAGCTTGGATTTAATGAACGAGTTTAACAAAAATGTTGCAGAATATACAGCCTCATGCTACATAACTAAGCTCCATTTCATTCTGAATAAACTAAGTTATTAATGTATCAAATAGAAAAGCATCTTTGGATAGATTTTTACTCCAAAAGCATTCTATTAAAATACATTTAATAAAAATCTAAAAAATCTGATTTAAATCAAAAGAATTTTTTTTTGATGAACAATCATTTATTATATCCGCCCTGCTTTCTAAGATCTATTCTTGATTTGGGTCATTGAACTGAAAAGTATTGAAGCCAAAAGCATCAGCATGAAAGCCAGGAAACCAGCATCTTCAGAAAGAGTATTAGAACCGTGGCTTTTGTATTTCTCGACCATTTAACAATCGCCCTATAGCATATTTATTGCTACAGGATGGTTGTTCTGTGCAGAATCTACACACATATATATATATATATATATATGTGTGTGTGTAGATTGTGTACTTCTTGGTAGGGGGCGCACGTGCCACTTCTGCTGTGATTGGTCACAGCAGAAGCTGATCAGCAGTTGCCAGCCGATGGGTGTCCGCTGGCACCTGCTGATCTTCGAGGAGAGATACGGGACAGAGCTCTGCATATGTAAACAATGAAGAGCTTCATCCTGACAGCAGGGATGTGAAGGATTTTCTTTCCCTGTGAAGCAGGGAAAGAAAATCCCTCACAACCCTTAGTGAAAGCAGCACACACAGTACACAAAACAATAGTATCTTCAATCTATCCATAGTCAGCCAATGGCTGCCCAGGTAGGCACTCATTGGCCTCAGTTTTCTCCATATACAGTATTATTTCCCAATCAAATTATAATTGAGTGGCCAATGTTGAACAATCTATCCATAGTCAGCCAATGGCTGCCGAGGTAGGTACTCATTGGCCTCAGCTTTCTCCATATACAGTATTATTTCCCAATCAAATAATAAATTGAACAATCTATCCATAGTCAGCCAATGGCTGCCGAGGTAGGCGCTCATTGGCCTCAACTTTCTCCATAAACAGTATTGCATCCCAATCTAATCATAATTAAGTAACCAATGTTGAACAATCTATCCATAGTCAGCCAATGGCTGCCCAGTTAGGCATTCATTGGCCTCAGCTTTCTCCCTATACGGTATTATTTCCCAATCCAATCATAATTAAGTGGCCAATCTTGGACAATCTATCCATAGTCAGCCAATGGCTGCCAAGGTAGGCGTTCATTGGCCTCAGATTTCTCCATATATGGTATTATTTCCCAATCCAATCATAATTAAGTGGCCAATGTTGAACAGTCTATCCATACTCAGCCAATGGCTGCCTAGGTAGGCGTTCATTGGCCTCAGATTTCTCCATATACAGTATTGCTTCCAAGTCCAATCATACCTGCGTGGCTAATGTTGAACAATCTATCTTTAGTCATTTTTTGTCTAAGATAATCCACTGTAGACGTAAGTGAATATATGGAGTACATGGAAACAAAGCACAGAGGTTTTTAATATAAACATCTTTCCAGAGGAGGGCTAGGGGTGAGGACAGCTTCCGTCACTATCAATTAATGTTAATAAGAAACTGTCCCTATTTACAGAAGAGGGTCCAGCTGGCTTTCCATCCACTTTTCCTGTTGTGACAGACACAATTATAGTGACAAGTCTCTGATGTGATGGGAAAAGCTGGGATTCCTGCAGACCCTTCATCTTTCCCACAACCTTTACATGAAGTCAATGAAGGAGGGAATATATGCAATGAAGGGAACGTGTTATAAAGTTACTATTTAGGCATTGTGTCCGACTAATGTCATTAGTAGATTCTACGGCACTTTAAATTGTACATTGAGCATTTACATCAGTCTCCATGTCTAAATAACCATCCAGTGAAATGGCCATAGTGGACATTTCAATAACTCTACAAGTCTGTGTGACTTTTTGCCACAATATACAGCAACAGTATACTTAAAGTGTTACTAAACACACAACAGTAAAATCAGTCTGTATATGCAGTAAAGCATGCTGGTTATACTCACTGTGGAGCTTAAAGGGTTAATCATCTGCATTGTGTAAAAAGGCTGTTTGAGCCTGTCTTCTCTGATCCTCCAAAACAAGTTCGGATAAGACAGAGTTACTGCAGTCAGGCTGCACATGCTCACTGTGGCATGTATTGCTAGAGAGTTTTTTTTTCTTGGGAGAGTGCATGTGATCAGCACAGGGCCAATCAGTACTGTCCAGACAGAGGGTCAGGGGTCCTGGATCCTATTAGGGCAGCCAGTGCAGTGTGAATACTCCTCCTACAAGCTTTAACCAGGCACTGATAGAAGTCACAAGACTCTTCTATACTGTTGATGAGAAAAGGTATTTAGCAGTTTATATTTACTAAAATGATTGCATTTGCATGTTGTGTGTACTGTGGGAGACCAGATATAGTGAATGCAGGGTCTTGGGTTTAGTAGCACTTTTAAAAAAGCAATTATTTTACCATTATACAGCATTCCCTGTAAAGTTGACCACAGACTGATTGAAATGTCTCCAGTTTAGCAGGGACTAGACAAATCATGATCAGTGTGTGGCCATCCCACCATAATTTGTTAGACTTTTGTTGAAGGGACGTGATGGTAAACCTTTGTGGACCAGCAGCTGCAACTGCTGATTAGTAAGTCGGGAGAGCGGTGGGTCCTACTGCCAGAATACAATGTCTCCGTGATGGGATTCCATCCACCTCACTTGTGTGGATGGAGAAATCATCTATAGGGTCCTTTCACACGGGGCGGATCAGTGCTGATCCGCCCCGTGGATATCCGTTTGCTCAGCGGGGATCACTCCGTCGATCCCCGCTGAGCAGGGAGATGACAGGTCCGTCTCTGCACACTGCGCAGGGACAGACTTGTCACAGCTCCGCTCTCCCCTATGGGAGATCGGATGACGACGGACCACAGTGTCCGTCGTCACCCGATCCGATGACGGATGGAAAAATAGCTTTTTCCTCCGTCACATTTTTTGGATCGGAGCGGGTCGGATGTCAGCGGACATGTCACCGCTGACATCCGACGCTCCATAGAGCTCTATGGAGCATCCGTTCAGGTCCGCCTGAAAAACTGACAGGCGGGCCTGAACGGATCGTCTGTGTGAAAGGGGCCTAAGTCAGAGTTATTTTTATTTATTTTTTTGTAAGTGCTTTATTTGTGCTCTAAAGCAGCACTTTTGCAATTCTTGTCTAGGTGAGAATTTCTCCCTGCCCTCTGTATGTCGGCAGAGGTGCAGCAGGGCCCAGGTCCTGAGAGAGCCTTAAGGCACATGTACGCATTTGTGGTTTCCCTGACCATCTGAGCATGTGCTGGAATTCCCCAAGTCTGCAACCATGGAAGTTATATTCACTGTCTCTGCGATTGAGTGGAAAATCACCTGTGTATGCATAAATGTGCCGACAGGCTCTGCCAGGACCCGAAGGCTGGGCAGAGCCTGTGGGCACATCTGCACATTCACCATAATGGTGGCACCCAAAGATGGGACGAGGGCACCATAGGAGGTGGACTGAAGTTTCAATGTAAAGTGGTTCTAAAGGGTAAAAAATTTTTGTAAACCTCAGAAATATAAACAAAGAATATCCCTCCATAGTGTGTCTCAATATAGAGCATTAAGTGTAATTTCTGTCTGCTGCGTCATCCCTTAGGAGGGATGGAGCTCCAGCTGATTGACAGCCTCAGCTCTGTCCCTTTGTGCTGTTTGTTGGGGGGGGGGGGGTCCATTTCTTCCAATCAGCTCTCAGAGCTCTCCTCAGTGAGCTCTGTACAGAGTGACATAAGCTCTGCACCTCCTTTTTTCTGACAGCTCAAACAGCTTTATAATTTCCACACTTCAAATGGATTTCGAGAAGGACTACAGATAAACAGGTACAACTTTTGTAGGAGGATTTGTTTAATCCCCAGATATCACCTTAGGCCAGTCACTTAACTGGGTATATGTAAGGCCGCGTACACACGCGGGGACTGTCTGCCGAAACCAAGTTCGTCAAACAGTCCGCTCAAACTTTTGAATGAACGAACACGCCCACACACGGCACTTTTTGAGCGGACAAATACGGCAAACTTTGTTCGTCGTACTAAGTCCGCGCAACTTTTGAAATGAACGGACTCGCCCACACACGAGGCAACAGTCCGCTCATTTCGAGCGCGTGTGCAGGTAGGCGGGGCCCGCGCCGCCGCCTGGAATGTACTTAAAGGGGAACCCCAACGCCGAAAAAAATCGGCGTGGGGGTCCCCCCAAAGTCCACAACAGACCCTTGTCCGAGCACGCTACCCGGCCGGCCAGGAAAGGGGGGCGAGCGAGCGCGCCCCCCCTCCCGAGCCGTACCAGGCCGCGTGCCCTCAACATGGGGGGTGCCTTGGGGAAGGGGGGGCCGCGCGGCCCCCCCACCCCAAAGCACCTTGTCCCCATGTTGATGAGGACAAGGGCCTCTTCCCGACAACCCTGGCCGTTGGTTGTCGGGGTCTGCGGGCGGGGGGCTTATCGGAATCCGGGAGCCCCCTTTAATAAGGGGGCCCCCGGATACCGGCCCCCCACCCTATGTGAATGAGTATGGGGTACAATGTACCCCTACCCATTCACCTGTAAAATAAAAGTACCCAAAAAAAAAACACAACACACGAGATAAAATATTTTATTGCACAGCTCCGGGGGTCTTCCGTCTTCGGGGGTCTTCTCGCCGGACTCCTCCGCTATCTTCTTGTAGCTCTTTTGCTAGCGGAGGAGTCCGGCTTTCTTCCTCCCCGCTGCCGGCCTCTTCTCCTGACTTCGGGGGGTCTTGTCCCCCTCTTCGGTTCTTCTGCCGGGCCACCGCGCCTTCTTATAGCTCTTTTGCAGGCGGTGGCCCGGTCTTCTGTCGCCGCCGCCTTCCGTTCTTCTGCCGGGCCACCGCGCCTTCTTATAGCTCTTTTAGAGGCGGTGGCCCGGTCTTCTGTCGCCGCTGTCGCCTTCCGGTCGCCTTCCGTTCTTCTTCTTGTTGTTGTTCTTCTTCTTCTCCAGGAGATGTTGACACGTCGCTCTCTCCGGCCGGAATGCCAGAGCCGCGCTGTGCGGCCACTTATATAGTGACAATGGGGCGGTGTCACATGGTATATGTCACATGGGTTGGTCACATGGTGACCCCGCCCCCTTACGATGTCATAGTCCCCATGTGACATCAACCCATGTGACCAACCCATGTGACATATACCATGTGACACCGCCCCATTGTCACTATATAAGTGGCCGCGCAGCGCGGCTCTGGCATTCCGGCCGGAGAGAGCGACGTGTCAACATCTCCTGGAGAAGAAGAAGAAGAAGAACAAGAATAGTGACTTATATAGTGACAATGGGGCGGTGTCACATGGTATATGTCACATGGGTTGGTCACATGGGTTGATGTCACATGGGGACTATGACATCGTAAGGGGGCGGGGTCACCATGTGACACCGCCCCATTGTCACTATATAAGTGGCCGCACAGCGCGGCTCTGGCATTCCGGCCGGAGAGAGCGACGTGTCAACATCTCCTGGAGAAGAAGAAGAAGAACAAGAAGAAGAACGGAAGGCGACCGGAAGGCGACAGCGGCGACAGAAGACCGGGCCACCGCCTCTAAAAGAGCTATAAGAAGGCGCGGTGGCCCGGCAGAAGAACGGAAGGCGGCGGCGACAGAAGACCGGGCCACCGCCTGCAAAAGAGCTATAAGAAGGCGCGGTGGCCCGGCAGAAGAACCGAAGAGGGGGACAAGACCCCCGAAGTCGGGAGAAGAGGCCGGCGGCGGGGAGGAAGAAAGCCGGACTCCTCCGCTAGCAAAAGAGCTACAAGAAGATAGCGGAGGAGTCCGGCGAGAAGACCCCCGAAGACGGAAGACCCCCGGAGCTGTGCAATAAAATATTTTATCTCGTGTGTTGTGTTTTTTTTTGGGTACTTTTATTTTACAGGTGAATGGGTAGGGGTACATTGTACCCCATACTCATTCACATAGGGTGGGGGGCCGGTATCCGGGGGCCCCCTTATTAATGGGGGCTCCCGGATTCCGATAAGCCCCCCGCCCGCAGACCCCGACAACCAACGGCCAGGGTTGTCGGGAAGAGGCCCTTGTCCTCATCAACATGGGGACAAGGTGCTTTGGGGTGGGGGGGCCGCGCGGCCCCCCCTTCCCCAAGGCACCCCCCATGTTGAGGGCACGCGGCCTGGTACGGCTCGGGAGGGGGGGCGCGCTCGCTCGCCCCCCTTTCCTGGCCGGCCGGGTAGCGTGCTCGGACAAGGGTCTGTTGTGGACTTTGGGGGGACCCCCACGCCGATTTTTTTCGGCGTTGGGGTTCCCCTTTAAGTCCATACCAGGCAGCGGGGCCCGCGACGTCTCCTTCGCGGGCCCCGCCTACCTGGAGACGCGCTCGAAATGAGCAGACTTTCCTCCGAGCGGGAACAGTTTGCTCATTTCGAAAGTGGCCTACACACGGGCGGACTGTCCGCTCAAACCAAGTTTCAGCGGACAGTTTTTCGGAATTTCCGAAAAACTTTGTTCGTCAAACTGTCCGCTGAAACTGTCCGCTGAAGCCCCACACACGAGTGGACTGTCCGCTGAAACACTGTTCAGCGGACAAAGTTGAGCGAACAGTCCGCCCGTGTGTACGCGGCCTCAGTGTTTACAGCCACTTCGAAGTAAAAAATGTCCCGGTATTTGTATTGCGCCCCCGCCCCAATAATCACTCAATCCAGCACTGTGGCTGTCTGCTTTCTACTCTCTCTCACAGGACACAGAAGCAGTCAATCAAATCCTGCGAGCAAACAGCGGAGGGCAGTGCCAAATGGACACACACAGCATGGCTCTGGAGCACACCTGTGCCACCATGGGAAGCAGATTCCTGTGGTGGCACACGGAGAAGAGGAGGAGCATAAAGCACCTGCAGGGTACTCCAGAAGAGGAGGATCAGGGCCACCGCACAGAGCAGGCATGTATAAACCTATTTATTATTTTAATTTACAAAAAAATAGCCTTTACAACCCCTTTAATTCTGTACCAGGTCACAACACGCAAGAGGCTGATCTGTATCACCCACTCGTAAGCACAAGCCAAGACCTGCACAGGCACCAAGATTTACATGATTGTGTAATTTCTGAGCCAACATCTCAGTCCAGGAAGTATTTATCATGCTGACCCTAAATGATACCTGAACAAAGATAGCGCTGTTCTTAGAGAGAAAAATGCAGGTGAAAGCATTGTCAGAGGGAGGACTGTGATCTCTAAGAGAGGTAATAAACACACATAAAGATCACACTTTTTATATTACTGCACATGAATTACCTTAATGTTAAAAATATATGTATAGTTACTTCCGTAGGAGCCGCTGGTAACTGCATAGCCAGGTAACACGCATTTCCCACTTGCATCCAGACACAAGGAATCAGTCCATGGGCTTGTTTTTGTTTTTTTACTGGGGAAAACAACTTGGATAGGGAATGGGGATTATGGGATGCCCAGCTTGACTTGAAGAACAGATGAGGACAAACTTCCTTCTATGTGTACAAAAATGAAGATCCTGGACTGTATTCCCTCCGAAATAAACACAGTCTCTATGGACCAATGACAAGATCCTTTAGGGACCAGGAGCTCTCGTTCCCTTTTAGTGAAATAGCACAAAGTTGCAAACTGCATGCAGAGATATTGTCTGCTCTGTATAACTTCACCCAGTCTGTTGCCTGTAGATACTACCAGCCCACCTGGCTACTCTGAAGAACTCCCCAGGACAAGGGATTTGAATGTAGCACAACACTGTCCCTGGAAAGCAAGCCATGTCTGGCAGTCTCTCCCCTTGTATGCCCCTGGGTGTGCTGAGGTACTCGCACTGTCCTTTGTTCCCCGATGTACTGGGCAAGACTCCTGTTCAGGCCTCCAACTGATCAGATCTTCCCACACCAGCCCAGGTGTCCAAAAGTAATGGAGATTTCTCTCTTAGGCTTCCTCTCCTTCTTTTACTTGCCTCCTGCCTGGAGGCAGAGCCCCAGACCCGGGGCCCCCTCCAAGGCCACATGACAGCAGCCTCAGCACTCCACCTTCCACTCAACTCCACTGCTGCTCAGGCTACACCATATTTATGGGCTGGTTCAGCCACCCTGCCAGGCCTCCTGCCTGGGGATTAGTCCAAACTCCGATCAACATTCAGACCCAACCTCTTTACCTTTGCCCACTAGCTTCTAGAAATTTTCAGGGACCTCCAGAACCAGGGTGAGGCGATAGAGGACTGGTCTGCAGAGCCTTCCAGCCTGACCTGAATCTGAACCCTGATCCAATTAACAAACTCATACAACTAGCATGTGTCACAAAGTATATTTATCTACACTAGTTGCACATTAGAGGGTGCTACATATATATATGATGCTAGGTCCACTTTAAAGCGGGATTCCACCCTAAAGTGGAACCTCCGCTGATCGGAACCCCCCCCCCCTCCGGTGTCACAATTGACACCTTTCAGGGGGGAGGGGGGTGGAGATACCTGTCAAAGACAGGTATTTTCACCCACTTCCGGGCATAGACTCCCACGGGAGTCTACGCCATTTCCTGCCCTGCCGCGCTGTCTGCTGGGACACACACGGGTCCCAGTGACAGCGCGGAGATTTCCTATTGCGCGGCGCAGCTCGCGCATGCGCAGTAGGGAAGTGAAGCCGATTCGCTTTACTTCCTGATTCCCTCACCTCGAATGGCGGCGGCAGCAGCTGAGGCCCGAGCGGTCGATCGGCCTCGGCTGCCGGCATCGCTGGAACCCGGGACAGGTGAGTGTCCATTTATTAAAAGTCAGCAGCTGTAGTATTTATAGCTGCTGGCTTTTAATGTTTTTTTTTGGGCGGAATCCCTCTTTAACGTGTAAGCACACTTTTGTTGATAAAACCTAGCCCCTCCATGTATCCATTATATACATTTCAAGGTTTTAGCAAACTTCATTGTAGATTCTTTCATGCTGCCAAAGAATACGTGTGTAGTCTCTTCATTTCTGTTCAAAAATTTTTATTTTATGTTAAAATAAATTACATGTACAAATTACGTAAGACAAATTATGTGATACCAGAAATAAAAAGTAGACATATTGAAGTACGGATGATACAAAGCAAAGAAGAATTTCAAGATATTCTCGTGGGAATGACAATAAATGGCCTTTATATATTTTAGAATTTAAAAACATTCTTATAGCTGAGTTTTAAACATTTTAATCCCAAGAAAATATAAATATGTCTAAAAGAAAATATATGATTTTAAAGTTTTGACCATAACTTCTAAAGTATGTTTATAGTAAGTATTATATAGTAAGGGAAGAACATAAAAGGTATATAGGAGGGGAAGGGGAGGGAATAATTCTCCGGAGGAGGTTTTATATATCATCTAATGTTGTAATTCTATAAAAAATCTTAATCACCATAACAATAAAACTCGGTTGTCAATATTATCTGACGTATAATATTTAATCCAGGGTTTCCATATGATATCAAACTTTGTCATCTGGTTTTTATCTATAGCGTCCATTTTAGCATGGATGAAAGATTGATTCATTCTACGTTTGGTTTCTGCAATATTCACCACATCTGTTTTCCACGCATTGGCTATAGTCTGCTTTGCGGCTATCAGGAGTGTAAGAACTAATTTGAATTGTTTCTGATTCAGAAAGGCTGGTTTTAAATTAAGGAGAGCTATAATTGGGTCTGGAAAAATTGGACGATCAAAAAATTTTGTAATTAGACTCTTCATTTCCTTCCTGCTATGTGCTGAGTGGGAGGTCTACCTACTATAGCAGGGGTAGGCAACCCCCGACACTGGTGCCGCAAGTAGCACTCAAAGACTCTTTTTCCGGCACTCGACTCCCTCCCCATTAGCAGAGCAGCGCAGGGAAGTGTCAGAGAGACACTAATGCATTCCAATTTCAGAATTCCCCACGCCGCGCCTGCACTGATGGGAAACATTGTTTGGTTCACTAACTTTGATGTAGCTGCGATCGTCAGCTTTTGTGATGGGGAAGAGATTGGGTGCAGTTCTGCTAGAGGGGGGCGGTCCCTGTGTTCAGGAGGAGGAGGACTGTCATTGGCCACTGCTAAAGCCAATCATAGTCCTGCTAGCCCCGCCCACCATCTGGAGGAAGATGACTCCCTTGGTTGCCGCTGCCAATCTCAGAAAGAAGGGGTTTCACTGTGATTGAGAAAACCAGTGGTTGAGCTTCTGGGAACTTTGTTGAAATTATTCCTGAACCCTTGTGTCACTTACTACTGAACTCCTCTGCACCCTGTGTCCCTTTAAGCCACAGCCAGTATTCAGCGCAATGAAAATCACACCCAACCACTTTTTCTCAGCTGCGGGGGCCCAACTTATGATCCTGCACACAGGCCCACTGCTTTCAGAAAATTCCCCTGACCTGAGCTCATCATAGCACATCCATTCCATATGCTTGTATGTGACATCACATACATAACATAAAGGGTGTGGGCTGGATCCGAGAGGCGGATCAGCAGGATGAGTGTGCCAGGGCAGGTAGACGTGTCTCATCTCTGCTTCCTTTCACCACTCTGCATATCATAGATGTGAAGAGGGCACAGGGGTGGAGCAGGAGGGTACAGCAGTGGGGAAAATGAGCAGGAGGGGTTCAGAGGTGGAACAGATGAGCAGGAGGATACAGCGGTGGGGCAGATGTGCAGGGAGCTACAGTGGTGGAAGAGATGAGAAGGGGGTTCAGTGTTGGTCCAGATGAGCAGGGGAGTTCAGTGTTGGGGCAGAAAAGCAGGAGGTAGAGCAGTGGGGCAGATGTGAAAGGAGGTGTATTGGTGGGGCAGATGAGCAGGGGGTTACAGTGGTGGTGCAGGAGAGCAGGGGGAACAGAGATGGGGCAGAAGAGCAGGGGGATACAGAGGTGAGACAGATATGCAGGAGGTACATTGGTGGGGCAGATGAGAAAGTGGGTTACAGTGGTGCAGCAGATGGGTTCTGTGTTAGGAAAGATGAGAAGGTGATTCAGTAGTGAGACAGAAGAGCATGGGGATATTGCAGTGGAGAAGCTGTCCTGGGAGGTACAGTGGTGTAACAGATGAGAAAAGGGGTACATTGATGGGGCAGATGAGCAGGGGGGTTACAGTGGTGGGACCGAAGAGCAAGGGGGGTACAGTGGTGAGGCAGATGTGCAGGAGGTACAGTGGTGGGAGGGATGAGAAGGGGGTTTAGTGGTGGGACAGAAGAGCAGAGGGTTACAGTGGTGGGGAAGGGGAGCATGGGGTACAGAGGTGAGGTAGATGTGCAGAGGAGAAGGGAGATACATCGGTGGAACACATGAGCAGGGGGTTACACGGGGGTCTTGTCCTGCGGGAACGCATGGGAACGGCGTTCCTGTACTTTTTCCACAGCAGGAACGCTGTTCCCATTAAGTGTCCCAAGCAGGGGCATGTTTGCTTTGGGCGGCAGTTTTCAAGGGGCAGCGCCGCCCAGAAGGGATCAGTGCCATCGCTACCGGGAGCAGACTGTATTGGGCTGGCTTAGCTGGGCTCTGGTGGTCTCAGGTGCTTGGGGATGGGAGGGTCAGTCTCGACTTGGCTCACCTCGGCTTGGGCAGAGGGGCGGGTCTCAGCTGTGCTCTTCCGGGGGGGGCGGTCTCAGCTGGCCTTGAGCGGGGGGGTGGTTTCGGCTGGCCTGGGCTCGGGTAGAGGGGCGTTCTCTGCTGTTCTTGTGCGGGGGGCGGCCTTGGCTCCGCTCACCACGAGCAGGGGGGCGATCTCAGCTGGCCTGGACTCGGACAGGGGGTGGTCTCAGCTGTGCTTGTGTGGGGGTTGGGCTCGGTTCTGCCCCCCTCAAGCATGGGGGGCAATCTCGGCTGGCCTGGACTCGGCTGGGCTCGGGCAGAGGGGCGATCTTGGCTTGACTCACCTCGGGTCAGGTGATCTTGGGCAGGGGGGATGGTCTCAGCTGGCCTGGACTCGGGCGAGGGGCTGTCTGCAGTGATGTGAAGGTAACCAGAAAGATAATCATGTTATACTTATTTCAGTTGTTATGTTTTAGAAATGAAACTGTTCCCCACTGTGATGCTAGTGAATAACTTGCTGGAGACTTTTCTATTCTGCATGATGACCAGGGGGAGTCCATGACCATCTCTTGTATTATGTCTGCAGTCTCTAACCATCTCTTGTATCATGTCCTCAGTCTCTGACCATATTTTGTATCATGTCCTCAGTCTCTCACAATCTCTTGTATCATGTCCACAGTCTCTGACTGTCTCTTGTATCATATCCGCAGTCTCTGATCATCTCTTGTATCATGTCCACAGTCTCTTGACTGTCTCTTGTATCTTGTCTGCAGTCTTTGACCGTCTCCTGTAGTATTTCTGCAGTCTCTGACCATCTTTTGTATCATGTCCACAGTCTCTTGCCTAGGGTAGCACAAAACCAAAATACACCACTGGTCCCAAGGGGCCTGGCTGGCCGTGCCCGGGCGGCACCCCCTACAGCAGCATATGAGTTTAAACTGTTAGCATTGAAGGCAGCCGCTGGTCCATGCAGCACCCACAATAGAAAATGAGAGAATCATACAAGCCTCCGCCTGATTCCTTTCAGCTGATGCTGGGCGGGGATGGAGATACATTGTGGGCGGATTCAATGGGATGGCCATTCAGTGGGATGTTCAGTGGGCGGGCCCTGGGGAAAAACGTTTTTATTTTTGAGGTGGGGGGGGGGATCTTGGGTGAGTTCCCACACTTTTCCCAGGACTTCACCCCTGGGGTTACAGTGGCGGGGCAGAAGAGCAGGGAGAACAGAGGTGGGACAGGTATGCAGGATGTACAGTCTCGTGGGGCAGATGAGAAAGGTAGAGAAAGGAAAGGCAGATGAGAAAGTGGTGGGGCAGATGAGCAGATAAGTTCAGTGTTAGGACAGATGACAAGATGGTTCAGTGGTGGAGCAGATGAACAGGGGGGTACAGAGGTGGGACAGATGTGCAAGGTAGTACAGTAGTGGGGTAGATGAGAAAGTGGGTACATTGGCAGGGGCAGATGAGAAAGGGGGTACATTGGTGGGACAGATGTACAGGGGGTTACAGTGGTGGGGCAGATGAGCAGGGGGTTAAAGTGGTGGGGCAGATGAGCAGGGGCTTAAAGTGGTCGGGCAGATGAGCAGGGGTTACAGTGGTTGGGCAGATGAGCAGGGGGTTACAGTGGTAGGGCAGATTTGCAGGGGGGCAGTGATCTGAGGCGTGAGAGTGCAGGATGTTAATTTCTCACTACTAAAGTAGTTTACTTTATTTACTTTAAAAAAAAAAATTCCTTTTCTTGATCATACATCACGGGACACAGGAGCTCATTACATAGTGGGTTATATAGGCACCTCTGGTGATTGGACACTGGTTAACCCCAATTAAGGAGAATTCCTCCCCTATATAACCCCTCCCATATGGGAGGCACCTCAGTTTTTTCGCCAGTGTCTATGGTGGTTGGTCACGTAAAACATGTGCTATGAAGAAAGCTCTGTGCAGGTCCCTGCGGGGGCCTAAGGGCTACAACAAACCGGATCCATATCTCGGGCCGATATTTGACTCCCAAGATGGTATGGTACCCGGGCCTCGTCATCCGAAGAAACAAGGTTTGGCCTGTAAGTCCTCTCCTATTGGAAGACTGGGCTCTGGGAAAACCAGACTTGGTGTACTATTTACATAGTGGCACGAAAGTTTCTGGCAGAGTCTTTTACATGGTCCAGGTAGGAGGTTCTTCTGAGAAAGAACCCCAAAAAAACCTGAAGGTTGGCACAACTCTGCCCGCCGTGATGGGTGAAGGCTGGAATCTGTCTGTTTTCAGCAATTCCTGCAGGGAGGACAGGTAAGGGAAGTTAATCCTATATATATTATGGATTTCTTCATTGAATAGTAGTATGTCTTACCTGGTATCCACCACTAGAGGGAGTAAGAGCAGCCTGATGCATACTTACATGCCTTTTCAGTACACACGCTCAGTGAAGCCTGGTTCTCCAGCTGTCTCACGTCTCCACTGCAATCCCTGCCACAATAGAGGTAATACAGGGGTCCCTCGTAGTCTGGGGGTCCCACGCAGCTCTGATGGAGTTTCCCTTTCCCCCCCTGGATTTCGCGGTCCTCGTGCATGCGCGCCGGGCACGCTCCCGGCCTAATGTAGGAGGGGGGAGTGTGGTTGTGAGCCGTGCACGTCAGTGTGCACGGCGCTGTACTGCGCAGGCGCCAGGCGGCAGATTTAAAAAGCCAGAGCGTCAGGGGGCTGTAAGTGGAGACACAGGAGCTGTGGGCAGTAAGCATCCCAAGGGATTGGATCCAGGCAAACCTTAGACACCTACTCAGCATCAGGTTGTGCAGTTTAAGCATATATATTTATTGTGAGACTTTAAGCACAACAGTGATTGCACTTTGTACTGGTACCTCTGCTTTGTAGCTTAGGACTATGTCTCCTCGTAAGAGGGTCTCAGGGGGAGGTAACAAGGGCACTGGTAAATCACCGCCTAGGTCCAGGGGTTCTAAAAATGCCTGTAAGTTACCATCCCCCCCTGCAAGACTGGAGCCAGCCTCTCAGGATGAGTCAGTGCCCCTGTCAGGTTTTGCAGCCTCTCCTAATGTGTCAGCCCCGGTATATGTCACTGAGGACTCCCTTAGGGCTACATTGGAGGGTTTTGAAGGGAGAATAATGAATTTTATTTCTGCTTCCCTGAAAGATAGCAGGAAAAGGGGTAGATCCCCTCCCTCTGCTGAGATTCCTCTTTCAGATGATTCTTCTGACAATGAGGAGAGATCCCTATCTTGGGACAGGGGTCTTGAGCAGTCGGAGGAACCAGAGGAAGAGGAGAGAGTCCCCTCCTCCCAGGCGCTCAGAAAACAAGTGCAGTATTATACTGAATTGGTGCGTACCACATTCAGAATGCCTGCTGCTGAAGTCGCTACATCCTCTGTTTCTTCCCTGGGAGTCAGGAAAGTCCCACAGACTGCCTATTCCTTCCCAATTCATCCCTTAATGGATAAATTGTTGTGTGAGGATTGGGGACATCCCGATAAACTGTTTGCTCCTCCTAAAAGGTTTTCTATGCATTATCCTCTGGAGGAAAGTTTCACCAAGAAGTAGGGGGTCCCATCTGTCGATGTGGCTGTTTCTTGCGTGAATAAAAACCTGACTTGTCCGTTGGATAATGCTCAGGTATTTAAAAATTCAACTGATAAGAAGCTGGAAACCTTATTAAAAGCCTCCTTTTCCATGACTGGCGCTGTGGTGCAACCTACAGTCGCAGCCGTGGGGTTGTGTCATTTCCTCAAGGAACAGGTTAAGCAGATGCTTGACCTCCTTCCCAGTGAGGAAGTAGAGAATTATGCAGAAATACCTCAAATTCTGTGTTTCATGATTGATGTGATTTTGGATTCTGTCCAACAAGCATCTCGTTTGTCTCTCCTGTTGGTACACATGCGAAGGGCCCTATGGCTAAAGAATTGGGCAGCTGGGCTGTCATGCAAGAAGCATTTGATTGGATTCCCGTTTAAACTGGAACGTTTGTTTGGAGAAGAATTAGACAAATTCGTCCAAAAAATTTCAGGGGGTAAATCTACTCTCCTTCCAGTCAAAAGGAGCAAACGTCCATCATTTAGGCATGCTCTCTCTCCCGGAGCATCAAGCTCTAAGCAGTGGCGATGGCCTTCTCAACCCTCCTCTACAGGAAAGGCTCAGGGCTGGGCCCAGGGGCAGAAAAAGACTTGGGGGCGAAAGCCTGCCAAGCAGAGCCAAAATTCTTCCTTGTGAAGGGGCGCCCCCCCCCTCGGCCGAGTGGGGGGAAGGCTCCTGCAGTTTGCAGGAGCCTGGCGGGGAGAGATCCGGGACAGGTGGGTGATCTCTTCGGTATCTCTGGGCTACAGGCTAGAGTTTCAGGAGATTCCACCTTCTCGCTTTCTAAGGTCAAGCATCCCCAGGGATCCAGTAAAGCAAAAACCGCTATTTCTGGCCTTAGGTCACTTACTATCCCAGGGGGTGATAGTAGAAGTGGACCCAAAAGAACAGGGTTCAGGGTTTTACTCGAATCTCTTCACCGTTCCGAAGCCAAATGGAAGTGTTAGACCTATTCTGGATCTGAACCGGTTTTTACGCATCCGGTCCTTCCGAATGCAGTCAATTCGCACTGTGTTCTCCTCCCTGCAAGGGGGAGAGTTTATGGCATCAATAGACATCAAGGATGCATATCTGCATGTGCCAATTTTTCCCACACACCAAAAATATCTAAGGTTCGCGGTAGAGCGGCGCCATTTTCAATTTGTGGCCTCGCCGTTCAGGCGTGCTACGGCCCCTCGAGTCTTCACAAAGATTCTGGACCCTCTCTTGGCAAACCTAAGAGCTCAGGGTATAGCCGTCATGGCTTATCTAGACGATTTGCTTCTCATGGAGAAAACAGTAGCGTTCCTGAACCACAGCGTTACCAGAACCCTAGAACACCTGGAACGCCTAGGTTGGATTATAAACCTAGAAAAGTTGTCCCTACAACTTGCCACCAGGTTGGAATACCTGGGTATGATCATCGACACCGCTCAGGGCAAGGTGTTTCTTCCAAGGCCAAAGGCCTTGGCCATTGGGGATCTGGTGCGCCTAATTCTGGGCAGGAGATCTTCCCCCATTCGATTGTGCACGAGACTGTTAGGGAAAATGGTCGCCTCCTTCGAGGCCGTCCCATTCGCCCAGTTCCACTCAAGGCCTCTGCAAAGATGCATCCTTGCGGCTTGGAACAGGAAGCCCCAATCCTTGGATCTTCCTATGCGTCTATCCCCAGGGACACGCAAGAGTCTCGTCTGGTGGTTACAAACCGAGAATTTGCTGAAGGGCAAAACTTTTCTTCCTCTTCCATGGAAGATTATCACGACAGATGCCAGCCTGACAGGCTGGGGAGCAGTGTTGGAGGAGACGTGCTCGCAGGGGAAATGGTCTGCGATCGAGAAGCTATTGCCCATAAATGTCTTGGAGATCCGGGCAGTTTATATGGCTCTCATAAAGTGGTCTTACAGACTACGAGGTCTCCCTGTTCGGGTTCAGTCTGACAATCCCACAGCAGTGGCTTATATCAATCACCAGGGCGGTACCAGGAGTCTGGTGGCCCAAAAAGAGGTGAATCGCATACTTGTCTGGGCAGAAAAGCATGTTCCGTGTCTTTCTGCAGTCTTCATTCCAGGAGTGGAAAATTGGCAGGCGGATTTTCTGAGCCGCCAGCAGTTGTGCCCAGGAGAATGGGCTCTGCACCCCGACGTGTTTTGGAACATATGTCACAGGTGGGGTACTCCAGACGTAGATCTGTTTGTGTCCAGGTTCAACAGGAAACTGGACAATTTTGTGTCAAAGACAAGAGATGCACTTGCTCAGGGGTCAGATGCTCTGACAGTTTCCTGGGATCAGTACAATCTGATTTATGCCTTCCCCCCGTGCCCGCTTCTGTCGCGGTTCCTGGGAAGAGTCAAGAGGGAGACAAAATCGGTCCTTTTGGTAGCCCCGGCTTGGCCCTGGCGACCGTGGTACGCAGAGATCATGAAGTTGGCAGTAGGCAGGCCATGGACCCTCCCTCTCCGGCCAGATCTGCTCTCACAGGGTCCAATTTACCATCCTGCTTTACGCAGTCTGAATTTGACGGTTTGGCTGCTGAGACCCACATTCTGAGAGACCGTGGCCTTTCGGGGCCAGTCCTTTCTACTCTGGTCAATGCCAGAAAGCCGGCCTCCAGGCTTATTTATTACAAAATCTGGAGGGCATATGTTTCCTGGTGTGAACTCAGGGAATGGCATCCTAGAAAGTATGTCATTAGCAGGATCTTGGCTTTTCTCCAGTCAGGCCTAGAAATGAATTTGGCCATAAGCACTATCAAGGTGCAGATTTCGGCCTTGTTAGTGTTTTTTTCAGAAGCCACTTGCATCGCATTCCGTGGTACGGGCTTTCATCCAGGGGGCCATGCGGATAAGACCGCCATTCAAACCTCCGGTATGCCCATGGTATCTGAATTTGGTTCTCTTGGCTTTGCAGGGGCAACCATTTGAACCTTTGCATCTGGCTTCATTAGTTCTCCTGACTAAAAAATTGGTTTTCTTGGTAGCCATATCCACGGCTAGAAGAGTATCAGAGCTAGCAGCTCTTTCCAGCAAAGAGCCGTATCTAATTATTCATAAGGACAGGGTGGTCATGTGTCCCAACAGGTCCTTTCTACCTAAGGTGGTTTCGGGATTCCATTTGAATCAAGATGTAATCCTACCATCCTTTTTCCAGACCCACAGTCCGCAGAAGAAGAATCTTTGCACACTTTGGATGTGGTAAGAGCAATCAGTATCTATCTTCAGGCAACTGCTCAGATAAGAAAAACTTGCTTATTTATTTTGCAGGAAGGCCCTAGGAAGGGCCAGGCGGCGTCAAAATCCACTCTCTCAAGGTGGATTAGACAGGTTATTTCTCAAGCCTATAGTGTTAAAGGGGAAGATTCCTCCTTTTCGGGTGAAAGCGCACTCTACTAGGGCTGTAAGTGCTTCTTGGGCAGTGCATCACCAGGCCTCCCTGGCTCAGATCTGTAAGGCTGCAACTTGGTCATCAGTCCACACATTCACCAGATTCTATCAGGTGGATGTCAGAGGGCAAGAGGATATCGCCTTTGGGCGCAGTGTACTGCAGGCTACAGTTTAGGTCCTCCGGTCCATGTCAGTCTATAATTATGATCTGTGTCTCCCTCCCCTCAATCTGAGCATTGCTTTGGGACATCCCACTATGTAATGAGCTCCTGTGTCCCGTGATGTATGATCAAGAAAATGGGATTTTTATATACAGCTTACCTGTAAAATCCTTTTCTTGAGAGTACATCACGGGACACAGGGCTCCCGCCCCTCTTGGGTTTTAAGTGGTTTCTTATTGCTTTGCTACAAAACTGAGGTGCCTCCCATATGGGAGGGGTTATATAGGGGAGGAATTCTCCTTAATTGGGGTTAACCAGTGTCCAATCACCAGAGGTGCCTATATAACCCACTATGTAATGAGCTCCTGTGTCCCGTAATGTACTCTCAAGAAAAGGATTTTACAGGTAAGCTGTATATAAAAATCCCATTTTTGTGATTAAGCGTAAAGTTGACATTTTTTTGTTATAAAATCGGCACGCTCAATTTCTTTGAAAACATTTTCCGGCACACTGTGCTCAAAAGGTTGCCTACCCCTGTGCTATAGTCACAAAATCAGCTCTAGAGTTAAAAATAAAAAGAAATTGCTGGGGAAAGCAGCCAACCAATCACACATGATGAAAAGACATTTGTGTAGCACACAGTACACTGTTCAAGATGCCCCCCAGCTTCAATGTTAAGGAAGTGCCAGTTAGTTGGTAGTTATATAAAATCATAGCTGGTTTGTATTGTTTTTTTAAATGTTAATAAAGTGTGCGCTTCAACCAACGTCCCCGGTAAGATCAGCGCCAGTGCTGGATGCGACAGGTGTTACTTTGCGTTTGGACCACCTGGGTAAGGCATTTTCCTTTCTATTTTTGCGCTTGCGGTGGCGCCTCAGTTTTAACCCTTTGTATGTTCTTTTGGTGAGCACAGAAATTAGGATATTTAGTACTACGGCCACCTTTAGGCATGTTGCTTTCTTTAGATCCCATCCCCTATTTGGAGGTGGGCATTGTTTGGTCTAATTTTTACTTCTATATCAATGTTGCAGCATTGGGGCTCTGGTCAGCTCCGAGGAAGAGGGCATGGCCCATGAAACGCGTTAGCTGTGTCCTACTCGATGGACTGACGTTGGGTGGCATTTGTTCATGTTAAGCCTGTGTCTTTCTTCTTTTGTGAGTACATTTGACTTTTAACATCTTTCTTTCTTTGTGTGTTTTTTTTTTTTTGTTCTATAATGTTTATTAAAGTTATTTAAATACTATACAATTTTTTTTGAGAACATTAACCGCCTTCCACCCGCCGTATAGACAAGTGACGGTGGAGCGGGGCGGCTCTTGTTCTGGGATGACATCATATGACGGCGCCCAGTTTAGCCACGATCCCGCAGCCACGGCTCTTTACCCATGTGATCGGCTGTGTCAAATCCAGCCGATCACATGTAAGAAAGGAGATGCCGTTTTTCAGCTCTTCTCGCCTCATACTGACAGAATGTGAGGTGAGGAAAGACAAACAGCGGCTCACAAGGGAGACACGTAAAGGTAATCATGGCACTGATCATCAGCGCCCTGATTACAATGCAGCCCTAACAGTGCCCATCAATGATGCCACTCTGTGCCCATCAGTGACACCAGTCTGTTCCCATCAGTGAGGCCAATCTGTGCCCATCAGTGCCACCTATCAGTGACCATCAGTGCCGCCTATCAGTGCTCATCAGTGCTGCATATCAGTGCCACATATTAATGCCTCCACGTCAGTGCTCATCAGTGCTGCATATCAGTGCCACATATTAGTGCCTCCACGTCAGTGCTCATCAGTGCTGTATACCCTGTTTCCCCCAAAATAAGACCTAGCGTTATTGTCGGTGATGGCTGCAATATAAGCTATACCCCCCAAATAAGCCCTAGTTAAAGTCCTTGTAGGTCTTATTTTCAGGGTAGGGCTTGTTTTGGGGGAAACACAGTAGGGCTTATTTGGGGGGTAGGGCTTATATTGCAGCCATCAACGAAATCACGCTAGGTCTTATTTTTGTGGAAACAGGGTATCAGTGCCACATATTATTGCCTCCTCATCAGTGCCAGCCCATCACTGCCCTTCAGTGCTGCCTCATCAGTGCCCATGCAGCGCAACCTATCAGTGCCTATAAGTGCAGCCTATCAGTGCCGCCTCATCGGCGCAGATCAGTGAAGGAGAAAAATTACTTATTTGCTAAATTTTCTGACAGAAACTAACAAACTTTTTTTTCCCAAAATTGTTAGTCTTTGTGATTAAATATCACCAAAATAAATCTCTGTGTGAAGAAAATTAAGAAAATTTAATTTGGGTACAGTTTTGTGGCAGATTCCTTTCTGTTTTGTTATCCTGAAGAAAAAGCTTTTTATTTGTGTGTGTCCATATGCAAAATGAATGTGAATAAAAACGATTTTATAATTATTGATGAGCTGCTGCACTTGCAGGGCACTTATCAGGAAAGTGGCAGGGTCTGTGTCAGGAAAGAAGCAAGTACCAGCCTCGCCAATATTGCCGCTTTCCTAACCACATGCGTGGTAGAGAGGCACCCTGGCGCATTCCTGGGCAAAATACAGCGGAACGGCTAATGCGCATGTGCAATTCAGCAAAACGGCTAATGCGCGTTCCCAATTCAGCGAAACGCAAATGCAATAGCGCACGCACAACCTGAGCCTCCCACTGCCTATAAAAGCCACTCTGTGCCATGGCCAAGTTGCTGGTTTGTCTTTCAGCTTCCTGTGTGTTTCCTGCTTGTATACTGATTCTTGATTACCCGTCGCTACTTGCCTCCTGTGTTTGACCCTCAGTCTGTCTACGGATATCACTTCCTGTCTCCAGTGATTGACCCTCGGCCTGCTCCCAGACTCTGCTATTTGTCTCCAGTGCTTGACCCCTGGCTTGCTCACAGACTTTGGATCCAGTTATCTGTGTTTAACCCTCGGCCTGTTTTATGGACTTCCTATCAGTCTTCAGCATTTAATCATCAGCCTGTTTACAGACCTACTATCAGTCGCCAGCACAAGACTGTTCTGGCTATCTAAGAGACTCTTGCCAGTCATTGGTGTATGACCCCTGGCCTGTTGTTGGATTAGCTGTTCATCTACCTTCCTGAGCTGCAGCATCTTCCAGTCCTGCATAGCTGTCTCCTTCCCGGTGACCTTCACGCAAGACTGCCCTGCCCGCTGGTGACCTGTGAATCTTTGTGCTCTTCACCCCCTGTACCATCTCCAGGAGTGGACTGCACTTATGAGCAAACAAGCAAGACAAAACTCTGGATAGCCACACACTGGAAAAAGATTTGAAATCCCATCTTTAATTGAAACAACGTGGGTCACATCAAAACAAAATCAAAAAATCCACAGCAAAAGGAATAACAGGGTACAGGAAAATACTGACGCGTTTCGCGCCGTAATCAGTGCTTACTCATAGCTGGATTGCACTTAGTCACAAGAGGTTACCACTCTCAGCATCTCGGCCTCGGTGAGTACCCATATATGGCAGTCTGCATCCCCTTTCGACGTGATTTCCTTTTGGAAGTAGCTTGACCAAAATGAAATCTTTATTGCATGGGATGCCCAAAATCTGGCTTGTGTCTTAGTGCAGACTTTTGGGAAAATCAGTTAGCCAATCGCACAAATAGAAAATTACATCTCTGGGGGGTCTTCTGTACAGAACACCTCTAGGTAGCCATATTGAATTGCCTTTTACAGAAAATTTCAGAGCTGCAGATTGAAAAGGAAAGGTCATTTGAAACATTTACTGTGTATACTCAAGTGTAAGCCGAGTTTTTCAGCTTGTTTTTAATGCTCAAAACCCCCTCCCCCCCCGGCTTATACTCGAGTGAGGGCAGCTTGCCCTGGGGCCGCTTCTAACTGTGGCTGCAGCGCTCCCCTCTCTCCTCACGGTAAAGCTGCAATGATGGACATGGTGAAGCTGCAGTGATGGGCACAGTGAGGATACAATGATGGCCACAGTAAGGCTGCAAACATAGGCAGTGAGGCTGCGGTGATGGGCACAGTGAGGATACAATAATGGGCACAGTAAGGCTGCAATCATAGGCAGTGAGGATACAATGATGGGCAGTGAGGCTGCAATGATGGGCACGGTGACGCCGGCAGCCTCTGTGTTGTCCGTGCCGCACTGCATCCTGAAAATTTACCAGTAGCTTCTGCATTTCTCCCACCCTAGGCTTATACACGAGTCATTACGTTTTCCCGGTTTTTTGTGGTAAAATTAGGTGCCTCGGCTTATATTCGAGTTGGCTTATATATGGTAATTACATAATGACGTGTAGCAATTGTATACGCTATATTCTTTATTTTTTTACTTGCTTTTTTTTTTTTTGCCACGAAAGTCAGGCAATACAAAATAGGCATTACAACAGCATGCTTGAGCATGGCACATCAACAATGTGGCTCAAATCAAAAATTTGCTATTACAGGTCTATTTTTTTTTTTAAAAAGCTCAAAATATTACTTTTTTTTTTATTGAGGACAAGGCACTTATGGTTCTTATCTGCTTTGCACTTTAATAAGGATCATGGTTTAGAAGTCCTCTGTGTGAATGACTTTTGCTTTATTGAAGAAATGTTTGCTGAAGTCGTGCTGTTAGGCTATTCCCCTTTGCACGAGGCATTTGATAAGAAGTGGATTGGAGTGCACTTCATGGTATGATGGGCTATTATACTAGAGCACAAGAGCTGTACTATGAAGCTACTGGGGCACAAAGTTATGTTTAAGTATATGTTTGCCTAAATAGGGTTACCTCCCAACCTACATAGTCAGATATTAACACAAAGCAAGTAAAATGTAAATAGAAAGCACTCATGTGAAAAGTAAGATAAGCAGAAAGATGATTTTTAACCACTTCAGCTCTGGAAATGTTTACTCCCCTTCATGACCAGGCCACTTTTCTGCGATACGGCACTGCGTTATTTTACCTGACAATTGCCCAGTTATGTGACGCTGTACCCAAATAAAATTGATGTCCTTTTTTTTCCCAGAAATAGTTTTCTTTTGATGGTATTTGATCACCTCTGCAGTTTTTATTTTTTGCGCTATACCAACATACCAAATAACAAAATGTAAAAAATCGAATTTCTTCATAAATTTCGGCCAATATGTATTCTGCTACATTGGAATACAAAAAAACTGCGCTACCCTAAAAACTCAGAAAGTAAAGAAGGCTGCAGTTTGGGTGGGATAAACACAATAGACAATAAAAATAGAAATAACTGCGCCCGCAATAAGTCCAACCAGGTCCAGCAAACCGGAAGGTAATTGACATCCGACGTGAGTATGGTATGCAATGAATAAAAGGTTACAGTCTCTGGATAAAGCATATACCCATATAGGTTAAATAAAAAAACCTCTGTGATCCACAATTGCGTGTGAGGTACCACCACCATATGGAAAGCCACTTACCAGAGGGCCAACCTACACCAGCATTCGCCTATAACTAAGCCACGGTCTCTGCCATCTGAATGGAAACCTCTCATAAGCAGACGTTTTCAATGGGGATAGCCTATCCTATCCCCATTGAAAACATCTGTGTATGACGAAACGCGTCTGGGAGGGTGTAGCAGTGACATAAATTTTTAAGGAGGAAGGGCTCCGGCAACATTGCCGGAGGGCTTTTTTATACGCTTTTAAATCTACATATGTTTGTAAGTACCAGTATTTGTTTAATAAATTATCTAGCATACAGAATTATGCTATGGTCCCCTTCCTTTCTATATATTATATAATTTTACAGATCGTATGTTCCATGGAAAGAGCCTAACATCCTGCAACACTTGAAAGGCATTACTGGGGTTTCCATTCAGATGGCAGAGACTGTGGCTTGGCTATAGCCAAATGCTGGTGTGGGTTGGCCCTCTGGTAAGCGGCTTTTCATATGCTGGTGGTTCCTCACACACAATTGTGGATCACAGAGGTGTTTTTATTCAACCTATTTGGGTATATGCTTTATCCAGAGTCTGTAACCTTTTAATCATTGCATACCATACTTACATCAGATGTCAATTACCTTCCGGTTTGCTGGACCTGGTTGGACTTATTGCGGGTGCAGTTTTTTCTATTTTTATGTATTCTGCTACATACTTCTGGTAAAAAAAAAAAAACAATAAGTATACAGTAAAACCTTGGTTTGAGAGCGTTTTGCAAGACAAGCAACATTTTTTAATACACTTTGACTTATATACCTAAAGTATATTGATATACTTGATATACAAGTGATGTGTTGATATAAGAGTAGCATCATGTCACAACTGAGTATAAAAGAGAAGAGAGGCGCCTCTAAGTGTAGCAATATGGTTACATTTAATGAAGGTACAACATTTAGCAATATATTGCTACACTAAGAGGCGCCTCTCTTCTCTTTTATACTGTGGAGGCTTCCATTTGTGGATGAACAGTTTATGGTTACACAACCCACTTTGCTATAATCTTTTTTATATGGACTATAAGCTGAAGGAACTATGAATAAATGGTTGTGGAACGAATCATATGAATTTCCATTGTTTCTTATGGGGAAATTTGCTTTGATATACAAGTGCTTTGGATTACAAGCATGTTTCTGGAACTAATTATGCTTGCAATCCAAGGTTTAACTGTATATTGATTGGTTCAAGCAAAATTTATAGTGTCTACAAACTATGTGATATTTTTCTTCTTTTACTAGTAATGGCAGCGATCGGCGACTTATAGTGGGACTGCGATATTGTGGCAGACAAATCGGCAGACAAAACTGACACTTTTTTGGGACCAGTGACACTAATACAGTGATCAGTGCTAAAAAAAAATATGCACTGTCACTGTACTTACGACACTGGCAGGGAGGGGGTTAACATCAGGGGCGATCAAAGGGTTCTGTTTTTAGGGAATGCTTAGCAGAAACACTGGATTAGTACATTCCGCTCTCACAGAACAGCAATCTGCCTTGTTTACATAGAAAGATCACTGTTCTGCCTGTCTCCCGAACGATCGGCTGGTCCCAGCACTCATTGCATCCGCTGGACCCGCTGATTGGCTCCCGCTGTGCGCAATCACAGCGGGAGTAGATCGCCGGCGGTGTGCGCGCCCCAGACCCGTAAGTTTTGGCTCACGTACTAGGTACGTGATCTGGCTCAGAGCGGCGGCGCTGCCGCAGTATAGCTATGGTGGGCAGTCCGCAATCGGTTAATAACATTAGATTTTAAAAATTGGAGTGTGTAATGATTACATTTATTTTATTGTTTTGTTTTTGTAATGAAGGTGGAGTAATCATCCAGAACAAATCTCTAATGGAACAAAAGGAGTAAATATTCCACTCAGGCACAAAATTCCCGGGCTACCACTGACACCAGGAGCCTGTTCTGTAGTCAATGGCTGCTCACATAGTCTATCCACTCACCAACAAAAAGCCTCAGAACACTTGTATTCCATCTTCCAGCACAAACACTGAGCCATCAGAGTATGCAAAACTACTGATGCGTTTCACTCAGTCAGGAACTTACCGATAGGGACCCCTAGCAAAAACACTAATTAATTTCACTGAGTCAGGAGCTTACTCTGAAGGGTCCTATAAATGAGCTCCTGACTAAGTGAAACACGTTAGTGTTTTTCAAGCCCAGATGGATCAACCTGTGTACTGGAAGATGCAATTATTCATGAATTGGTTCCTTTCTTCTCCTCCAGAGCCTGGTATAGACAAATTGCTGATGGGTGAACGAATGAATGCGTTTTTCTTGCAAGAGGTAAGTTTATGGTGCAAATGAGATATATATGGGTCCATTTCTGCTGCTACTTTTGTGATTGTGATCACCAGATGGACAACTTTTGGGTGTCTGGTGATTAGCACTGAGTATAGTACCTAGTAGTACAATCATCTGGGGGGATTATGGGGAGCCTTCCTGGCTGGCAGAACACAATGATTACTTAGCTGTCAGCAGTGAATGCATGTAGGAAATCTGACAGGCCTGTCAATAGATTGACTTGGGTACAATCAGCCTGCCCATAGATGGATTGAATCTCGCCCATTCCCTCCTGAACCAGATGAATTTTGATCCATGTATGGTCTTCTTTAGGCTTGATTAGTCCTAGGACAGTGATGGTGAACCTTGGCACTCCAGAAGTTTTGGAACTACATTTCCCACAATGCTCAGGCACTCTGCAGCGTAGTCGAGCATCATGGGAAATGCAGTTCCAAAACATCTGGGGTGCCAAGGTTCACCATCACTGCCCTAGGGTGTCTACTGTCCTGATTGCAATGTAAATAGCTGGTTACTACACATTTCTTTTATCTCTCGGTGTAAAGTTCTCACATTTTCACCCCTTTCTTATCCATCCCGTGTGTCATCTTCCAAAAGGGGATACAGACTGCAGAGAAACCTGATAAAGCTTATAACCTTTCCCTAACCTATGGAAAACTATTCAGAAAAGTTTGTGGCTTTAGGCACTTAGATGGCAAGCAATCAAGGTGTTATGAATCAGATGTCATGCAATTGGACCAGTATACTACAGGTCCATTTGTAAGTGCGGTCCAACTGGGGGTTGGTGGAATCCGGTGTGGGGTTAGAAAGAGGGTGGCTGCCCCAACAAGGTTTAGCATTGGACAAGTTCTCTGAAGTTGCAGTTCCTCATAATTTGGGCCATGGCTCCAAACTCAGAGCCACTATTAGTGGTTGTGTTGTGTCTAAAGGCTTTTTTTCTTCAGTCTGATACCACTTACCGGCAAAAGATTCCATCAAGCAAGTGACATAAACAGACTGTTGGCTTAAAGGGCCCTTCATCTGTGACAGCTGCTAACCATTGCAGGTAAAGAGTGGCCTGAAGTTCCTCTTCCAGGCTTCTTTATATTAAAGTATATGTCTTCTCCTCGAGAGGATTATTTTTTCTTTTACGTCTGTTGCTTTACTAAGAAAGAGCGTATAATACTCCCTGTGATGTTATCACCAGGTTTGTAAAAGGCCTGGAGATGGCATCACCAGGTCAATTCCTCTGGACGTAAGCCTACCCCCAGAACTACATCTCTCAACAGCCCTTTCCTTAGGGCAAAAAGACTGTGCACTCTGCAAGTGCACTTGCTCCAGAGCTTAGTAAATGAGCAGAATCTCTGCTGACGTCCATCATCCAATCATGTTAAAGCAAAAATGCATTTTATTTTTATTTTCTTTGCACGTGATTGGGTGCTCTCTGCAAAGTGAAGCCTTACCTTATTTACTAAGCTCTAGATCAGGCATGTCCCTGGCGCTGCCATTGGACAACTGTTCTGTCCATCAAATGGAGCATCCACTGTGCAGCTCGTTTTGCACAGAGTGGCCCCCGAACCTCCTTTTCTGGGGTCCCTCGGCTCTTCCCCGCATCAGATAACCCCCTGGGAAAAGCGCTCTCCCTGGGGGGGTTACCTTGATGTGTGTATGCTCCATCGGAATTTAGCAGGCCGAATTCCCGCCAGCAAAAATTTGAGAACAGGTTCTCAATTTTCCCAATGGAAAAACGTTCGATTGGAAATTCCGATCATGTGTATGCAATTCCGACGCGCAAAAACGCACGCATGCTCAAATTCAACTACAAGATAGAAGCTATTGGCTACTAGGTATTGAACTTCCTTTTTCTAGTCCCGTCGTATGTGTTGTACGTCACCGCGTTCTTGGCAATTTGGTGTGACAGTGTGTATGCAAGACAGCTTGAGCGGAATTCCGTTGGAATTCCTTCGGGAAAACAATCAGAGCTTTTTCTGACCATAATTCCGATCGTGTGTACACGGCATTAGTGTCACTTTAAACATTCACTTTAATGCAGAGAGCCTGGCAAATGATGTCTCACTGATCCTGTACTGGAAAAGCAGCAAAAAATGCATAATTAAAAAAACTCTTATGGTGAACAAGCCTTTAGGCTAAACTCAACACAGTATATACTACATGTATATCTAATGCTGCACATCAGAGGCGTCATTTCTATCAATTAGCCCATAGGAGTTGCTATAAACTGCACATTTGGTGTTCTCGAGCAAAAACAACCGAAGGACTTCTTTTTTCATGTTTAATTGCCTCCAGACAATATTATATAATGCATGAATGTGGAGGTGCATAGGACAGATGTTTTCTCAGAATAGAGAGGCAGGGAATCTGCAGGCCGTGGGCAGGAATAATTGGGGAGATGAGAATATTCTGTACCAAGATTGCTGTGTGGGTGGGAGGACAGAAATGAGTGTTTGCAACAGCAGATGCTCCACTTTGGAATATTACCTTCAGGTATGTAAGAAAGTCGCCTAAAAGACATAAACAACCAAATATTGTGCTCTGGTGTAACATATACTATACATCTCAATGTCCTAATATTTACACTGCCTTTCTCCTCATTTAAAGGACAACTCCACTCGGGACAGAAGTTAGCAGAACTTAAAATGGTTGTAAACTCCGTAAATATACACAGTGAAGTGACTAGCTGTAGGTGATACACAGAGATGAAACATAAGTTGTACCAGTTTTTCTGCAGTCTTCTCTACATAAGTTCAAAGTCCAGAATTTAGAAAGCTTGCCTGAGCTGTCAGGAAAAAAAGGGGGCAGAGAGCTGAAGTTACACTCTGCAGAGCTAAGTGAAGAGAGTTCTGAGAGCTGATTGGAGGGAAGGGATATACCCCCCCCCCTTCACACAGCAGACAGAAATGAGACTTAGGGGGTTATTTACAAAAAGCAAATCCACTTAGCACTACAAATGCAAACCACAAGTGTAAAGTACACTTGGAAGTGCAGTCGCTGTAAATCTGAGGGGTAGATCTGAAATGAGGGGAAGCTCTGCTGATTTTATTATCCAATCATGTGCAAGCTAAAATGCTGTTTTTTTTACTTTCCTTGCATGTTCCCCTCGGATCTACAGCGACTGCACTTCCAAGTGCACTTTCAGTGCAATTTCAAATGCACTTTGCGCTTGTAGCGCAAAGTGGATTTGCCTTTAGTAAATAACTGCCTTCGTGCTCTTAAAGTGATTGTAAACCCTTACAGACCACTTTGACCTACAGGTAAGCCTAGATTAAGGCTTACCAGTAGGTCCAAGAAATATCTCCTAAACCTACATGGTTTAGGAGATATTTACAAAAAGATAGGCACCGCTGTCTATGGCGCATGCGCACTGAGCATGCCGCTGCTAACGGCGATATGCCATTAGTGGCGGCTCCCGTGCGCATGCGCGGAAGTGACGTCATCGCTACTCCGGTGCTGTGAGTGGCCGGAGCAGCGATACCCGGAAGAAGATGGACACTCCGTGCTACAGGGGACAGCGGTGACATCGCTGGCTCCGGTGTCAGGTAAGTGACACATAATGGGCTACTATGCGATGCTAAGTAGCCCATTATGCTTTACCTTTGCAGGGAGACAAAGAGGAAGTAAACTCATCAGGGCTTACTTCCTCTTTAAGAATTTACCCTCTGGAAGATTTACCACCCCCCCCCTTCATGACCAGGCCATTTTTTGAAATACGGCACTGCGTTATTTTTACTGACAATTGCACAGTCATGCGACACTGTACCCAAATAAAATGTGTGTTCTTTTTTACACACAAATAGAGCTTTCTTTTGGTGGTATTTGATCACATCTGCGCTTTTTATTTTTTGCGTTATAAACAAAAAAATACTGACAATTTTGAAAAAAAAAAAAAAATTCTGACTTTCTGACAAATCAGACACTAAGGCCGCGTACACACGGGCGGACTGTATGGCCTACTTAGTCCGTCATACAATCCGACGGACAGTCCGTCATACTTTCGAATGAACGGACTTGACCACACACGGATGCACAAACAGTCCGTCGAAAGCTTGCGCGATGACGTGTACAGCACGTACGACGGGACTAGAAATAGGAAGTCCAATACACAGCAAAGCACCCTTCCGCCGTGTAAATCCTTTCTGAGCATGCGCCATTCTTAGTCCATCGAACTAGCCTACTGACGAGCGGATTGTCCGCTGAAACCAAAGTATGACGGACAGAATTTCGAAAAATCCGAAATACTTAGTACGCCAGACTGCACGCTGAAAAAGTCAGCTGAAGCCCACACACGAGCGGACTGTCCGCTGAAATGTGTTTCGACGGACTAAGTAGGCCATACAGTCCGCCCGTGTGTACGCGGCCTAAGTGACACTTTGTTGGGGACCAGTGACACCATTACAGTGATAGTGCATATTTTTAGCACTGGTCACTGTACTAATGACACTGGCTCAGAAGGGGTTAACATGGGGGTGATCAAAGGGTTAAATGTGTGCCTAGGGCAGGGTTGTCCAAACTTTTTTCCAGATTTGATGAAGTGAACAAGGCGTGAGGGCTGACCATTTTGCCTGACATTATTTGAACCATTAAAATTTGGTCTAAGTGCGTTTGTCTGAGCACTAATACACTGCCCAACAAGAATTCTCTTGCCTTTGTGGATGTGTGTGGTGAAGAAATGAGCTTGGTGTGTTTTTTTTATATATATCTTTTGGTGCCCCAACGAATCCCCAAGCACCGCTCAGGACTAAGGATGATCTCGGGTGTGTTATTTGGATACCGTAGTTATCGGCGTATAACACGGACCTTCACTTTAACCACTTCAAGCAAAACGGTCAGTGCTTTGACGCTGAATACCGGGGTTATGGCAGCAGCTAGCTGCCATAACCCCGGTATCTTCGTGAACGCCATGCGTTTCTCTTTAAGATAAAAGTGGTCTCTGCGGCGGATTCGCCATGAGATCACTTTTATCCACAGCGGAAAAGGTGCCCAACCACCCTCCCGCCGTGCTCTGGTCATCTCCACTGCTTACCAGACACGCCGGTAGTGGCAGAGACGATCACATCCTCTCCCGTGGATGCCTGGCTGCCAACTGAGGGGAAGATGAACCCTGCTCGGCTCTATGGCATGGGAGGGCAGAAGCGACGTCAAAAGTCTGCTTCTGCCTATAGCTCTTAAAGGAGAATTTTTTTTCTTTTTTCAAGTGACTTTTTTTTATTGCATTTTAGTCTAAATATGAAATCTGAGATCTTTTTTGACCCCAGATCTCAAATTTAAGAGGTCCTGTCATGTTTTTTTTCTATTAATTGTAATAGGAATAAAACTGACCCAATTGGAAAAAAACTGTGTCAAAATAAAAAATGTAAAAGTAAAATAAATAAGAATATTTTATTTTTTTTAAAGCGCCCCGTCACGACGAGCTCGCGTGCAGAAGTGAACGCATACGTGAGTAGTGCCAGCATATGAAAACGGCGTTCAAACCACACATGTGAGATATCGCCATGATTGTTAGAGCTAGAGCAATAATTATAGTCCTCGACCTTCTCTGTAACTCAAAACTGGTAACCTGTAGAAAATTTTATACGTCGATTATGGATATTTTTAAGGGTATAAGTTTGTCGCCATTCCACGAGCGGGCGCAATTTTGAAGCGTGACATGTTGGGTATCATTTTAGTCGGTGTAACATTATCTTTCACAATCTAAAAAAAAATTGGGCTAACTTTACTGTCTTATTTTTTAAATTCAAAAAAAGTGTATTTTTTCCAAAAAAGGTGCTAGAGATAGTTTTTGGTTAGAGCAGGTAAATTTGGGCAGGCCGAGCTGGAAACTAGGCCTGTTTTTTTTTTGATCTGTGTGGGCTGGGAGTGGCTCAGAATAGCAGCTGTGACTCAGACAGCATCACTCCACTGTCACCTCCCATCTTGCCACTTGTCAATTCTAGGAGAAGAGGAAGGGAAGAGAGGTGGAGCTGTCTGGGGCATTACAGGGAGCCCTGACCAATCCCCAATTAGGATTGGCAGGGGGCAGGCCTCCTTGAAATATCTGGAGTCAGCCCAGCTAGGGAGGAGTTGTCCGGTGGAAGAATTGAGGATGGAGTACTAGGCTGTCGGGGCCTTGGAGGGAGCTCCCCCAGTGGAGGGGGAGGGGTTGGGTGACCTTGGACCTGGGACTTGGGTGCAGGATGGATTCCTTTCAAAAACTCATGAAGGATCTGAACAGGGGGCACAGGAGGAGTCAGAGAGGACAGCAGAAGCTAGTACTGCTGGTCAAGTCTTCAGGAGGGGACCACTGGTTTAGAGCCGGGAGGGCTGGTGAGTGACATGGACAGTCGGGAGGACTGGAGAGGCATGCCAGGGAGGACTGAGAGGAAACAGTCAGAGCCGGGGGTGGAGCCAGTGAGGATTGCAATGGCATGGGCAGTGGAGTCAGGCAGCTGCAGCCAGGAGGGCTGCCAAGACCTGAAGAGGGATTGCTGGGAGCAGTAGTCCAGGATAGGACAGCTAGCACTAAAGATTTCCTATTCTATTTTAGCTACACTAAAAGGGACCCGTGGTCCCTGCTTGCAGAGGGCAATTGCTGAGGCCTGACTGAGTCAGAGTTGGGCCTAACCATGTGCTAGCTGTGCCTGGAGTAAAGTATTGAGTGAGAAAGAGATGCTGTGGAGGAGACTGAAGTAGCCAAGTGTGTATAGTTGTCCCAATGTATTGATATTCAATCAACCAATTGCTTATTCTACTGGGCATCCTATATATTCCCAACCCTATCCAAGTTCAAATCCCCCAATAAAAATACAAAAAACAAGCACATGGCATGTTCATTGTCTCCAAGGTGATTGGAAAGTGAATGCCAGGCTGGGCAGGGTGACACGGGGGCTACAACTTTCAGCATCGCCTACGAGGGTACCGCTACATATGTATTTATTGAAAATTCATGCAACTTATTTTTAAATGTAACTAGTGCAAATATTTCTATTTGTATTTATTTTGGTAATGGCCCCCTATAATCCCCTGTACAACAGAACTCAGCCTGGCAATAGTAGACAATAAGCTATGCTGCAGTGAACATGTGCTGATGCGCAGGAACATGCTGACAGGAGTATAGAGCAAAGAGGGAAGAAAGACGTCTTCATTTGTGAACTTTTGCTCATTCACTGTCCAATCACAGGCTAGAGGCAGGAAGTTGCTTAACCACTTCAGCTCCAAAAGATTTACCCACCTTTCTAACCAGGCCATTTTTGCGATACAACACTGCAATACTTTAACTGACTGATGCGGTAATGCAACGCTGTACCCAACTTAAATGTATGTAATTTTTTTCCCCACAACAACTACAGCTTTCTTTCAGTGGTATTTTATAACCTCTGCGTTTTTTTTTTTTGCGCAATAAAAAAAAAAAAAAAGAAAATTTTGATTAAAAATTTTTTTTTTTAGTTTCTGCTATAAAATATATCCAGTATAATAATCTAATTTCTTCATCAGCTTAGGCCAATATGTATTCTGCTACATATTTTTGGTAAAAACAAATCCCAATAAATGTATATTGATTGGTTTGTACAAAAGTTAGAGCGTCTACAAACAATGGGATATAATTGTGGATTTTTTTTTTTTGACTAGTAATGGCAGCGATCAGCGACTTATAGCGGGACTGCGATATTGCAGTGGACAAGCTGGACACTAACTGACACTTTTGACACTTTTTTTTAGGAACCAGTGATATAGATTGGTGCTAAAAATATGCCAGGGAAGGGGTAATATTAGGCGCAATCAAAGGGATAACTGTGTGCCTAGCTGGTGTTTTACTATTGCGGGGGAGGTGCTTTGACCAAAGGAAGGCATAGATACGTGTCCCTGCTCTGCAATTACACAGGATCCATGCTTTCCTTAATGACGGATCGCTGTTCTGCCTGTGTACAGAACAAACAGCAGGTCCCAGCAGACATTGGATCTGTCGAACCAGCTGATGAGCACCCTTTGTGTAGAATAACAGCGGGAGCGAGCCGCCAGTGGAGCCCACTACCCATAAATGCACAATCAAGTATATATACAGAATTTTGCGCGGCACAGCCGCCCTGTAGCAATACAAAGTGCTATAGGGCGGTCGGCAACTGGTTAACTGAAGTAGAGAAAAGTGAGGTCACCAGTCTGGCTTTCCTGTCTCAGAGGGCTATGTGATTTTCTGGACAGGATGGGCAGAAATACAAATCCTTTGGCAGGTATACAGCTTGTCAGTGGCGGCTGCTCTATTAGGGGCGTGGGGCCACTACCCCCTTGATCTATGCGCCTGGCCCCTAATCTCTATGGACGCATAGATTTTAATGTTTTTTTTTGGAAGCACACGATTAGAGCCTGAGGCTCTAATAGGCTTAGAAGAGGGGGGGCTCGGGGCACAGAGTACTGCGCCCTGAGCCCACCCAGTTGTGTGACATTGGCAAATTAATAGTCACTAATGTCTTCCTGCTTCTCCACCCGGCCAATCAGAAAGCAGGTCCTGAGACCCGATTGGCCGGGAGCCCTAAGACCCGACTGGCTGGGAGGAGAAGCGGCTGCCGGGACATCTTGGAAGAGGAGGGTGGGGGAGCAGGAGGGCAGGGGAGGCATCCTTTGCCCTACTTCCAGCACTAGGATCCCAGCTGTCCTCGGAGCCCACAGCCAGGGTTTCCGCCACTGCTTCTCCTGCCTGTCAGTGCACTGCTGTGTGGCCCCGGCACTCAGACCCTGGACCACCACAGGAGAACACCCGAGGCAGGAGGAGGAGGCATGGCTTCTGCCACCTGCACCAGGTTCACCAATGAGTACCAGCTCTTCGAGGAGCTCTGCAAGTAAGACACATTCCTTCATTTCTCAATATGTCTGACTGTCTGTCCATCCAGAGAGGAGACTGCAAACTTACACAGAATACATGGGGCCCATTATACACAATATATGTATCTGTATCTGTGAATTAAAACTCTGTATTGAGCTGTGCACTTGAACTGTAGTTTTAAAGTAGCTATAAATGATCACCTTGTAAAACAACCCATTCAGTTTGAAATAGAAATGAAAACCAAAACATTTGTGTATAGATTAAAAAAAAAAAAAAAACATTATAAACACGTTTTTTTCTCTTTTGTTATAAGTGATCACATTCCCTCTGTTCTCAGTTGCATAGGAGCTGGGGGGAGGAGAAACAGCAGTACACTGAGCTTCCCAGTGAAAAGCTGTGCGTGGGGAGGGTGTGTCAGGACAAGTCTGATCATGAGTTCCCAGCACAGCTACAGAACTGACCACAGTGTGTTCTCCTGCTTAGAGTGGTCAGTTTTTAATAGGAACGCAGAAGGACTGACAGGAACACCAAAGATTTCACACAAAGGAAGCAATACAAAGAACAGGATACTTCTTCATTCAAGTACATGGATTGTACAGCAGCACATATCAGGAATAGGAAACTTTAGGGTAACCAATGCTTTAATCCTCAGGCTGGCTTAGCAAGTAAGGAGCAAAGTCATCCAGTACTGTATGCCAGTAATTATACTGGTCTTTTATTCAAATACCTTCCAGTTTTACCTGTTTGCAACACATTTCCAATAAACGCACATCTGAAGACACTGCAACAAACAAGCAGAGATTATTTTAAATATTTTTAGGGCAAGACATCACATACTATAATTTAGAAGGATTTAGTACAGATTTTATGGAATAATATAGAAAAGGTATTTTGTATCTACACAATTTTATCGAGCAGTATTGTAGAATTATCTGAAGCACCCCTCCCCAGCTAGGCTGCCCATTCCTTTGTTTTAACTTGAAATTCCTTCACGTCATCCAAATGAAAACAGATTTGATCAGCAATAATCCCCATGGAGAGAGTCGGAATGATTGATTTCCATCTGTGAATGATACAGGAGTCAGCCAGAGGATAAATGACCAGACAGTCATGGTTCCCCCAAACTTGTCACATGGTTGGTGTTTCACGCTCTCTCCAAGGGGTAAGGGATTTATGGATCTCATCAAGCAGAAAATAAAGGCGCAGCTATTGCAGACACATCGGCACAAGGGGAATATGTCTGTACATCTGCACATCACAATTAGAAGAGGATTTTAAAAAAATACTGTAATCATTGCACCCATTGGTGGCCCATTCATAGGGGGCACACTGTGAGGCTGCATATGATGGGACACCGTGAGGCTGCATATGATGGGGCACAGTGAGGCTGAATTTGATGGGGTACAGTGAGGCTGCATTTGATGGGGCAAAGTGAGGCTGCATTTGATTGGACATAGTGAGGCTGCATATGATGTGGCACAGTGAGGCTGCACATGATGGGGCATAGTGAGGCTGCATTTGATGGGGCACTGTGAGGCTGCACATGATGGGGCATAGTGAGGCTGCATTTGATGGGGCACCGTGAGGCTGCATATGATGGGGCACAGTGAGGCTGCATTTGATGGGGCACAGTGAGGCTGCATATGATGAGGCACATTGAGGCTGCATTTGATGGGACACAGTAGCTGCATTCGATGCTGCACAGTAGCTGCATTTGTTGGGGCACAGTGGCAGCATTTGATGGCACAGTAGCAGGATTTGATATGGCACAGTGGCTGCGTTTGATGGCAAAGTGGCTGCACTTGATGGGCAGAGTGGCTGCACTTGATGGGCACAGTGGCTGCATTTGATGGGCACAGTGACTGCATTTGATGGTACAGGGGCTGCATTTGATTGCACAGTGTCTGCATTTGATGGCATAGTGGCTGCATTCGATGGTACAGTGGCGGCAATTGATGGGCACAGTGGCTGCGTTTGATGGGCAGAGTGGCTGCATTTGATGGCACAGTGACTGCGTTTGATGGTACATTGGCGGCAATTGATGGAGACAGTGGCTGCGTTTGATGGCACAATGGCTGCGTTTGATGTTACAGTGGTGGCAATTGATGGGCACAGTGGCTGTGTTCGATGGCACAGTGGCTGCATTTGATGGTACAGTCAGGCTGCAATTGATGGATTTGTTTCCTGAATTTTTCAGTTTGTTTGCTCCCCCTCAAAATTTTTGAGCACCAGCCGCCACTGATTGCACCAATGGTACTGGGGACATCTACAGAAATGTACTTTCTACCACAGCAACGGGGACTCTGTCATTACTTGCAGAGGTACTTGTTGATGTCATAAATACAGCAGAATCCTTTACAACCAGCTTGACTGGGAGGAGGACTGCTTGAATTTAAAATTGAACTACAGACAATAAAATTTTTATTTAAAGTAGTTGTAAACCTCAGACATTAAATATGAACAAAGCCACAGGGCACTCAAGCCACTCTTAGAGGCTTTCCAAGATGCCCACTTAACCTACCGCTGGGGCTTCCCCTTCAGCCTTTCAGTCACTAAAGATGGTCGCCAGGTCACCTTGCAAAATTAATCTGATCTGCCTCAATTTCTTTCTTGTCTTGGATTGCCTTCAATGAACATTCCAGATTGACACACCTCCCTGGAAATCCCTGTTCCTGCTCGCCCACAACCCTGCAACCTGTTCGTCGCAGGGGCCGGAACAGACCTCGCAATGGTTCAACTCGCATGGATGGCTCGTCGCCTTCTTAATCAGTGGCCCCCTGAGTGACTGTCTTAATATTTACTGAACTCTCCCTTTCCCATAGGGATGTTGTTTTTGATGCTACTGCAAAGCATTTACATGAACACCCAGGGCCTGGGTGTGCCTTTTCACTAAAGCGGGCCCACCTGCTGGGCTTGCGCCCGATGCTTCTCCACCAACCCCAATAGGTTAACTCTCCTGAGTTATGTTTCCCGGTTGGGGAAAACTGAGGTGCCTGCCAGGCGTTCTGTTTAGTGTATGTTTTGTTTAATTGTTTTTTAGGCCTTTGTCTTTTTTGTCTTCCCAGCACTCCTTCTTTAATGGTTCAGGCTGCTGCAGATCTCTCTCCACCGTTCCTGATGATTTTAACATATTTCCACATACGGGCTCCTCATGGCTTCCCTGAAAATTGTGTCCTACAATGTCTGTGGCTTGGGCTCTCCACATAAACACAGTAAGTTGTGGCTTGAGATGAAGAGACTGGGGGCACACATCCTTTTTTGCAGGAAAAATATTTTCGTACTTACTCTGTCCCCTGCCTCCCCACACACCTGTACGATCAATGGTACCTTAGAAACTCACGTCGGTCAAAATCAAGTGGCGTGGCGATAGCCATACATAAATGCTGCCCCTTTATCCCCCTAGATCATTACGCTGACCTGGAAGGCAGGTTTGTCTTCCTAATAGGCACCCTATTTGAATGCAAAATTACCCTTGCCAGGGTGTACGCCCCAAATACCAGGCAACTTACATTCCTGGACAAGGTTCTGGAGTCTCTTTCCTCGTTTCGGGAGGGGCAATTGGTATTAGGAGGAGATTTTAACATAAGCCCTGACCCACAGCTAGATAGCTCCTCTGGTCACTCAGTACATTTGTTTGCATTTCTTAAACACTTTCGGAAGTCCCTGCATGCTTATCATGAGAAGGGGATGCGGACAGCGTCCCACCTGCCCTACACCACTCAGGCCATGGCAGGCAAAAAATTGGTTTCATAGGTATTGAGAGTATTCACCAGAGAAACTGAACTGATCCCAATAGAACCATCTTGTTTTGTGTTATTCCGTTTTGTCCCGAAGATCGGCGGTCGGACTCTCCATGCTTTCTATGTCTTTCACTCTAACGAACCATTGGGCGAGGGTAGGAGGAGTTTGTTGTTTCCACATAGCTGGGATGCATGCTCTAGCTGCATTAAGTAAATGTTTAAGTAATGATTTATTGTATTTTTTCCGGGATAGAGGGGTCAGGTTAAAAAGGACTGTTGCAGGATCTCCGGATACTGAGATGTCTGTAAATATGTGGATCAATTGGGTGACTTGTAGCCAAAATGGCTGGATACTCAGGCATTCCCAGAAGATGTGTAAAAGTGTGCCCTTGTGGGAATCACATCTCCAGCATCGATCACTCAATTGTGGGAATAATTTGGCCAGCACAGATGGGGTTCTATACCCCCATGTTATGATTTTGTAGGTGGTTTCCTGGTATTTACTGCATAGCGAAGATTTATGAGCGAAAAAGAGAATACGTTTCTATTTTTATAAAGAAACATAGTTGGTCGAACTTTAATTGCTGCAACAAAATCCCATGGGTGAACCTCTTTTTTGTTCTCATTTGTGATGGGAAGGAGCAGCTATGTAACCCATCTACACTCACTGTTTTCCTTCTTGAGGATTCAATATGACCAAACACGATGAGTGATCGCATGAGTTAATTTACATAGAAACCCACTGGTGCAGCTGTCATTGTGCCACTTACAGGGGCTAGATGTACTAGAATGGGGGACAGCCAAGCAGCTAGCATTTTCAGTGCATGTTCAGCAATGGAAATCTCCATGTATCTGTAGCACCCCCTAGTGTGTTAGGTTGTTAGTATAGCTGTTAGTGTAGGAAAAGTTAAGTTTGGCTTGGGCTAGGCCTGAGCTGTGAATCTGGGTTAGGGTTCAGTGACTCAGGGCTGTGTGACTCATCCTAGTAGCGTCTCTGGTGCCTCTCCCTGTTCTCTGGGACAATGGAGAACGTTCTAGACATAGTGGGTGGAAGTTAGTAGGCACGGGAGCAAGAAGAGGACAACACAAGCAGGTCAGCATGTCTGGGAGATCTCCTGGGAGTCAGCTGGTGAGTGTCTGGAGGACTGTGGGGAAAAGTTCGCCTGGAGGTCTAGGGAAAAAGGCAGCTGCAGCCAGGTGGGTTGGCATTACCCGAAGAGGTGGTGCTGGGATCAGTAGCCACAGGAGGGATGCAAGCTGGACACTGAAACTCTACTACACAACTAAGGGGCCTTGGGTTCCTGCCTGTAATGGGCCAGTGTTTTAATCTGAGTGACTGTCAGACATTCACAGTGATCCAGCTGGGTTCTGCAAGTGAGTACTGGAGGAAGAGAATCTGTATATAGAGACTATATATAGGAAGAGTTGTCCTTGAAGTTGTTGTTGAAGTCAAATGGGCATCACATAACTTCCCATCCTTATCCAAGCTTTGCAGTCCCAAGTCGCAGGACAAGTCGCACAAGTGTGAAAGGGGCCTTAGGGGGTGCGCTACATACCTCTCATTACAGTTTTTTAATTAAAAAGTGAAGACTTGCTGTCTTATAAGGAACAGCTAGAAAGTTAATTGTGCCCAAACAGTGTCCTTAAAAATTACCCTCTGTTTTGAATTCACCTTGAAAAATAGCACTTCACCTCCGTGCCTTGAACCTCATAGATGTATATTTGCACTGTGAGATCTAAGGCTCTGCTGCCTCAGAATGCTAGTCTCAGGAATTATAGGTGAGATCTGGTGATGTCACTACTATGCTGCTCACCGTTCTCCTTGCTGGAAAGAAAGCTGTACCTGAGCACCTGCAGTGCAAGGATCTCCCTGTTTCTACTACCTCCATTGTGTGGATCGGAACTTCTTCCACCTTTCCTACCTATACTTGACCATTACCCAGCCAGGCATCAGATGCCCATTGGGACAGTTCTGACATGAGGAGTAAAGCTTGCCTCTACCAAGATAGTCATCTCCACCACAGACACAGTACATATGAATGCAGTTGGACTATATGGATTGTTCCAGAACACAATAATAACATTTTGTTTTTTGGGAGCACTTTAATCCTGATATCAATAGATATGTTTTGCACAAAGAATTAGCACATATTTTGTCACCATATGTGTTTATAATTTGCACATCTGAGGATCGGTGTTAAAGCATGCCCCTATGCACCCCCTCCCGAGCTCCCTCCCTGTAACAGCAGGCAGGGGGATCTTCTCCCCACACCTGCTGTCACTTGCAGGGCTCTGCTCACACAGCAGTGTTATTCATTCACACAGATCTGTGAATTTGCCCCACCCTATTAGACTGTAAGCTCTTCTGAGCAGGGCCCTCTTAACCCTCTTGGGTTTTATTGTATTGTACTGTCTCCCTTTAAATTGTAAAGAGCTGCACAACCTGCTGACGCTATAAAAATCCTGTATAATAATGTTAATGAACAAACGACAAGTACTGATTTCCACTGCGGAAGACCCTCTTGTAGTTTGGATGGGCTGTGAGCTCTCTGATCAGCACTCAGTTCATTCATTAGCAGAAAGTGCGAACAAGTATTTGGGCAGAGCGCTGGAGGGAGACGGGAGCCTGACATCGTGCCTTCAATCTGCAGATCGCAGGTGCAATGCTCTGCAGGGTCCAGTTAAAAAAAAAAAATGCATTTTTTTTACCTGAAAAAACATGTACATTTATTTTTTTGAAATGGGAATTTAGCCTTTAAGATCTTTTATGCAGTCATGTGACTGTTGTTTTAAAATCTTATTGGAGCTGACAACATAACCAACTTACAAATAATGATGATGTAAATGTAATATATATATATATATATATATATATATATATATATATATATATATATATATATAAGAGTCAATTATCAGCTCTATATACATACCGCAAATAAATAACCAGAATGGTTATCCTGTAATTGGCAGTGGCAGCGCAGCTGACACCATGTGCTCCATGTACACAGAACCTCATTGGACGAGTGACAGCCGGTGGGTGTACCTACTCCACCTCCCAGCCAATTACAGCCAAGTCACAGGCAGCTTGCGAAAGCTGCCTGCTTCAGCCCTATTTCTGATTGGACGCTGCCATATTTCTAGGCACCGTCTTCTGCTAGAAGGGAGACAACCTGTCATCTATGAGAGTCCGTCTTCATTGAAAGGAAAGAAAACAGCCTTCGATATCCCATCCCCCCATACAGCCCGCCCCTTCCCCGTCTCAGGACAGTGTAGCTATCTTGGGCTAGAAGGCTTTGTGTGACGTGGACACGCCCCTCTCTCATTCATTGGACGAACACCTTAGGATTGGTTAGAGGCAGTGATTACAGCTCCTTCATGACTCCGCCCCTCTCTTTACTCAGCTAGTGTGACTGTGAGTGTCAGCGTACGAAGAGACGTCTAATCCTGTATACCCCACACCCCTCTATATACACCATGTGTGTCCTACTGTATACCCTCCCCTCCTCTATATATACACCATGTGTGTCCTACTGTATACCCTCCCCTCCTCTATATATACACCATGTGTGTCCTACTGTATACCCCCTCCTCTATATATACACCATGTGTGTCCTACTGTATACCCTCCCCTCCTCTATATATACACCATGTGTGTCCTACTGTATACCCTCCCCTATATACACCATGTGTGTCCTACTGTATACCCTCCCCCCCTCTATATATACACCATGTGTGTCCTACTGTATACCCCCTCCTCTATATATACACCATGTGTGTCCTACTGTATACCCTCCCCCCCTCTATATATACACCATGTGTGTCCTACTGTATACCCTCCCCTCCTCTATATATACACCATGTGTGTCCTACTGTATACCCTCCCCTATATACACCATGTGTGTCCTACTGTATACCCTCCCCCCCTCTATATATACACCATGTGTGTCCTACTGTATACCCCCTCCTCTATATATACACCATGTGTGTCCTACTGTATACCCTCCCCCCCTCTATATATACACCATGTGTGTCCTACTGTATACCCTCCCCTCCTCTATATATACACCATGTGTGTCCTACTGTATACCCCCTCCTATATATATACACCATGTGTGTCCTACTGTATACCCCCTCCTCTATATATACACCATGTGTGTCCTACTGTATACCCTCCCCTCCTCTATATATACACCATGTGTGTCCTACTGTATACCCTCCCCTCCTCTATATATACACCATGTGTGTCCTACTGTATACCCCCTCCTCTATATATACACCATGTGTGTCCTACTGTATACCCTCCCCTCCTCTATATATACACCATGTGTGTCCTACTGTATACCCTCCCCTATATACACCATGTGTGTCCTACTGTATACCCTCCCCCCCTCTATATATACACCATGTGTGTCCTACTGTATACCCCCTCCTCTATATATACACCATGTGTGTCCTACTGTATACCCTCCCCCCCCTCTATATATACACCATGTGTGTCCTACTGTATACCCTCCCCTCCTCTATATATACACCATGTGTGTCCTACTGTATACCCTCCCCTATATACACCATGTGTGTCCTACTGTATACCCTCCCCCCCTCTATATATACACCATGTGTGTCCTACTGTATACCCCCTCCTCTATATATACACCATGTGTGTCCTACTGTATACCCTCCCCCCCTCTATATATACACCATGTGTGTCCTACTGTATACCCTCCCCTCCTCTATATATACACCATGTGTGTCCTACTGTATACCCCCTCCTATATATATACACCATGTGTGTCCTACTGTATACCCCCTCCTCTATATATACACCATGTGTGTCCTACTGTATACCCTCCCCTCCTCTATATATACACCATGTGTGTCCTACTGTATACCCTCCCCTCCTCTATATATACACCATGTGTGTCCTACTGTATACCCTCCCCTCCTCTATATATACACCATGTGTGTCCTACTGTATACCCCCTCCTCTATATATACACCATGTGTGTCCTACTGTATACCCTCCCCTCCTCTATATATACACCATGTGTGTCCTACTGTATACCCCCTCCTCTATATATACACCATGTGTGTCCTACTGTATACCCTCCCCTCCTCTATATATACACCATGTGTGTCCTACTGTATACCCTCCCCTCTATATACACCATGTGTGTCCTACTGTATACCCTCCCCTCTATATACACCATGTGTGTCCTACTGTATACCCTCCCCCCCTCTATATATACACCATGTGTGTCCTACTGTATAGACTCCCCTCCTCTATATATACACCATGTGTGTCCTACTGTATACCCCCTCCTCTATATATACACCATGTGTGTCCTACTGTATACCCTCCCCCCTATATATACACCATGTGTGTCCTACTGTATACCCCCTCCTCTATACATACACCATGTATGTCCTACTGTATACCCCCCTCCTCTATATACAGCATGTGTGCCCTACTGTATACCCTCCCCTCTATATACACTATGTCCTGTGTCCCTTCCTCTATATACTGTGTCCACCATGTGTCCTACAGTACTGTGTCCCCTCCTCTATAACCCCTCTATTTACTGTGTGCACCATGTCCTACCACTCTCCTGTGCCCCCTCCATCCCCTCTCTCCCCTTTGCCCCTCCCCCCTCTCTCTTGTACCCCCTCCATTCCTTCATACCCTCTTTCTCCTGTGCCCCCTCCCTGTACGCTCTCTCCCCTGTGCTACCTCCGTCCCCTCTCTCCCCTGTGCCCTCTCCATCCCCTCTTTCTCCTGTGCCCCTCCCTGTATTCTCTCTCCCCTGTGCCCCCTCCATCCCCTTACTCCCCTGTGCCCCCCTCCATCCTCTGTGCCCCCCTCCATCCCCCCTCTCCCCTGTGCCCCCCTCCATCCCCTCTCTCCCCTGTGCCCCCTCCATCCCCTCTCTCCCCTGTGCCCCCTCCATTCTCTGTGCCTCCTCCATCCCCTCTCCCCTGTGCCCCCTCTCTCCTCTGCCCCCTCCATTTCCTCTCTCCTCTGTGCTCCCTCCATCCCCTCTCTCCCCCTGTGCCCCCTCCATCCCCTCTCTCCCCTGTGCCCCCTACATCCCCTCTCTCTCCTGTGCCCCCTCCATCCCCTCTCTCTCCCCTGCCCAATCCACCCCCTCTCTCTCCTGTGGCCCTCCACCCCCTCTCTCTCCTGTGCCCTCTCCTTCCCCTCTCACCCCTGTGCCCCCTCCATCCCCTCTCTCCGCTGTGCCGCCTCCATCCCCTCTCTCTTCTGTGTCCCTTCTCTCCCCTGGGCCTCCTCCATCCCCTCTCTCCCCTGTGCTGCCTCCATCCCCTCTCTCTTCTGTGTCCCTTCTCTAACCTGTGCCCCTTCCGTCCCTTCTCTCCCCTGTGCCCCCTCCATCCCCTCTCTCTCTCCTGTGCCCCCTCCATCTCCTCTCTCTCCCCTTTGCCTCCTCTCTCTCCTGTATCCCTGTGTTTGCTGCATGTGTGCAGAATTCTGGTACTCCCTCCTGGCTCTGCCTGCAATGTCCTGCTTTTTCCTACTTAACCCTTTCCTGGGCTCCCTGATATGCTATAACTAGTAGCTCTCTGCTCTGTGTAGATAATACACCCATTCAGTAGTGTTTCCCTGGAGTCTGGCAACGATTAACCCATTCTTATCTAGTTGCTCCCTGATGGTGGAATATGATTAACCCATTCATGTCTAGCTGCTGTCTCGTTATTTGGTTAACCCATTGGCAGCTCCCTTGTAGCTAGGAACAATTAACCCATTCATCACTAGTGGCTGAAAGTAATTAACAGATTCATGACTAACATCTCCCTGAAGACAAGATAGTGTTAACCCATTTATGACTGCTGGCTCTAAGGTAACCCATGATTCACACCTATTGTCTGCCAATGGTGGAACACAATTAACTCCTTCATGACCAATGGCACTCTCGTGAGTAGCTTATTCCTGACAAAAAATTTTCTCGATGGCTGAAGATACTCAACCCCTTCATTGCTAGCATGAGAGAATATAGATAACCCGTTTATGACTAACAGCTTCATGGTGACTTGGAAAGATTAACCCTTTAATGTTGCCTTGACAGAATATGAGAAAACCCTTCAGGGCTAGCCTTGTGGCTGTTTGCATTGACCCTGTCCTCTCCAGGGCAATATATCAACACCTAGATATGTTAACCCTTCGTTAACTATCAGCTTCCCCCAATCCATGTTTAATTAGAAAAGTGTCTCCCACCCTGCTAAACCATGCACCAGTTTCCATGCATCAATGAGTACTGCCTGCAACCCTGCCATCAACTTCTCATCTACCTGCATCCTCCTTCCCCTGGACCAGAGTATTGTCTGGTATCGATGGAGGTAATCTGGGCTGCATTGTCTTTCAAGGGGGCTTGTAACCACTGAAGGTGCAGGTTAGGGGAGCCCTATCAGGCTCTCAGGCTGCTCTGAAAGCGACAGCAAGGCACTACGCGAAATACTCATGGATTGGCATAGAGGTACGCTCAGTATAAAGGTTAATTACCATTGGATTTATATTTAAGAAGTTTATTGAAGTGAATAGTTCACAGAAAATAAGTAATCCAACGCATTTCAGGGGAGATGCCCCCTTCATCAGGGTTGTGTTGGTGGATGTGATCAGAACAGACCTGAACCTGGGAATCAGCTAAGAATATGGCCCATCTGGTGCTGAGAGTGGTGTCAGATTGTAGAGTACTGGCAACCCTGGTGAAGGGGGGACATTTCCCCAGAAACATGCTGGCTTTACTTATCACCTGTGAACTGTTAACCCCAATAAACATCCTAAATATAACCCAAAGAGCCTTTATATCTACACCTATCTAACTTTATGGGAAATGGCTATATTGGTGGCACACAGGTACTCAGCAAGAACATTGTGGGTCTGCAGCTGCTTCTTTGGGTATTATAGAGTGTTTAAGTTGTGGAAGCAAAAAGTTTGTCAGCGTGGAAGGCACTTTCACCTTAAAGTGATACTACCACACACTATATAATTTACATTGTCCCTTTTATTTCTGTATGTGGATGATGGCACTGTAAGTATTTTAATAATAATAAAAAAAAATCTAAGTACCTTTTTCCTAATCGATATACAGCTGACACATGACTCAGCTCTTTCCCAGCCTGTCTGCAGGGAAACATAAGCAGGAGGAGCTTCTAGTCCTCTGCTGCTAGTCACATGTTTAAAAAAAAATAAACAGCCTTAGAAATACAGAGTAAAAATAAAATCAATAATCTGTTTTAAGTTGACATACAAATATATACAGTATTTAAAATCAAAGCGTTATTATTTTTTTGACAATAGCATGGTGTGGGCAGATTTCTGCCAGTCACAGGCTTTGTTACACCCTCCAGTTTGTGTCTTAGAATAAGAGGGAGGTGAAGCCTCCATCAATCTACATGTGATATCCCGCCCCTATTGTGTTTAGCTGGTTCGTAGGTATGGAAGGAGGGAGGGAGGTAGTGAGGTTTTCATTTAGTACTGTGTATACGCCTACGTGTGTGACTCAATAATTACCGTATATACTCGAGTATAGGTCGATCCGAATATAAGCCGAGGCCCCTAATTTACCGCAAAAAAAATGGGAAAACTTATTGACTCGTGTATAAGCCGAGGGTGAGACATGCCTGTCCATCCCTGTGTCCATCCCTGTGTGTCCAGCCCTGTGTGTCCAGCCCTGTGTGTCCATCCCTGTGTGTCCATCCCTGTGTGTCCATCCCTGTGTGTGCAGCCCTGTGTGTCCAGCCTACCTGTGTCCCGAGCCTGTGTCCTTCTGCACATACGGCGGCCATGCCAGGATCGCCGCACCTCTTCTCGTCTGTGACAGACGGCGGCCATTCCACTGTTCAAAAGCCGCGCCTCCGTCTGTGATAGGCGGAACACTCAATTTCCCAGCAGTCTGTGTTCCGCCTATCACGGACATCCTCTCATCCTCGTCCGTAGTATGAGGATGAGCGGATGTCCGTGATAGATGGACCACTGACTGCTGGGAAATTGAGTGTTCCGCCGATCACAGACAGGAAGGCGCGGCTTTTGAATAGTGGAATGGCGGCCGTCTGTCTGCTCGACGCGCTGATCGGGTAGACAGACGGCGGTGACTCGAGTATAAGCCGAGGGGGGCACTTTCAGCCTAAAAAAAGAGGCTGAAAATCTCGGCTTATACTCGAGTATATACGGTACATGGTGTCACCAAGCTACTTGTGTCAGAGTCTGACATATAGAGGGAGGCCTCTCATTTAGCCCTGGTTTAGGGACCAATGATGTAGCAACAGTGGCCGAGAGAACGCAGTGAGGTATGAGTGCCTGTAAGACCTTCCACTCGTCACCGAGGTGTGTAGCAGGTGCCGTCACCAGAGTTGGGCCAGATAGCTGGAACAGCAGATGGCATCAGGAGCAGCAAACCCCGGGCTTGGCAGATAGCAGCTGGATGTAGGTGCAGGAAGACTAGCAGCACACGGCAGGTGAAGAAGGTCATCTAGAGCCCAGTATGAACATGCCAAACTGCGCCCCTCCCCCCCCCAAGATGTATGAGCCCAGCAGCAAAAAATCTCTCACAAAAACACTGAGCACTAATCTGCATTGTTACCCCCTAAGCATAAACTCCCCTTCCTCCATGTATAAATCCACCCCCCCCCCGCCGCTGAAATCCCCTCTCAGCACAAATCTCCCTCCCCCCACAAAATTCACCCTTCCAAGCACAAATACTCTCCCCCTAAAATTTCTCCTCCTGGTACACATCTCCCCCCACTTCAAATCCCCCCTCCCAGCACACATCCCCCCCCCAAAATCCCCCTTCCTAGCACAAATCATTTCCCCCCTCCGAACACAAATCCCCCCAAATCACCTCTCTTAGCACCCCCCCCCAAATTTTTTTACCCACCTAGGAACAATACTTACCCCCTGCCGCTTCACAAATTCCCCCTTCCAACACAAATCCCCTCCCCCCAATCTCCTCATGGTGCCACCCTTACCTCACATGATACCACAGTGCCCAGGGCAGCCATCCCTCCTGCCCAACCCTTGTCCCAGCCAGCAGAAAACAGGCAGTATGCAGAACAGGACAAACGAATAACTAGATACAAGGTCAGACAAGCCAGGTCAATTACAGAAGGCAAACACATGAACCGATACAGGAACACGGGTAACAACTGCAGATCAGACAGCAACAAGTAGTGCAGCTGCTGCATTTACATAGGCCATTTGGAGCCAGTATAAGTGGCAAATTCTCACACGCATCTGCCTGCACATTTGTGTGTGCCTCAGAACTCCAATTACACTGTGGGCAGCGCATGGACTGCTCACATGTGATAGGGAGGAAATACTCAGCATAGAAACTCACTAAAAACTGAGCATGTGCAGAGTTGCCAACACTGCTCTGAAAAATTCCTAGCTGAATTGCGGACTTGAACAGAAGGTGGAGATAGAGAACAACAGGATCAACTATTTTTTTTTTTTTTTTTTTGCAGAATACCCTTTTTATGATGTGCGTTTAATGGCATTGTAACCACCATCTCATGCAGATATACTGTGGCATAATGGCTCTCCTGGGTGAAATCCCATACAGGTAAGTCCCACCCTTTTTCGGCCATCAGAGGGTGCGCGTCCGCTGGGGGACCTGATGCGTGTGGCCGGCAGGTACGATTGCCACCGGCCATGCGTGATCACCTGCACGAGTGCCAGCACAGGGATTTGTGTGTGTAAACACACAAATCCCCATGCTGTCAGAGGAGAGGAGCCATATTGTTTGTTCCTACTAAGTAGGAAAAAGATATGGCTCCTCTCCTAGTCAAGCCTATCCCCATACAGTTAGAACACAGTGAGGGAACACACAACCCCTTGATCCCACCCTAGTGTTAACCCCTTCCCTGCCAATGACATTTACACAGTAATCAGTGCATTTTTATAGCACTGATCACTGTATAAATGCCAATGGTCCCAAAAAAGTGTAAAAGTCTCCGATCTTTCCGTCACAGTACCGCTAAAAATCGCAGATCACCGCAATTACTAAAAAAAAATAATACTAATAAAAATGCCATAAATCTTTCCCATAGTTTGCAGACGCTATAAGTTTTGCGCAAACCAATCAATATACGCTTATTGTGATTTTGTTTTTTAACCAAAAATATGTAGAACAGTGATGGCGAACCTCGGCACCCCAGATGTTTTGGAACTACATTTCCCATGATGCTCAACTACACTGCAGAGTGCATGAGCATCATGGGAAATGTAGTTCCAAAACATCTGGGGTGCCAAGGTTCGCCATCACTGATGTAGAAGAATATGTATTGGCCTAAACTGATGAAGAAATTCGTTGTTTTTTTTTAATTGGGGGATATTTTTTATAGCAAAAAAGTCAAAAATGTTGTTGTTTTTTTTTTTCAAAATTGTCACTCTTTTTTTGTTTATAGCGCAAGAAATAAAAACCACAGAGGTGAACAAATATCACCAAAAGAAAACTCTATTTGTGGGGAAAAGGAGACACAAATTTTGTTTGGACACAGCGTCAAACGACCACGCAATTGTCGGTTAAAGCAGAGTTCCAGTCCCCCAATTAGATTTTTTTTAAGACTTCACTCTAACTTGATCCACTCTATATGCAAGCTTTAGATTAGTTTTATTCATGGAGTCCTTTTTATTTATGTTTGAATTTAATAAAAGTACCTGGATCTCGGAAGCAGGCAAGGTCCATCTCCACTGTGGGCATCTGAAGCCCTCTTCTATCTGTTTCTGGGAATCGGTACAGCTGACTACCCAGCATGCACCTCATGATCTTGCTCCTGCGCAGTAATGTCACTGCACAGCGCTCCTTCCTTCTGAGTTCTAACACATTGCTATAGCGGTGCCGGCGGACGTTCTCGCCAATCATCGCGAGATCTTGTCACTAGGCGATTCGCAAGGACTCCTGGGGTACATGACGCCGCTATCCCAGGAGCCCTTGCGTATCGCCTAGTGACGTAATCGCCTAGGCCAAGGATATGCAATTAGCGGACCTCCAGCTGTTGCAAAACTACAAGTCCCATCATGCCTCTGCCTCTGGGTGTCATGCTTGTGGCTGTCAGAGTCTTGCTATGCCTCATGGGACTTTTAGTTCTGCAACAGCTGGAGGTCTGCTAATTGCTTATCCCTGGTCTAGGCGGATACTGCTGGAAGTGCAGGAGAAACAAGGTAATTAAAAGTATTTCCTTTAAAAAAAAAAAGAATTTCTATTGCAAAAAGGATGCTTACAGGGGATACCATAGGGAGGAAGTGTAGAAAATGGGTAGAACTCCGCTTTAAAGCGAAGCAGTGCCAAATTGTAAAAAGTGCTCTGGTCAGGAAGGGGGTAAAATCTTCTGGGGTTGGAGCAGTTAAACCTTGCTGAGTCATTTGGTATCCCTATAAGAAAAGACAACCCTCAGGAGCTGTCAGGTTAACTAGAAAGGTGCATGCACTAGTATGGGGAGACCCAGCACATAATATGGCAGGGTGGGAGGTACTTTACCGGTGTTAAACCTTTCTGTGAAATTTCAGTATTTCATATGAGAAATGACTACTCCACGCGGTAACTAGAGAACTTCAGATGTATGTGTTGCAGTAACAGGTGGCACTTTTTCATTTACATTGGCACCAATGGCTAAGTATAAAAGGTGTACCCAGAGGGCAGCACATGTCATGTGTTGCCACGTGTCGCTTAAAAAAAACAACACATTGACACAACAGAGGTCTGTTTCTGTAGTGCGTTGGGATGCTGTTGAGAAAGAATGCAGCACAGCACCATGTTTAATATTATGTAGCATTATCGCAATGCACAAGTATAAATGGGCGCCGAAGCATGTGTAAACCAAAACTTGAGTTTCTAAAAGCATTTGTGGTGTTTTCTTTTTTGTACATGCTTTTGTTGAGCATTTTAAGGCTTGAGCATTGGAAAACTAGTTACTTGATAAGAAATGTACCACCTTCCTGGGTTTAGGTAAGGTTGGTAGGTAAATTTAGTTTGGCTCCACTGTAATCAGAGGAGCAGGGGTTGCTTGGCTAGGGCTACTCAGGTTTTCACTGGTTGCTGCTCTACTACTTCCCCCTGTATTCTAGAAATCTTTGGAACATGGTGGCAGGGAGGGCAAAGACTGCAGTCTGAATAATTATTGGACATCCACCAACCCCAGGGCAAGTGTGCCCAGAAGGTGAGGGAAAAGCTCATAAATAGTTTGAGCCTGGGTAGCAAAGGGGAGTCTTCATTTCCCTCACAAGGGAGCCTCGTGGATATCGGCAGGAGGCAACCAATGATCCTGTGGCTGAGTGAGTACAAGAACCCAGTGCTACAAGAGTGACTGTGTAGTGCTTGAGGCTTTTGGTCCGTTTTAGGTCTGAATTCAACCGAAAATTCTGACTAATATCGGACCTGAAACGGTGAACCAGGATGCATGGGACCCCTGCTGGGAGCAGCATGCGGTGATGGTGTGAACCCTGCCTTATTCTTTGTGAAGAAGACAGCTCTCAGGCAGCATTGAAATTCCGCGGGACTTTTGCTGAGAGAAGTACAGCCTAAAATGTGCCAATACAGCCGAGCAAACCTTTCTTTTGTAAAAAAGTGGGCAAATACTGTCCGAAAATTAGTAGACTTCAATTGGTTCAAGTTCTCCAGTCCTGGAGTATTCCATGCTCCCTATTACCATCCAAGTTCAATAAAAAAAAAAAAAAAAACCCTAGACTGCTTCTTGAGCCGGAGAGAGACTGCTGAAAATGCTGTGTGCCTGGCTGTGTGTGCACTAAGAGGAGAAAATAAGCCCAAACTGCCAGCGACTTTCTAGGGGGTGCACAATAAATGACACGAAAAATACTTGTTACCTGCTTTTTTAGGTATTTTCAAACGCTCCTATTGAAGTCTATAGGTACCAAAACCATGCAGCCTTGGTCCAAAAGAGCTCATCTTTTGTGAGCTTCCATTGGCAAGCTTCAAGCATCACATCATTCAGGTATGAGCGGGCAGCGCTGAACATTATGGAAACCTTTGTGTTGCGCATTGAAGCACTGCGGGAATCGTGCATTCAATCACTCAGGTTTGACCTAAATGAAGGACATTTTTTTTGCTAACGCAATCAAATTTTATCATGAAATACACTTTTCAACTTTTTGCTTCCTTTTTTACATCTCAGTGCTGCTGGTCTTCTCCAGGCTCTTACAGCTACTTCCTTTGCTGCGTGTAATCCCTCCAGCCCTGGCTGTATAATATTGATCTGGACCAGCATCCTTCAAGTGGCAACAGTGGTAAATGCAAAACTAACCTTAGAAAGTGTTGTTTTACTGAAGGAGTAGTTGATGCTTAGAACAGACCTCCAGCAGAGGTAGCGAGTCTATCAACAGTAAGGGCTCGTTTACACAAGCTTCACCCTCTGAAGAGTGATCAGCAGTGGACTGCTTTTTAGAGGGCATTTGACAAGAGGTGAAGAGATATTATGTTTTTTGTTTTATCCCCTAAAAGTCTGCACCACCGCACAGTCCCATTTAGATTGATCCGACTTTGCCCTGCGATTTCATGTCCGACTTCCATGCGACTTCAATGAACGGGATCTGACCATACCAGGCCCATTTGAGTCTGATATGAATCTTGAAAGGGAACCCCATGCCAAAAAAAAAAAGTGCACCCCCCCCCCAAACCATACCAAACCTTTCTGTCTGATATGGGTTTTGAGGGGAAACCCCATGACACAAAAAGAAAAAAAAATGGTGTAGGATTCCCCCCTAAAATCCATAGCAGACCCTTATTTCAGCATGCAGGTCAGGAAAGGAGGGAGATGAGCAAGTGCCCCATCCCCCCTCCTGGACCATACCAGGCCACATGCTCTCAACATGGGGGAGCAGGTGCATTGGGGCAGGTCTGCCTCAAAGCACCTTGTGCCCATGTTGATTGAGACAAGGGCCTCTTCCCGACTACCCTGGGCGGTGGTTGTGGGGGTCTTCGGGCAGGGGGTTTACTGGTATCTGGAAGCCCCCTTTGACAAGGGGGCCTCCAGATCCCACCCCCCATGTGAATAAGCATGGGTTACCTTGTACCCCTACCAATTAACCCCCAAAAAATGTAATGTAAAAAAAAACAAGAGACGGTTTTTGACAAGTCCTTTATTAAAAATGAATGTGTTCTCCGCCGCTTACCTGATCCTCCTCCGAAGCTGCCAGTCTGCCAGTTCTTATGTAGCCATTGGGCATGGCCATCCGGTGATGTCAACATGAGACTCTGTCCCTTGTGACTCTGGAGTCTCATGATGACAGATCTGGAATGCCTAGGTGTGAACAGAACCTTAATGACTCAGAAGTGACATGTAAAATATCACTTAGGCTACTTTCACACTGGGGCGGGCGACAGCGGTAAAGTGGCACTGTATTTAGCACTGATTTACCATCATTTTAACCCCCGCTATTGGCCAGTAAAAGGGTTTGCCGGCGGGTTTGCAGCACTACCCCTTTGTTTTCAATGGGAAGGGGCAGGGCCGTCTTTAATATTAATTGGACCCGGGGCAAAAAATTTCTTAGGGCCCCCCATGCAATTTCGCTCTCCACCTTCTCTGAGACATACAATAAATAGCAGCTAGACTTACAGTAAACTGATTTTATCGGATCAGGCAGCAATTTTGATTGGTTGCCAGAGGTTACAGCATATAATTACTGTGTACTGACTGGTTGCTAGAGGTTACAGCACTCCTTAAGGCTCACTGATTAGTTGCTAGAGGTTACAGCCCATTTCTGCTTGTTGATTGGCTGCTAGAGATTGCTGTACAGTAATACTGCTCACTGGTTGCTATAGGTTACAGCACATCTTCTCCTCAATGCAGGGGGGCATGATATACCTATGAATGCTGCTTTTATTTACATATCAATGCAGTTGGCCTCAGCTATTTACATATGCATGTCACTGCTATTTACATATGAATGCCAGTATTTACATGTAAATACAGGTCTGCAGGTGAGTCATCTGTACACAACAATAGGGCAGAGCTGGGCAGCATTAGTAGTAGCACAGGACTAAAACTTTAAGGGACAAGGGAATGTAAACTGGGATAGTTGGCAAGTATGAAGCAGCTGCTTTGGGCCCCACAACAATGACAGGGCCCAGGGCAGCTGCCCTTTTTGCCCTGCCTTAAAGACGGCCCTGAGAAGGGGTGCTTTAGGAACAGTGAATATACCACTCTTATAGAGCTGCAAAGATGCGGCTTGTAGGAATTTTTTTGACTGTCCTGCAAGCGCACCGCTCCAGTGTGAAAGCCCTCATTGGAGTGAATTGAGCGGCTCTTTCAGGGTGCTTTGCAGGCACTATTTTTAGCTCTATAGCGCCTCAGTGTGAGAGTAGCCTTAGAGCCGGTTCACACAGAGGCAGCGCGACTTGCAGCGCAACTGCCTCAGGCGACCTGCACACGACTTCAGCAGGAGCTTACAAATTTACTTCTGTATAGAAGTCAATGCAAGTCGCCTGAAGTCACCCCAAAAGTAGTATAGGAACCTTTTTCTAAGTCGGACATGACTTGTCAGACGGCTAATTCGCCTGACAAGTCGCCCCTGTGTGAACCGGCTCTTACAGGCCCTGGTATCACTTTCCTGGTGTGATCTGCACTCCATTAGTTTCATTTATTGAAATGTTGTGTTTTATAAACCCTTGTTCTAACACCGTGTGACATGAAAAATTGGAACTACCACTACTTTAAGGCTCGTATACACTATAACAAAATCAGGGGAACATTTTCGTCCAAGGAACTTTTGTACAATTTTCTGATAGTGTGTAGACAACTTTCTACAGCCGATTTTGAAATTCATTCAAAATTCATTCAAACAAGCTCCAAAATCTTTCTCGTATGGGAACAGAACAAACGATTTTAATTTCATAATTATGTCACGTGTGTCTGTATAATAGAAACTCACAACAAGATAGACTATAACAAATGTTATTAATACATTGGGGGTTATTTACGAAAGGCAAATCCACTTTGCACTGCAAGTGCACTTAGAAGAAAAGTCGCTCTAAATCTAAGGGGTAGATCTGAAATGAGGGGAAGCTCTGCTGATTTTATCATCCAATCACGTGCAGGCTAAAATGCTGTTTTTTATTTTTCTTGCATGTCCCCCTCGGATCTACAACGACTTTACTTCCAAGTGCACTTGCAGTGCAAAGTGGATTTTCCTTTAGTAAATAACCCCCATAGTCTTTAAAAACAAATAGATAATAAAATGTATATCCCTCATATATATGAGTTACATATGGACCCTACAAATCACATTCAAGGAGATGTGAGGTTGCACCCCCTACATTCAAGGAGTTCTCTGGTTTTGCAACAATTTTCGTGCAATGTCTATCATTTTTGTATGATTTTCATATGAAAAAAAACCGAAACGAAAGACTGCGTATGATAAATAACAAAAAATAAGCCGTTCTCCAGGAGAATTTAAGTACAATATTTTCTTTCCTCAGTTCCTCAGTCCTGACTTGCTGTGAAAGGAGGAAAATCCGAAGATTGTTTGCCCGATTTTCTTATAGGTGTGTACCCAACTTTAATCTCTAATTTCAGAAAATATATAGGGGGGGGGGGGGGGTTATTTAATAAAACTGGAGAGTGCCATATCTAATGCAGCTCTGCTTAGAAAAAAAAACATTCCAGGTTTTATTTCCAGGGCTTAAGACCCCTTTCACACTGGGACGCTTTGCAGGCGCTACAGCGCTAAAAATAGCGATTGCAAAGCGCCCTGAAAGAGCCGCTGCTGTGTCTCCAATGTGAAAGACCCCGAGGGCTTTCACACTGGAGCGGTGCACTGGCAGGATGCTAAAAAAAGTCCTACTAGCTCAAATTTTTGGTATCTACTCGTTTTCACATCATTGTGGCTTATGTTTTTATATTCTCATTTATTCTCTTAACAGAAAATTTTAATTTACATGCAAAAGAAAAAAGAGTGTCTTTATCCCCAAGTTTATCCCCTAAACCCCCCTTCCTACCAAAAATTTTAACTCGGAAAGTTGAAATAAGTCTCTTGGAAAATTTCCCTGAAGTGGAAATAAAAAAATAAATAAAAAAAGTCCTACTAGCAGCATCTTTGGAGCGGTGTATACACCTTCACCGCTCCTGCCCATTGAAATGAATGGGGCAGCGCGGCTATAACCCTTTTTCGTTTTAACCCTTTCTCGGTTGCTAGCAGGGGGGTAAAACCACCCTGATAGCGGCCGAATACCAAACGCTAAAACGACGGTAAAGCAGCACTAAAAATAGCGCAGTTTTACCGCGGACGCGTCAAACGGTACCGGTGCGTGAAAGGGGCCTAATTGAACAAGCTGAAGGCGGAAGCTGATTGGCTACCATGCACAGCTGCACCAGATTCTGAGTGCTCCAGTTTTAGTAAATCTACCCTATTATGTTTTGGGGTTTTTGCATAATTTTTTGGCTTAAAATGATTGTGTGCAAAAAATAAAATAAAAAATGCGAAAGCAGCTCTGGCAGTAAAAGAGTTAAATGACAGTGACTGGTTTACCACCAATACACGCTTAATTAATGTCATAGACTTCCTTATGGCTGGGTTCACACTGCTGCGGGGGGAGATCCGGATGTGATTCGCACCCGCACTGCAGTGCAAATCATATCCGATCTCCGTAGCGATGCGAGTTCAGCCATACAGATAGTATGGCTGAATTCGCATCGCTCCCGCAGCAAACTCGCACGGGACCCTTTTTTTGGTCCGCAACAGAATCGGATCGCATGGGGGTTCACACCATGCGATCCGATTCCTGTGCGAGTCGGCAGATCGCACTGCGATATGCGGGCGGATCTGGGGGTGTCATTAACATATCATTGACACTCCCAGCCGTCCGCATAGGGCAGTGTGAACTGCCGGCGGGAGTAATGCGATGCGGGAAAACGCCGCGGATTCGCGGCGTTCCCGCATCGCAGCGGTGTGAACCCGGCCTATAAGTATGTCTTAAAGATCTATATACAGATTAAAAAGAACAAAGGGAAAGAAAAGCAAAACAAAAACTAAGAAAAAAAAAAAAAAAAAAAAAAAAAAAAAGGGGGGGGGGGGGCAAACGTTTTATATTTTATATATTATGTTTTTCTGCCATCACTCTTCCATGTTTCTATTGAAAAAAGTTTTGACACTACACGTTAATACAAACAGGAAAGGGATGGGTTTTAATACCCTTTTGCAAGAAGCACTGGCGATTAGAGGGTTAATCATCCCGACGCACCAGTTAGCCTCCGGCCATGAAAGGATTAATCCCCCCCAAACAGCCGGGAGCTCCTGGTCATGCAGGGTTAATCATCTGCACACATCCGGGAGCTGCCAGCCAGTGCAGGAGTTAAGCTCACAGACATCAGCCAGCCTCTACATAAAGGGTTAATTTTGCAGCCAATAGGGTTAGCCTTTGAGCGGTCCATTGATATGTCTAAGTGAACAGCCTCTACTCCTTTAGTAAATCAATCTCTTTTGTATCAGTCGTAGGGCTTTGTGTTACTTTGTAAGTGAGCAGCGATCGGGAGCGAGCAGCAAACACCGCACATGTGCAGTATGTGAGGAGCAGAGCGTGCACGTCGATCAGGGATACAGGAGATACGCTCGCTCAGTCGTACATCCAACACCGGCTGGAGAGGGAGCTGGATATCGGAGGGGGAGAGAGAAGGAAAGACGGTGCCTGGACACACCTGACCGCAGGTAAGTCACAACGTGCGCAAGGCCCTCTGATTCCTTTTGTATTGAACTGTATTGTCTGCCTTCATTTTGTAAAACGCTGCGCAAACTGTTGGTGCTATATAAAGCCTAAATAATAATAATAACAGCAATCTTGTACTATTTATAGATTCATATATATGTTAAATATAAATCAATAATAATAATGATGATCATTATCATCATCTTATGCACCATTTATAGATTCATATACAGAGTCATATGCATGAAGCTCATGTGTCATGAAATATGCATCTATGTATGAAAAAATAAATAAAAATATATGCACATGTTTAGGTGCCATTATTATTTTGGTGCCCAATTCCTCACTGCAGACATAATTCTCCAAATCCTGGTCTATTTTCATGCTTTGGCTACATCAGGTTACTGAATGTTATGTATCATCGTTTTCTAACGGGGATGAATCGCTGCCATCCCTGAATTTTCTGGCCATTTTTCTAATACTCGGTTGCAACGGCACCTCCAATTGTGCATGCACCCCTCTGCTTCTCTGCCATAGACATCAAGCGTATGAATTGTATCAGATTCTCTACCTAGATCAGCGCTGGCACCCTCTCCTCTCCATCCTGCTGTGCTTTGCATTGGCCTTGGCCTCTGGACCAGAAATGGGGGGGGGGGGGGGGGATCCCTAGGAAAATCTAGGCTCTATGCGTGCTCCCCCTATACTTCGCGCTTAGACTGGCCTGAGGATACAGCAGACAATGTTGTCTGATGTCCGCAGCCTGCTGTGCTCACATTTTTACCAAGTCACCGCATGAACGTGACATTGCCTCCCCTGCGGGCACATACGACCCTGGCAGACCCCCGGCTTTTGTTTGGGATGACCTTAAAAAGCAGGGCTCATCCGACTTGTTATAATCAGCTTTCTGGAAATCATACATGGGGGGGGGGGGGGGGTGATTCTGTAGCATGGCACATGTAAACATTGCATTTACCTGTAAGACCTGTATGTAGATGGATGAGCCTGTACACGCTTATATCATTAATGTATAGACAAGCTGATGCCATGGAATCGTTTTCCTATACATGTCTTGATAATGAACGTTGTACGTTGGCCAACAGCACAGTTGGTGTATAATCCTGTGTTTACATCCATCGCTCCTCCTCTGCTGGATCAGCTGTGTGCGTTGAATGATCAAGAGTTTATTTTCTCCCAGTATGAGGGATAAGGTAACGTCTTTATTTTTCATGGAAACGTGTGAGGTCGGAGCTACAGCTGGGATCTCCGGTTACTCAGCATTACATTGCATGCGTGTGACTGCTTGACATTGGAAGGCAGTGGCTGAGATCTTAGTCGTCACGCGCAGTTATTAGAGAAATAGAGTCAGCGGTATACATATGCAGTTAATTGCATTGTTTGCTTGGGTTAATGGAGGCAGTTAATTGGTGACACTTTATCCTCCGAAAGGTAAATGGCACTACGGCATGATTAGCCGGACCTTTTAATGATCACGCTTGTGTGCGCTTGCACTTAAAACCAGTTTTATGCTATACAGGATTACGGCTGGACAATGCAATGACTTCTCAAGCATTGGACTCTCATTTTGGTTTTGGGTAAATTTGTGCCCTTCCCCAAGGCTGCAATCTGGAGACAATTTTGAACAAATTTTGCAAAATAAAGTTTTTATAAAAGTCAGAGGGAGGAATTTTGTCAATCTCAATAATTTTTCCCATTGCTCCTGTTATGCATCAAGAGTATCAACAAACCAGTCCTGTCCTAAGGACGCAGGGCTCCAATGGAATCGCTTGAGTTTTGGCAAAATTTGGATATTTTCCAACCAGTAAAATAGTTTTGAGTTGCGTTTTTTTTATTTTGGGGGGAATATTAAGAAGGAAAGCTGCAGCAAGCTAACAGACAATGCAACCCACGTTAATGTTCACTGCAGCCCTCAAGGCATTATTATTCCTGCCGCTCACATTAGCGGGGCACTATTTCTTCCACTGACTCCAACGATGGGGCATAATTCCTTCCACTGACAACAAAAATGGGGCAATTTTCCTCTCCATGCCACCAAGTATTTTTCCGCCCTGATACCAAGGATTGAATATTTTTTACTTCCCCTGGGTGCAGTCTGCCCCCCCCCCCCCCAAAGCTTGAAGGACAGTAAAGTGGCCCTTTCTTTAGAAAGTTTGGAGACCTCTGCTTCGAGTGTGTTTGTGTTTTTTCTCTTTTTTCTTTTTTCTTCCCTGCTGTAGATGATTTGAGTGTGTTTGTGGTTTTTCTCTTTTTATTTTATTTTTTTTTATTTGGCTAAAATTTTAATTGTTACTAAACTCACAACGTTAAACTCAGTCTGTATATGCAGTAAAGCACGCTTGTTATGCTCACTGTGGAACCTAAGGAGTTAATCACATGCATTGTGTAAAAAGGCTGTTTGATCCAGGCTTCTCTGATCCTCCCCTTCTTTCACAGGCCCCCATTCTATCTGCTGATAGAATGGAGCCTTGGGGACAAGCTGCACATGCTCCGTTTGGTGTGCATTGCTAGAGTTTTTTTTTTTTTTTTTTCTTGGGAGGGTGAATGTGATGAGCACAGGGCCAATCAGCACTGGTCCAGACAAAGGGTCAGGGGTCCTGCAGCCTCATAGGACAAAAAGGGGAGAACAAAAAATTCCTCCTACAAGCTTTAACCAGACACTGATAGAAGTCACAAGACTGCTATATACTGCTGATGAGAAGTTATTTATAGTGAATGCAGGGTCCTGGGTTTAGTAACACTTTAACCACTTACGGACCACCCACCGTCATTTTACGTCGCTATATTGAAGAGGAATATCGTTGTTAGAGCAGCAGATAGCTGCCATAACCCCAGTATCCTCTTCTTCAGCGGATGGTCCACTTTTAGATAAAAGTGGTTTCTGTGGCAGGTTCACCGCAAGATCACTTTTATCGGCGGCGGGAGAGGGACCCCCCCTCCCGCCACGCTCCGGTTCCCTCCGTCTCTTACCAGAGCCACTGGCAGCAGCAGAGGCGATCAGGTCTGCGCTCCTGTTAGACATGGAGACGAGTGAGGGGAAGATGGCCCCCACCCGTCTCCATATCATTGCAGGGCGGAAGCGACATCAAAACGTCACTTCTGCCCATAGCTCTTAAAGGGACATTTTTTTATTTTTTTTTAAATGACATTTAATTCATTTATTTTTTTGCATTTTTGTGTAAATATGAGATCTGAGGTCTTTTTGGCCTCAGATCTCACATTTAAGAGGTCCTGTCATGCTTTTTTCCCTATTACAAGGGATGTTTACATTCCTTGTAATAAGAATAAAAGTGACACAAGTTTTTTTATTTATTTATTTTTAATAATGGTGTAAAAATAAATGGTAAAATAAATAAGAAAAAAAAAATAAATAAAAGTTTTTAAACGCACCTCATCTCGCCGAGCTTGCATATAAAGCGAACGCATATAAAAAAAAAACAGTGTTCAAACCACACATGTGGGGTATCGCTGCGATCAATAGAGCGAGATCAATAATTCTAGCCTTGTCTGTAACTCAAAACATGCAACCTGCAGAATTTTTTTAAACATTGCCTATGGAAATTTTTATTGTCGCCATTCCACAAGCGGGCGCAATTTTGAAGCATAACATGTTGGATATCAATTTACTCAGCATAACATTATCTTTCACAATATAAAAAAAAATTGGGCTAACTTTACTGTTTTATTTTTTAATTCAAAAAAGTGTCTCTTTTCCAAAAAAAGTGCACTTGTAAGACTGCGGCGCAAATGCGGTGTGATAGAGTATTTGCAACGACCACCATTTTATTCTCTAGGGTGTTAGAAAAATATATAATGTTTGGGGGTTCTAAGTAATTTTCTAGCAAAAAAAACTGTTTTTAATTTGTAAACACCAAATCTCAGAAAGGGGCTCAGTCCTTAAGTGGTTACGGTAGACCGGTATGCAGTGCAGATAACTCAGACTTTTTTTCAAGATACTTTAAAGCCCCGTACACACGGGCAGAATGTCGGGAGATATTCACTGGTCTGAAAAATACCAGCTGACATTCTGCCCGTGTGTGTGTCAGCCTGGCTGACAGAAGCCGGAGGTCGGACGTGCATGCTGGAGACCAGCAGCCGTCCGGCTCCCGATCAGCACTCTCAGCCAATGCCAGAGAGCGCTGATCGGAGTGCTCCGGCAGGGGGGCCGTCCCCCTGTCACAACACAACGGCTCAGCGGGGGACATCACTAGACTGACCTCACCTGGTTAGTACAGTGGCTCCCGACCGGAGCTGTCGTTTTTTTTTTCTGTGCAACCCACGGGGCTGCATGGGAAAAAAAAACTGTAATATGTACAAGGTTTAACCACTTCAATGACCAGGCCATTTTTTGCGATACGGCACAGCGTTGCTTTAACTGATAATTGCGCGGTCGTGCGGCGCTTTACCCAAACAAACTTTACCTCCTTTTTTTTCTCCTGCAAATGGAGATTTCTTTTGGTGGTATTTGATCATCTCTGCGGTTTTTATTTTTTGCGCTATAAACAAAAGAAGAGCGACAATTTTGAAAAAACACAATATCTTTTTACTTTTTGCTATAATAAACTCTTTTTTTTTTTTTTCAATTTTCATTTTTCCCCGCAGTTTAAGCTGATATGTATTTTACATATTTTTGTTAAAACAAAATTGCAATATGCGTTTGATTTGGTTTGCGGAAAAGTTATAGTGTCTTCAAAATAGTGGATAGATTTATGGCATTTTTATTATTATTATTATTTATTTTTATTTTTTGGGGCTGCAATATTGTGGTGGACAAATTGCACACTTTTGACACATTTTTGGGACCATTGACAATTATACAGTAATCAGTGCTATAAAAATGCACCGATTACTGTATAAATGTCACTGGCGGGGAAGGGTTAACACTAGGGGGGCGATCAAGGGGTTAACTGTGTGTCCTAGGGAGTGATTCTAACTGTAGGGGGAGGGGACTCACAAGGGGAGGAGACCGATCGGTGTTCCTCTGACAGTACATGGATCCACGTCCCTGCTCTGTTACTGGCAATCACGGGTGCCCGGCGAGCATCGTGGCTGCTGAGCACGCACATCAGATGTCTGCGTAAGTCAGATTTCAGGCATCCCCTGCAACAAAAATGTAATTTTTTGAGAGATATTTTCAATAGGAACAAGTCTAAAGGGACGCAGGCCCAGCAGATTTCCTCATTAGTGCCCTGCAGCTGCACACCTGACAGTTAATTATGAAACCACTCCCATTACTCAGAACTGAGGCACATGGATTTCTTCAGAATAAAAAAGGTAGGAATTTGCAACAAAGTTTGTCCTTGCAATGTACATTGATCACCCAGAGGAGAATGTTTATTTATTTTTTCTTTCTCTACAATGGTGGAGTTACTCTTTAAACTCTCTGATCTGACCATGTTCTTGGTATCTAAATGTGAAATTAATATCTGATAAATGCTGATACAGATGGTGGTAATGCTTGTTCAGACATTTTAGCTAATGTCAGAAGCTTGTACTTCATGGACACCTTTTTGATCTTGCTGTAATGCATTATTTGAATTACAAATATTTTGGGAAACTATACAGAAATAATTTAAATCAACCAACAAGCCTCTAAAACAAGAGATCATGGTTCCATTTTTGCTTTAAGTTCCATTGGTGTTTTCTCTGAAGCGGTGGTGGTGTAGGGGAATTTCTATTAGAGGACCCTATCTGCCTGCCCTGTCCTTGTTGTATTAATACAGCATGACCAACTTGTCAGTGTGATACAAAAGGCTGTACCTTCTGTCCTAGCAGATTGTACTTGCACTGCGTGCCGCTGTTTTGTTCTTGTGCGCTCACTGTGCTCTATAACTCAATGTTCTGGGTCATTCCCTGTCCGAAGGGTAAATACCTGCTTAAATATTGTCACTTTAAAATGTTTTTCTTTGTCTGTAAGTGTAAGCTTTGCCGATCCTTGTTCATACATTGTATGCAATGGAAGTTTCAGCATATGATATGATAATTAGAGCAGCTTGCAGTACAACGCAACGCAATTTTTTTTTGTTGTTTTCTCTTAGTATGATACTGGGTTGACTAATTATCTGCAGATGTTTCTTTGTTGTGAGGTTTTTATTTTTTTATTTTATTTTAATTGCTTTTTTATCACTCCCTTTTTGTGAGATTTATTTATTCAGGAGTGTGCCAATTTTCTAGCGTTTAAGTCTTTAGGACTTCATCATATCTCTGGAAGGGTTCCTGTAAAGAACACAATAGATATAAAACAGTGTCACATATATTAAAGGGAACTAAAAAAAAAAAAATGAAATTTTCTTTTGATTTGTATCATTCTGAGTAGAACCATGGGCAGGTCCCCAGCACTCAAGGCTCCCTGGCAGACCTTGTCTAAGGCCCCTTTCACACTGGGGCGGTTTTCAGGCGCTACAGCGCTAAAAATAGCACCTGTGTAGCGCCTGAAAAAACCGACCCCTTTCACTCCAGTGTCAAAGCCGGCAAGCGGTTTTAACCCTTTTTTTGGCTGCTAGCGGGGGTTAAAACCGCCCAGCTAGCGGCCGCATACCGCCGCTGAAACGACGGTAAAGCACCACTAAATAGCGGCGCTTTACCGCCGACGCCCGCCCCGCCCCAGTGTGAAAGTGGCCTAAGTTAAATTACTTGGCAGTTGGAAGAGCGATCATTGAAATGCAGTTGTTTCCATCGGCAGCCATTGATGGTCACACTTCAATAGTGGATTTCACCACTAGATGGTGCTTCAGCTTTAATTTGCAATTTCTGAATTCTAGCTCTATGAAAATTCAGAAGAGGTGCTCAACAAATATGGAATTAACATTTTTTAAGACTATATGCTGACTGTGCTGCCCAGGCCAACCAGTTGGCTTTTATTTCCCTCTCCCTTGGAGATGCAATGCCCCCTTCCCTGCCCCATTTGATTCCATAATAAGAAAACAGATACAGATATGGCCAAAAATATATGGATATCTGACTATTGCACCTATGTGAGCTTGTCAAATGTTCAGTTACAAAACTATAGGCAATATTATGGCGTTGTTCTTCCCTTCTGTGAAGGCTTTCCACTTGGTTTTTGGAGAGTGTTTTTGGGAATATGTGCCCATCCAGCCAAAAGTTTTCCTTTGTAAAGTCAAGTATTGCTGTTAGACTAGTAGACCTGGCTCGCTCAGTTTTTGTCAGAAACCATGAACCAGACTGAGACAGAAGAACAATTAAATAACACTTGTTTATTAATAAAAAATAAATAGAGTAAGCATAGTCAAAGCATAGCCAGAGTCCAGTAACCGGATTGAGTAGTCAGCCAGGCCAGAGTTCAATAACCAGATCGGGTAATCAGCCAGGCCAGAAGTCAGGGATCCAAGTGGAGGAACATCAAGCAGGATAAGGAGCCAGAAGGGATGTCAGCAAGCCAGTCTTTAAACAGAACCGCAGGAGATGGTTTCTTGTGATGTGACCAAGGTGAAGACAGAGATAAAGTGAGCTGGACAGCTTTAAGTAGGCAGGTCAGACGAGCAGGATCAGGAACAGCTGGTAACTGTTGGGTGAGATGAGAGCTGGCAATTAACCGACAGCTGAGCAGCCAGCCCAGAGAAGGAAGGGCTAAGCCAGCCCTGACAATTTTCTAATTCATCCCAAAGGTTTTTGGTAAGGTGCCTTAAGTTCCTCCACTCCAAACTCCTTAAACCATGTCTTTTTGAAAATGGCTTTGTGCTGAAACAGAATAAGGCCTTCCCCAAACTCTTGTCTTAAGGTTGGAAGAAGATGGGTTATGCTGTAGCACTATACACCTGAATTCAATAAATTGGTGGTGTGTGTCCACATATGTTTGGCAATATAATTTTACCTACCTGTGTCCTATGGCATATGCCAGAGCTTCCAACCAGTACCAGTGTTGAGGCCTAACTACTCCCAAGACGGCATGTAAGACTTGCTCTCAACCATAGGCACTTTTCTTTTTTTTGTCTGGTCTTTGACTTTCTAAATGGACTGAACAGTATATTCATTTAATCAAGAAAATCAGCAATTGTATTAGGCAATATTTATTATATGCTGTATATTACTGGATTCCCCATGGGTTTTACAGTCATCCACATATCGAAGGACTTAAAAGAATGAAGAGCTTTGTGCTCCTTTACAGCTGAACTCCAGGCAAACCGCTAAATTCATATATAAAATATATAGTATATGGGAACTGTTTTACCCACAAAGGGATTTGTACTTTGTATTTGTCCATCCAATTCTGAGATTCACACAGCCCTGACAGGCAGAGCAGATGACCTGATATTCCTTAGCGGCCGTTCAGTAACACAGGTCTTGTCCCTCCCCCAGCCTGCGACTGGACAGTGAAAGGAGAAGCAGCACACTGATGAGCTCAACTCTCTTGTAACTCTGTTCTCTCCTCCTATCAGTATGTTCCTTTCTGGCACATGGCAACTACAGTACAACTTGCTACAACACCTCTGCTATTAGAACTATAGAAATATTTTGGTAAAGAGCTATTTGTCTATAATTTAGTTATCATCAATTATTGTAGATCAGTTAGGGCCCATTGACATCAAACCCACACCAGAACATATTTTAATGCATGTTAACATAAAGCACTGTAGATGTGTGTTGCGATCTAAAGTAAAATACACCACAACGCACATCTACAGTGCGCTCCACAGCACATACATTATAGCACACCACACCGCACAGATGCAAATGCTCTGTGTATAGCGTTGTCCTACGTTGCAAATGATCATGCATAACCAATTTTTGTGCATGTTGAGGTGGCCACTTAGCTCAATGTACCTCCATTGTGTTTTACTGCATTCTACTGTGAATGTACCCTTATAGGTATCTTAAAATAAGAGGCTGCTCTGTATATAGAGTGCAAATAAAGATCTACAAACATCTGCCAATGTCATAGATGTCCTTGGCATTTGCCTGCAAAATGGTTTCCACATCGCTGATCATTTTGGCTTGTTAATTCAGCCTGGAGTTCCATATCTTCAAGGGGGGCTACAGTGTGTTTTCTGCGAGTTTTGCTTGTATGAGATATAATTGTAACATATTTGAAATGGGATTACTTTCATATTTCTTACAGGTTGCAGTTTCACATTTCTATATACAGTTTGTCATGCTTGCTGAATATTCGTTAATTACATGGACAGCTTTCTGATTGCAATCAGATCAATAGACTTGCAGTTAGAAGAGAAGCCATTAAAACATCCCACTGCTCTTCCAAGCAGGAAGCAGAGCCTGCCTATGTAATGAATGAATATGGTTGCCTCTGTGTACATTGAAAAGCTTCTTTACATTAAAGCAGTATCAAATCCACACCAAAAATAGTAGTTTACCAATCGGTAAATTTGGTGGCTGCATTAGTTTTCTTTATTTAGCCTTTTGCCTCTATGTTCATCTAGTAATCTGATAACACACCTCCTGTATTAGCATACCCCCCCCCTCTCTGAATGAAGGAGGACAGGAGGCAGAGCAGACAGCAACCTTGTCAGTCTTGGAGGAGGGAAGTGTTAAATGGGATAACAGATTTAAATATACTAACAATTTGAAGCCAAACTCCAGCTAATTCTTTAACCACTTGCCATCCGGGCCAAATTTGACACTTCAGTCCTACATGTAATGTATCAATCCCTTTTTTTTTGTAAGAATTAGAACCCCCAAACATATATTATAATTATATCTCTGTAGCGCTGGTTCCTGATGAGCATGTGCTATATGTTTTTGAAAATTAGTATTCCTAAAACCACAGTTGGGTTTTAGGGCTAATTTTGCTAAATTATGGTTTTAATGCCAGTCTAGCTGGATTGCACTGAGTTCTCCCTGGCTGCAGGTGTCGCTGTCTCCGCCGGCAAGTGGCAGATGTTGGGTGTATTGAGTGCCATCCTTGTCTCGGAACCAGCCCAGTGGGAGTGACTTCCTGCTGTGTATTCTGGGAGGTGGTATTTAAGGTACTGCAATCACGTGCTTCGGGGTTCTGGTCCAGAAGAGATTTTCTGTCTGTTTGGTCCTGGTCCTCCTGACCAGCCCCCATGGCCTTCCTGGCATGGGGTGCGGATGCATGCAATTCCAAACCTCGGGGGTGGATAGCCCGAGGTGAAGCAACTGCAGGGACAGGCCTGAATGAATATGAGGCCATAATGATTCATGTGAATGACAGCTGAGTCTGGCGGGACTATTAATATATCCAAAATGCGGCATCTAGTAGAATCCAAGGGCTTTGTGGTATCTACACAAGGGAGGTTTTTTTTCTAGATAAATGATATGTATAAAACAGTAAATGCACTTATGATCTTGTGGGAAGATTTTTGTTAAAATTAATTGTCAACAGGGCCACTTTAAAGTGGAGTTCCAGTCTTTTTTCAGTTTATTTAAAAGTCAGCAGCTACAAAAAGTGTAGCTGCTGACTTTTAATAAACAGACAATCATCTGTCCAGCGATGCGGCCACCTGAAGCCTTGCTCCTCTTCATGGTGCTGTCATTGCAACTGTGGTCCCCTCTTGCAAAAAAAATTATATGTGGCATGTAAGGGGGCGAGAAGTGCTTAAAGTGAAAGTTCCACTTTAAGCATTTCTATTAACCACTAGCTGACCGCCTATATATAGATATATATAATGTATGTATGTATATATGTCAATGTACGCTTATTATTTTATTTTTTATTTTTTATTTACCACAATTATGTAGCAGAATACATATTGTCATAGATTTTGTGAAGAAATTTGATTTTCTTTATTTATTTTTTTTTTATTGGATTTTTTTTATAGCAGAAAGTAAAAAAAATATTGTGGTTTGTGTGTCTGTGCTTTTTTTTTTGTTTTTTGTTTTTTTTTCAAAATTGTCAGCATTTTTTCATTTATAGAGCAAAAGATTAAAAAACCCAATGGCGATCAAATACCACCAAAATAAAGCCTTATTTGCGGGGAAAAAAATGACATGAATTTTATTTGTGTACAGGGTTGCATGACTGAGCAATTGTCAGTTAAAGTAACGCAGTACCTTATAGCAAAAAAATGGCCTGGTCATGAAGGGAGGTAAATCTTCCGGAGGTCAAGTGGTTAAAAGAAGAAATACTTTAGAAATATATAATATATAATACCAGGAGAGGAAATAAAATGGGGGTAGGGCATTTGTCTGCATGTCTGGGAGCTCATCCTCTCTGGGGGGAGGAATGTGATCCATCATCTATCACAATGTCTGCAGTCTTCCTTGACCCGGTCAGAACAGAACATTAACCATGACCCCCAAATCCTGCGCTTATCACCATCTATGGCATGTGACTCACTGTCTGCTACTCTGTGCTGTGCGATTTGACAAATTTTATTGTCCTCGCCTCCTTCATTTATTATGTATGACCATTTCCAGATGATTGCTGTGTAAATAGCTGGGTGGTTGTGTTAATCATCCTTAGTTATCAGCTGCTTCTGTATACTAATCAAGGGTCCATTGAATCTCGTCTGCTAAGAGGTGGATTTATTCTGGGTGTTTTTTTGTTTTCTTTAACAAGGTTTTTCGTAAAGATTTCACAAGTGGTAACATTCACGAGGAATGACCTCATTTGCTGCCACTGCTGCCTCCATTTGATTAGACAGCATAAATAGATGTTGGTTCTGTTTTCTTGTTCAATGTGTGCAATCATTGCGTGTCATGAAAAACAGTTGTAATGAGAAATCACATGGTGTCCTTTTGGGCCTAGATCACATTATCTATCTAAAAATGTTTGTAATAAAATATAAGGGTCACTAGAATCTGGATTTTTGGTAATACAGTACTATCATTAATTAAGATTTCATTAAAGAGGAACTTCAGTCCCTTAATATTTTTACCCTTTTCCACCTTTGCCGCACCACCATCTTTGAGTATCTTGCATGGGTGCAAATGTGCAAAGGTCTCTGCCATGTCTACTGGCCCTTCAGCACATCTGCAAATGGAATGCTGGTGTCTGGGACCCTGACATCAGCAAAGGAATGCGCTCACACACGATGCAGAGTCACCCGAGGCATCCATTTATAAGATATTTCCTAAAACATAGCATGTACATAGCAAAAATTACACCCCCAAATACATTCTGCTACTCCTCCCGAGTATGGCAATACCACATGTGTGAGACTTTTTTACATAGCCTGGCCACATACAGAGGCCCAACAGGGCTGCACCTTGGTAGTAATTGCCTGCAGACAGGTACTCCTGATGGAATCACGGGACAGGTACTCAGGCAGGATGACAGGTATTCTGACTGGATGGATAGCGGGTACTCTGATGGCCGGTACTCTTTATTCGGGGGGGGGGCACAATCTGGGCACAGTAATACATACAGCAAAGTTTTGTTTTGGACCCGAACTAGAAAAGCTCTGTACCTTGTTTCTGTCCCCCTGGCCAAATTAATCCTTAATATAAAAGTGTGCACACTCTTGAAGTCAGACACTGACACGTAGTTCAGTATATAGATACATATCCTTTTTATTTCCTGAACTTCGGCTGATATACAATAAGCCGGATATCTTACTATCAAATAAAAAATTTAGATAAAAGACAGCGTGTACAAACCACAAATTATACATATTCATTATTGTGACGAAGGATAAGCTTTTTAGCTGGGTCATGTCTAAAAAAGGTGATTAAACACAGCTGGTCACATGGTAAAGAGCCAATTTCATTGGCTCTTTACCCTAATTGGCTGGGCTTTGTCCAAGAAAAAAGCCTCTCCCCCCCCGATCGCCGTGCTCCACACCCCCAGGGGCGCAGATGAGTGGCGTGCACGCCGCTCTGCATGGTGACTGTCTGTGATTGGATACAGCCAGTCATGCTGTTTCCCATGCTCCACCGGACACTCATTACCCTCATCGGGGAACGGCAGTGTCCCGAGGGACATGCTGGATCCCCGATCCCCCCCACACTGTGGGCCCCCTGGGCCCTCAGCATTGGCAGGATGCCAAGGACGTCATATGACGCCTGCCCAGGATGGGAGATCCCATCTGCGGATGTCATTTGACTATGACTGGGTAATGAAGTTGTTCAAAATTACAAGAGTCTACCTGGTCATTGGTACACTGCATAACTCAAATCATTTGAAGATTGAAGTCCATTCTGATGTTGTAAGTGTTGCTGATCCTCATAAAGTAATTCTCGGCTATCCTTACTAGTTGTGTTGGTAAAAAGAAGAGCCCCAAGCACTTTATGCGGTATCCTTTTATTGTCTCCTGAGCAGGGTGATGTGGAGCTTCTCCACTCAATAAAAAGGTATGAGGAATGTGTTGTAGTGTACGGAGTGTTTTAAAGCTCCGCAATAACACCCTTAATGCCAATTATCCTGCATAATCCTTCACAGCATTATCCTTCACAAGCCCTAAAAATCAGCATATCGTTTATCAGAATGAAATTATGATCTGCTTGAGACCAAACCTGACCTATGATGTGCATTTTCTCTTATGAGGTTCAATATGTCTTACAACTTTATTACAAGGTACAAAAGGCTAGTATTTGGTGTGTAAGTGAGTTGTATCTGTCGGTGACAGCTTGGTCACTGTGCCCTCTGAGCACAGAAACCTCAACCGCTATGGGTGTATAGTGGGGCAAAAAAGTATTTAGTCAGCCACCAATTGTGCAAGTTCTCCCACTTAAAAAGATGAGAGAGGCCTGTAATTGTCATCACCTCAACTATGAGAGACAAAATGTGGAAACAAATCCAGACAATCACATTGTCTGTCTGATTTTTGAAAGAATTTATTTATATTATGGTGGAAAATAAGTATTTGGTCACCTACAAAAAAGCAAGATTTCTGGCTCTCACATACCTGTATCTTCTTCTTTAAGAGGCTCTTCTGTCCTCCACTCATTAACTGTATTAATGGCACCTGTTTGAACTTGTTATCAGTATAAAAGACACCTGTCCACAACCTCAAACAGTCACACTCCAAACTCCACTATGGTGAAGACCATAGAGCTGTCGAAGGACACCATAAAACTGAAGACCTGCACCAGGCTGGGAAGACTGAATCTGCAATAGGCAAGCAGCTTGGTGTAAAGAAATCAACTGTGGGAGCAATAATTAGAAAATGGAAGACATACAAGACCTCTGATAATCTCCCTCGATCAGGAGCTCCATGCAAGATCTCCACCCCGTTGGGTCAAAACGATCACAAGAACAGTGAGCAAAAATCCCAGAACCACACGGGAGGACCTAGTGAATGACCTGCGGAGAGCTGGGACCAACGTAACAAAGGCTACCATCAGTAACACACTACGCCACCAGGGACTCAGATCCTGCAGTGCCAGACGTGTCCCCCTGCTTAAGCCAATACATGTCCAGGCCCGTCTGAGGTTTGCTAGAGAGCATTTGAATGAATGATCCAGAAGAGGATTGTGAGAATATCATATGGTCAGATGAAACCAAAGTAGAACTGTTTAGTAGAAACACAACTTCTTGCGTTTTGGAGGAGAGAGAATGCTGAGTTGCAACCAAAGAACACCATACCTACTGTGAAGCATGGAGGTGGCAATATCATGCTTTGGGGCTGTTTCTCATCAAAGGGAACAGGATGACTCATCCGTGTACATTAAAGAATGAATGGGGCCATGTATCGTGAGATTTTGTGGTCAAACCTCCTCCCATCAGCAAGGGCATTGAAGATGAAACGTGGCTGGGTCTTTCAGCATGACAATGATCCCAAACACACCGCCCGGGCAATGAAGGAGTGGCTTCGTAAGAAGCATTTCAAGGTCCTGGAGGGGCCTAGCCAGTCTCCAGATCTCAGCCTCATAGAAAACCTTTGGAGGGAGTTGAAAGTCCGTGTTGCCCAGTGACAGCCGCAAAACATCACTGCTCTAGACCTGCATGGAGGAATGGGCCAGCATACCAGCAACAGTGTGTGACAACCTTGTGAAGACTTGCAGAAAACTTTTGACCTCTGTCATTGCCAACAAAGGATATATAAGTATAAGTATTGAGATGAACTTTTGATATTGACCAAATACTTATATTTCACCATAATTTGCAAATAAATTCTTTCAAAAATCAGACATTGTGATTGTCTGGATTTGTTTCCACAATTTGTCTCTCATCGTTGAGGTATACCTATGATGACATTTACAGGCCTCTCTCATCTCTTTAAGTGGGAGAACTCGTACAATTGGTGGCTGACTAAATACATTTTTGCCCCACTGTATATGTGCTGCATATAGGTGTTTTTAAGACTCCACCTGCTAAGCTTTACACGTGTTTTAGGCCTCATGCACACGGACGTTTTTACAGCCGATTTTTTGAGCACTTTTAGCAGCGTAAAAACGCCTGTCCATGTTAGTCTATGGCTTCATGCCCACCTAGGCGTTTTTGAGCTGCAAATGGCATAGGCGTTTTTAAGCTGTAAAAAAAACCCCAGGACCAGTGCGTTCTGTGGCGCGGAGCTAGAGCTGTAAAAACGTGAATCGCGGAAAAACGTGCAAAAGCGTGCATAAACGCGTAACATATTTTCTTTGTTTTCTGAGTGCTATAGCCAAGAGATGTGTTTCTTTAAAAAACGCGCAAAACGCCAATGAAAAACGCAGTAAAAATCGCGTTTTTAACGCAGATTTTTCCAGGCGTCGGAGCTAGCTTTGCAGCCAGTTTTTTAAAACGTCCGTGTGCATGAGCACTTATGGTTTTTTGGCAAGAGGTTAAAGAACCTGAGCTACATTAAGGTTTATGATGCCTCTGCATTACTTTTACAATTTTTTTAAAAACTGTGCTGACTTCAGTGGGTGCCTGTAGTCGAAGTAAAGATATAAATACCTCCGCTACAATGACCTAATGGCGATGAAGTCCTTGCCAGGGCCCACATATTTTCCTCACCTTCTTCTAGGTGTCGGGTCCTTGACTGCCTTGACCAGCTGGCATGGGAAAAGTAACTCTTGCGCAAGAGCAGGAATCCATTAATTCTGGCACACAGGCACTATGCCAAGAATATTGAAAAGGCTTCTGCTGACAATGTGCAAGTGTCTAGAATTGTGACATAAAGTTGATGTGCTGCATGATTTGCTTATTGCGGTGGAAGGGTAAGTTTAGCAAGAAAGCACCAACTTACCTCACTCTATTTCTTCCTAGCATATATTGACTTTAGAATTTGATTGTTTTGTGTTTTTATTTTTTGTGGGATCAAAAGTCAAAATATGTCAAGTGACTGCATGGTTGCTTAGGCCACACAGAACCAAGCCTACAAAGTGTCACTATAATCAGCCAGTCTATTGAATGTGGTATAATATTTAAGTACAAAATATATCTAGATCACATTATTTTTTTTTTACCCCAGAGAAACACCTTAAATATTTTTCCAGGTCTTGGAGAACCCCTGCTTGAAATAGTTTGCGGTACATTAGCATATAAACAAATTTGTACAACATTATATATGTAGCACCCTGGTGTTTAGGCAGTGTTGCTCCTAAATTTACCTGCCAGGTATAGCTACCTTGGCTAATTGTTGAGGATCAATTGATTTCACTCTAAGTCTGTAATTGCTGCACTTCTCTCTTTTGCCGCTAGGTGGCCGGGTATCTGGTGGCATTAGATATAAGAAGGACACTGTAAGGTCAGATTATGGGTATATGTGATATCTGAGCCAATGGGCAGGGGTTTTCTTAAATCCCTTGGTCTGCTGGGAGAATCTATATATTTGGGTGGAGTCAGATGATCGGTGTTCTGCGCCACCTGGATAGCTGTCTGGATGTATGTTGTATTGCCTGGACTGTGAGGCCGGAGTTTGGGCCTATCCTGGGCACATCTGCCTGCTAGGCTGTCTGAGGGCCTAGCCACAAGTAAGAGAGCAGCGCAGGGTTGGCATTGCGGCTTGCAGTCCAATCAAAAGTGACAGTTCTGCTGGCCTGGAGAACTTGTCGTGATCGGAGGTAGATGGGAAGCTTTCACCACTAAGGGACCAACCACCTTATTACCAGGGACCACAGTGAGTAGCTAAAGCATGTACTGGAGCAGTATTCTCACAAACCGGGGATGGTGAGGAATCTGGTAACTTCAGTGGGTATCAAGCCAGGGACCCAGCCGACAGAGGTGACGCTTGCAGAGCAGCCTTGTGTGTCAAGCCATGGATCAAGCAGGGCAGTGGGGTGAAGCTTGAGAAGTATCATGTATGCCAAGCTAGGGACCCAGCAGAGGTGGGGATGAGGCTTGAGGAAGATACTACGGCAAAGATTGAAGGAGCTCAAGGGATTCAGTGGCAGTGAATCAACTAGTCTAATGAGAGACTGGGAGCTCAGTGGGCTGAACTACAAGAAAGTGATTGTAGTGGAAGTGAAGGAACTGCTATACTTCCTGTTAGGAATTGTTAAAGACTGTTGCCATAGGAGACAGCATTCCTACATATGCAGATGTGGTGTCTTGCTGGGTGCCTTTCCCTGCATAGCTGTCCTCCTGTTTGAAGTTTTGGAGTCTGACAATTAATCTTGCAACTACTTAAGGGTGTTCTGGCCCTAACCCTCTCTCCCAAAGTTCTGTTAAGAGAAATAACATCTCTTTTGTGTTCAAGAAGTGTCTGGCACCCAATGAATCTACCTTGCACCCACAATTCCTCAAAACCCACCGTATAAAAAAGGATGTCGGCTTAGACCGAAGGAGGTCGGGGACTTTGAGATTATGTATATAACTAATATATATATAATATATATATATATATATATATATATATTTAATCATTTTGGGTGGAACTCTGTTTTAAGCATTTCTATTAACCATTTGCTGACTGCCCTATAGCAAATTTCCTGCCAAAGAGTGCCCATTCTGTACAAAATCGTATGTATGTATGTGTGTGTGTGTGTGTGTGTGTGTGTGTGTGTATGTATATGTATATGTGTGTGTGTGTATATATATACATATATACATACACACATTACATTTTTTTTCTGTTCTTTTTGTTTTTTTAATTTAATGATGTATTGTAGACAGTAAAAAATTTATGGTGCTTCTTACATTTGTGGTCAGCAGAGAATTGCAACCTTGCATTGGCAGATGATGCATGTAGATCAATTCCTCATTGCCTATTGTTAAAGGAACCCCTAGCAACCTCAGGAGGAACTCTGGTTGTGAGAGAGGCTGACCTAGATCATTCCAGTTGTAGGTGTTTGAGTAGGTCAAATATTGGGCTAGAGTTCATGTTTTTATATCTACAGTCATCTAAACAGCCCTCAGTCATGTTCTGCACTGCCTGTTATGTATATCTCACAGATACCAATGAAAGTGAATGAATATTGTTTCTGTAATCCTTTCATTACCCCTCCTAGAAATACGCTCGCTATTTTGTTCTGCACAGGAGATTGGAGGATTTGAAGTCTTAAACCGCTAAATGAACTTGACAACTGTGTTCAAACAAAGGATGCCGGAACATCAATTTTCCTCTGTGTTTTTTTGTTTTTTTTGTAAGACAATGGCTGCTGCTCACACATGTACTATGTCTCCGTTCTACCCTAAAGGGCTTGTTCACCTCTTTACTGAATCAGCCTGGTATCTGGTGATATCAGATTTGTCTTCTCAGGCTTGCGGTTATTTTAAATCTATTTTGTGATCTGACTTGTCAGGAATTCTTGTTCACTCTAAAGAGCTGTTCTTTTTTGTTTTTTGTTAAGAGTAACTCCGGGCAATGACTCAGTGATCAAGCTATCCAACAAATAGTCAGCGTTAAAATGTATGTAAATTCGAACATTTGTATACTTTTTAATGTAATTTCAAAAGTAATTTTTTATATATTTAAACCCACAGCTTTCATTAAAATAATGCCTGGTTATCCCATCTGTCCTTGTTCAGGCACAAACTATTACAGGGAGACCGCTCTCTATCCCTTACTCCCAATTGTGCACCTGCATTATCACCTTGTCACTCGGGCTTTCAATGGAGACTACATATGATAATTTATGCAGGCTCCGTTCACTTTTGCCACTAACCTACACCCAAAATACAAAGGTGTTGCAGCACAGAGATGATCAAAATTAATTGAGAAATAACCCCCCCATATCTCTTTCTTTCTCTCTCTCTCTCTCTCTCTCTCTCTCTCCCCCTCCCCCCCTCTCTCTCTCTCTCTCTCTCTCTCATCCTTCCTCTATTTAATTTGTTATAACAAAAAATTGCATTTTTTTATGAAAAGCCCCACCAAAATCCTCAGCACCAGGCCCATGATGTTCTTTATCTGGCCCAGGTGCGGGGTGGTACCCCCCGTAGGGGCTGCTGGTGATTGTGGTTCGTCTCCCACCCTGCACAGCCAGGTACATGAATTTCTAGACACACTTCAGTCAAGAAACAGTCCTTGTACTTTCTTTATGGGGATGAGGTGCATATGGGATGCCCACTTGATTGCAGATAAGAAATTTAGGGATTGAACTATATACACCGCTCACCAGCCCTCTTGGCAGTTCCTTGTTCCTCCTGGAGAGACTTGCCTGGCAGTGTTCTCCCACTGTCCTCCTTGTTCTTGTGTTTCCTGTGGTTTTGACAGCCTAACACTCTATCTCCAGCTTCCATCCAAACAACTCCTCCCCAGCTTGGCTGACCCTGAGTGTTTGAGGGGGCTTGCCCCCTGCCAATATAAGTTGGGGATTGGTCAGGGCCCTCAGAATGCTAATAGGCAGCGCCACCTTACCTCCCCTCCCATTCTTCTAGAAGGTTACAGAACATTCCAGAAGTAGGGAAGAGGTCTCAGTGGTGCTGCCTGTGAGTCACCCAGCTCTCCCTGGATTTCTGCCTAACCCCAGGACAAAGCCAAGCCTGCTTACATTTACCTACTCTTTACAAAGAAAACTCTAGAACTCAACACAGCTGGGGGTGCTAAATGTGTATACATGTAAACCGGAATCTTGGATTGTAAGCGCCTTGAGGACAGAGAATGATGTAAATGTACAATATGGAACGCTCTGCATAAGTTGTTTCTGCTATATAAACACCTGTAATAAATTAAAAACCATAAATAAAAAAAGATATAAAATTAGTACAAATCTCTCAATGGTGACAGCAAAGAAAATGAAAGGGTTGCAACGCTATCCAAAGCTAAAGTGTTGGCTAGAGGTGCATTTTAATATTTTTTGATATCAAAAAGCACACTGGAAAAAAATATACAAATACATATTCTGAAAATGGACACAATTGTATCAAAAATAACTTGTGCTGGTATTGTGTCCCCTAATTATTGTTCCCATTCTCCTGTCTTTTGAAGACCGCTTTCTATAGCCAGGCTCATGGACGAAAAGTGAAATCTAATCTCAGCTTGGCTTCTATAAGATTATCCATATTTTATTCCCAGGGAAGTCGGTTTTGTACTTGCTGGCATAACTATGTAATCAATAGGTGGTCACGCTCAGAGGCAGGTTGATAGCCAGGCTGTAACATGGGGAAGATGAGAAGAATTCCTGATCATTATCGCACCACAGGAACGGCTGGTGTATGTTATACATCAAAAAAAAAAAGGCTGCACACTTAGGAATAGACATCTCAATCAAGGCTTTCCGTATCCATATCAGGTTTATTTAAAATTGTTCCTTCACGATTCACAAGTTAGTTAAATTCTTTTTTTTTTTTACTATGAGTATGCATGTATCTTCTGATTGCAACACAAGCCTTAAAATATAATTCTTTAAAGGGAAGAGGTCCTGCTGAAAAGAGACTGGACACATAGCAGTTTTTGACCATATCTGACAAATGTCCAGAAGGTATGTTTGGTATGCTCTTGATAAATACAGTGTACTTCCATATGGGAGTACGCTAAGGAATTAGTCACATGAGTTCCATCGATGAGGAGAATGTTGGGAGGCTGCTGAGGAGAGGAGGCTACTGGGAGACTCCTGTATCTTGATACAGTGCATCTATATGTGGGCACACTAAGGAATTAGCAAGAGCCTCCAATGTTGAGCATTGGAGGGCTACTACATTCCATTCATCAAATATCCTCTTGACAATTAGACATGCTACACCCCTATGGAGGGACATTGGTTACACAAGCTATGCAGATGTGGAAGATTTTGGAAAGCTGATGAGGGGTAAAAGATCCTAGGAGGTTTCTGAGAATCTGGATTTGCCTCAGTATCTATTCCTGGTTATCCTATAGCAGAGACCATGTGGCCAGTGCCGAATGAGCACTAGAGCAGTGCTATATTTTCTTCTATTAAAGTTCAGTCAAATCATTGACCAGTGTAGCCCAGCTGTCCCCAACCTTCTTGATATCTGCCCGTACTCATACTCCACTTTCCCCCTTGCCATTAGCTAAAATTAACGAGACCACACATAGAATTGGACTACAGCCTTTTTATTAACAAAATATTAAAATTTCACAATCTTTAACACATAAACATCTGGAAACAAAATTGTCAGTCATTCAGCCTGTTGGTCTTTGACGGCACCCCAAAATTAACATATATTCCACTTCTACACTGTGGGACCTTTTTCCATGATAGGCCTCCAGCCGTAACACACCAGCTTGGAGACAACCCACTACCCACAGTGCAACCATTACCGTATTCCAGCTAACCGTTCTGACTGGAATACACCAGAGGGGCACATACTACCGATGAGTCCCCAACACTTCCATCTTGTATGCTTTTCTTGCATCATCAAAGACCAAAACACCATCACCGCCCGCAAGGGTAACGCCTTACCCTTAAAGGCCCCTTCACACCTGCAAAGCATGCTGAATCCCATCCCATCCTGTAGCCCCAGGGCCCATAAATCGCTACCCACTGCAGATAAGTGGACACCATCCTACCCCACCCCCCCTCCCCCCCGGAGGTACAGTCCAGTATCTGATTTTAATTACAGATGACGGGTGACCATGCCTCCATTATGAATAATGAATCGACCCACCACCTTATTTACCTTTTATGCAGGCCTTGATGAACCTCGCCACTCTTGATGAACCTCGCCACTGACCATGCCAGGCACCAAGTCACCTGAATCACAATGTCTGACCATAAGACCAGCATGCCAGGAAAGGCCATGCGGAGCCGCAGGAAATCAAAATGATGCACCTCAGGCATGACCCTGCTCCACATCATCCCGGCTACCCCCAACCAACAAATACACTTCTCCCACCTAGAAATACCCAGCTGCCTGTCATTAGGCCTAACATCAGCTCCCCTGGCCCCCCAAAAAAACATATGAGTGGCCAATAATTCAGACAAGGCATAGCTGCTCTCAATCTGAAAGAAAAGAACAAAAACACCACGGAATAACCCCAAGACAAACAATGGACTCGGGGCCCGGGCCAAGGACATTAGACGCATCCAGAAGCTAATGTCTTTGTGGTCCCAGCGGAGAGACCGATAGGCCGTCCTACGCTACCGGAACTGCTTGTTGTACCGTAGCCATGCCGATCCCCCGTAGACTCTGTGAGCCTCTCCAATGACGTCCTTGTAACAAAAGCGCTGAACAGTGTTCCGGGCTGTTGTATCCAATGACGCTCGCCATCATAGAAAATGCCTGCAGCCAGTTAGCGAAAGTCCGTGGAATCAATCTGTACCGCTGCTTCTCCTCATCCTCCTCCTTAGTGTCATCGGCTTGAGCTTATCCAAGTTAAATTTCTCTAGGGGTAGCAAAGAGAAGATCTCCACATACTCACCCTTGCAAATTTTTTCCCGCACCTCACATTTTGCTGCATCGGCAATCCTAACAGAACCCTTTCTACTGGACCCCTTTTCTTCCTGCAAATCACTGCACCAAATCCCGCAGACCCCGCCGCAAATCTTGTAGCTGCGCCTCTGTCCAATGCTCAGATAACTGTGGCGTGGCTCTAGCAGCCACTGCAGCACCCCCATCCACTACCCCCAACAACCCACCCAGTGCAGCACTAAGGCAGAGGACTCACCAGGCTGACCAGGGGTGCCCCAACAGTACCGGCTCCAGAATCCACCAGTGCCGTGCAACTCTGTGCCTTCTCCTCCTCTGAGCAGGACAGCTCGCCCTCCAACCGCACTTGAAGAGCTTGTTGGTCCTCCATCTGCAGAATCCCAGGCAAGGAGGACCTGGACTCCGTGGATCCTTGCCGTTTCTGGCCCCGCCTACCAGAACTGGATCCGCCCATCGCTGCGCTTGCCCTCTTGCCTTGGGCCCTGTGCATCAGCCTCCCCATTATCTGTCGCTTCTCCGCCTCCCCTCCATCTCAGCAGGAGGACCTGTCTACTCAATGGAGCCTCCGGGCGCTTCTGGTAATGGCAGGGCAGCTGTGGCTGTACTTCTTCCTAGCCAAGACTCCCCACGCCCAGTCACCGCTGAGGGGGAGGAGTCCACTGGCTCCTAACATTTTCGCAGAGTCCCGCCTACTGAGCTCCGCTAATGGGGAGGATTCCATCCAGTCACACCACCCATGGAAGCCGAGGCGCAAAGCTCTGGGGGAGGATCCCAGTGAAAAAGCTCTGGAGGCCTAGACCTCCGAGAACGTTGGGGCTCCTGCACCCCTCCACTGCCAACCCAGATGCCTGGTCCTCCAGAAGGGGCGGCCACCTGGCTGTGCAGCCACTGGGGTCCCTTGGTCATGGCAGCCGCCCACAGCTGGGCCAGAATCCGATCGTCGTCGGCCATGGTGCTGTGATGTCCAGCAGCGTAGAAACTGCTTCCTACTCTTCTGCCCCTACCACTGCTGCTTGGAAGCCCCACCTACCCCTTAAAGGCACAAAACCCTTCCCAACTCTGCTCTTCTACACCAATCCTTTCCTCCCCTTACTTGCAAAATGTTCACTGACTTTTAACCCTATGCTGTCTACCCTTTCATACTGCCATGCGCGGTTCTTCTCCATTTTCTCTTCTTTTCTCTCGCTTCGGGCTTCACTAATCATACTTAAATCTGCTTCCACCCCCTTTCTAAGCTTATGCGAACTACCCTGTAAAGCAAGATGTCTATACTTGCCTATGCTGAGGGCACTGGTTCAGTCACATGATCTCTCCAGTGGCTGGCTTTAGTGAAGATGAGAGATTGCTGACAATGTCTGCAGAGCCTATGCAGTGACATTGCCCATAGTCTTACTATGAGGCATCCTTTTGTTGGCTGTCACTCCTCTAAACTGAAACCTGCGCTGGGATCATGTCACCACACCAGAGCACCCTCGGCATAGGTTCGTAAAGACCTCATTCCTTTACAGGGTAAGTAGAATAGCTTTAGAATGGCAGTGGGAGCAAGTATAAGTATAGTTAGGATTTGATTGGGCTTCCACTTTAAAGACAGTCAGCAACTTTGTGTTTTCTTATCCGTTATGCACTTTGCATGGGCAGTCAGGTCTTTTGAAGGCCAATAAAAGGAGCTTAAAACTGACCTGTGCCCCTTTTTTGGAGCAGGGGTTGCAGCCTTTGCTACTACACAAGTGGCTGTAGTTTTTCTTAGAAGGTTGAACAAAATTGGAAGAAGTCTAACGACCGTATCTAGGTCAACCTGGATATGGAATACGTGAAGCCCTAGGTTTCCTCCAGAGATTGCAAGTGGTTCCTTGAGCAGTATGCAGTGTGTAAAAAGCAAATAAGTTTACCACTAACACAATAATCCTTTCAGCTACCTTTAAGGGGACATTCTTAAAGTGGACCTTGTCTCATATATATATGTGTGTGTATATATATTTTTATCTTTTCAACTATTCTTCTGCCATTGTTGTTTTAACTTTGGATAGTAAAACCTATATATTTTTTTTTTCTAAATACCTTTCATACAGCCCAATTCCTCTTTCTTATCTCGTAAAAAGCCTAGGCTTATGACATCATGCCTCTTAGTGGAGAGAGTTTGCCAGGAAGGGGGGGCAATGAGAGCTGCAGAGCTGGAGGTGTGTGTCTGCGTAAATCCAGGAAGTGAACAGGCAGCAGCTTCAGCTGCCCACAGTTAAAATGGATGCAGCCAGACTCAGTGGAGGGAGCTTTCTGCAGCATATTTGGCAAGTACAGAATCGCAGTATATAAAATATGCAAAGTGGTTGGAGGGAAGCTTCACAATGGCAAAGATGGTTTTTGTTACAAATTATGTGAGCAGACTGGAGTTTCTCTTTATCCGCTTGCCGATCGGTTACGCCGATATACGTCGGCAGAAGGGCACGTACAGGCAGATTAGCGTACCTCTACGTTGCCCTTTAAGAAGTGGTTTGCGGGTGCGTGCGTCCCCCGCCGGGACCTCTGTGAGTGTGATCGTGGGTCCCGCGGACTTGATGTCCACAGGGTTACCCGCGATCGTCTCACAGAGAGGAAGTACGGGGAAATGCTGATGTAAATAAGCATTTCCCCGTTCTGCCTAGTGACAGGGCACTGATCACAGCTCCCTGTAATCTGGAGCGGTGATCAGTGACGTGTCACATATAGCCCCTCTCCCCCCACAGTTAGAATCACTCCCTAGGACCCCTACAGCGCCCCCTAGTGGTTAACCCCTTCGCTGCCAGTCACATTTACACAGTAATCAATAGATTTTTAATCGCACTGATCTCTGTATAAATGTGAATGTCCCAAAATAGCACCAAAAGTGTCCGATCCATCCGCCATAATGTCGCAGTCATGATAAAAATCGATGATTGCCACCATTACTAGTAAAAAAAAAAAAAAATTATAAAAATGTCATAAAACTATCTCCTATTTTGTACACGCTATAATTTTTGTGCAAACCAATCAATAAACGCTTATTGCGATTTTTATTTTTTTCCCTCAGTTTAGGTCGGTACGTATTATTTTACATATTTTTTTGGGGGATATTTATTATAGCAAAAAGTGAAAAATAATGCATTTTTTTTTTGCATTTTTTTTCCTCAAAATTATCACTATTTTTTGTTTATAGCGCAAAAAATAAAAACCGCAGAGGTGATCAAATATACCACCAAAAGAAAGCTCTATTTGTGGGGGAAAAAGGACATTCATTTGCTTTGGGAGCCACATCGCATGACTGAAAAATTGTCAGTTAAATTGATGCAGTGCTGAATCGCAAAAAAACGCTCTGGTCTTTTGCCAGCCAAATAGTCCAGGGCTTAAGTGGTTAATGTACAGATCTATTACCTTGCCTTCTTCCTGGCTCCCTCCTAATCACCTGCAATTGAACATTTTTCATTTTTTTTTTTTTTTTTTATTTCTTTGGAGACCCAGTGACATTCTAACTGGGCCTGTTTGCTAATCTGATTTTGTTGGGAGGGGCTGAGCATGCATGTCTAAGGGGATGCTGGCGACGTGTTTTTATATAATGCTCAGGATCAGAATGACTGATGGCAGAGAAAACTAAAAGCAGTGAGTGGGCACCAGGCATCAACAGATGGATCAGGAGTATAGGGGACTGATTTGATGATTGAAGTCATTCAGACAGGAAATGAATATTGGCTCATTATTGCTGCTGTAGCACAGTGTCCTCCAAATATGAAAATATGAGGGGGCACTAACATTTTCATGGTCTACATTGCTTTTCGGGTTATTTATTATTCATTTTTTTTCAGTATTATGAATAATTTATTATAAATTGTCATATAGAGTAGTTCTGGGTTTACGCAATCCTTAATCTCATTATTATTATTATTATTATTATTATATCTTCAACTTATTGTTTACGCCAGGGGTGTCAAACTCGGTTCCATTGTGGGTCTCATCAGCCTTATGATCTCCCTCAAAGGGCCAGTTGTATCAGTAATGCCGTGTATACACGATTGTAAATTTGGCCAGCAAAAGACCGATGATAGCTTTTGGTCGGAAAATGCGACCGCGTGTATGCTCCATCGGACTTTTGCTGGCTGAATTCCCGCCAGAAAAAGATTGAGAGCAGGTTCTCAATTTTTCGGTCGGAAAAAGTTTTGATCATCTTTAGCAATTCTGGCACGAAAAATTCCTACGCATGCTCAGAAACAATTCAACGCATGCTCGGAAGCATTGAACTTAATTTTATCAGTTCGTCATAGTGTTGTACGTCACCGCGTTCTTGGCGGTTGAAAATTCAGCGAGCTTTTGTGTGTATGCAAGCCAAGCTTGAGTGGAATTCCGTCAGAAAAAATCTTGGATGGTTTTTCTGATGGAAAATCCGCTTGTGTGTATGCGGCATACGACTATATACATGTGTATATACTCTTTATCATATAAATAATTGCCTCTGCATTCCATTATTACTGGTTTTTAGTAAAAGCTTAAGACTTAAGCTGTGAAGCACAGGAGCAGACCAGCATGGAGCCCATTCACCATCCTGCAGCGTATGATGCCAGTCTGAAAAGGAGGGTCGCACATCGTTGGTACCATCCACAAGAAACTTTATTGGAGACCGCTCATGGTTCTGCCATTGCGTTCCTTGTGAGCAGTCTCCAATAACGTTTTTTTTGTGGATGATACTAGCGATGTGTGACCCTCCTTTTAAACTGGCATAAAATTCTATTCTCAAATAAAATAACAACAAACAGATGTTCACAGCTCCCCCCCCACCCAGTCAGAAGTCATGAGCCCCTCGCCCTCCATTACATCACAGTTCACCCCCTTACCTTGTGCTGTGTCCAAGAGGAAACTGGGGGCGGAGCTGCAGGAAAGGTGCTAGGGCCACATGAAATAACCCGTGAGCTGTAAATATAATATTAGCAGGGGTTCACCGAGAGTTATTTTAATGGTTCCTCTAGGATCTAGGTTAAAAATAAAGTTGGGAATAGCCTGTTCTAGTCTTTTCTTTTTCATTGTAGCCAGTCTATTCAGCTCAGAACATCCTTTCTAGTCGTACCCTAAGTGTATTGTTTGGAGGCATGTGTGCGAGATTACCTTTTTTGTGGTTGTGTATGGGGCATTATAGGTAAGGATGCTAATATAGTAAGGACCCCATCTATATCCTCATATTTTTTCCCTTTTATGCATTTTACTCTGAGACTAAAATACATGGAGAGCTGCAGGGTTAGATTTCCATCACTGGTCCTTCATGACATGAAGCCTTTGGTGCCCAAAGCAGCACTCTCTGCGGGGGACAGCTCTCCCTTCTACTGCCATTTTAATCTTTTACTGTCTTTAAAATGTCATAATGGAGTGACTGTGCTCCTCTGCAGGGGGTTAAGTCAGGCCATGGAGAGCTCTGTATAACTTTAATCAGCATACTTACAAATGAATTTTCCTGTGTCTTAAAAAGAATCCTGCAAGTTTATCTTTAAAAGGTTTAAATAGTATGACGTGATATGTGTAGCTTTCCTGAAATGATCACACAGATGAGCATGTTAAACATAGAATAACCCCCTGATGCACTTTACCACGCCCCTAATAACATGGGAATAAAATACTCATAAAAACATGTATATTGCTCCACAAATTATTCCAGGGGCACCCGAGTTTGTGGAATGGAACTTACAGGTACCAGAGGGCCTAGCATTGCATTCAGGATGCTGCTTTGTTCACTGAACAGTGTCAAAATATATCAATTGACCCTTTAAAATAGGAGTATGCCCAGCCCTGAAACCAGCCCATGCTGACATGGGCTGGTTTCAGGGCTGGGCATAGTCCTATTTTATCATGCTTGTAGCTGCAGGCACTGTGGAGTAATTAATCCTCAAATTATACACACATCGGCGTTCATCCTGCTACCCACTCCCAGCACTCGCTTGGTAGCATACTAGCCATTTAATCTCTAATGTAAACACCAAGCTGGCGCAGTGGAGGAGGAGGATGTCGTAATAATGAGCCCAGACTTGGATGACTTTAAAGCATGTTCAGTGTTTGAGGATGAATTGCTCCACTGTCTTTACAGCTACAGAAGTCCGTGAGGGCTTGTTTCCCAAAGTCCTGCTTTGGGAAATGAGAAATGAATTCTTGCAATAGGGCTGAGCTCGCATTGGGAGGGTTAACTTCTTGTTTAGGTCTAGGGAAGAATAAAGTATTTTACTACACTGATCCCTGACAGACAGTGCTCCCCCATGTTCTAGCGGTAGATTGTCCCTCAGCGTCATATTGCCCTGCGTTGGTTGTGATGATGTCAAAACCTTATACCTGCAGCCCTTTGACACTTTTTGTGAAGCCCCAGGGCTCCGGCAGACACTAATCTACAGTATGTTTTCCTATTTCCCTGTTACAGTAGTGATTTCCAGCAGCCTCATGTAATATGTCCTTAGAATATGAGTGTTTCCTAAAGCATGTTCCCAGTCTCAAGCAACTTCTAAGACATTTACACAGTCTGACAGTCCCCTGCAGTATGTTCAGTCTCTGACCATCTTCTGTATTATGTCTACTGTCTCTGACCATCTCCCATATTTTGTCCACAGTCTCTGACCATCTCCCCCCGTACTATGTCCACAATCTCTGACCATCTCCCGTATTATGTCTACAGTCTCTGACTATATCTGTTGTGTATCTGCTGTCTCTGATGGTGAATAGTCACTTTTATGTATGTCCTTTTGGTAAAGTTGGGGCCGCACTTGTCCCCCATATCAAGAAAGTTGACCACCACTGCCTTAGACCAGTCCCACTGCAAGAAGGAATATTCAAGTTTCCGTTAAAGCCCAATTATTACTTTTTACGCATATTTGACCATAGCGTGGCTGCAGTTCCATATAAAAGGTTTGTATCTGAAAGGCTTATACTTTGAGAAGATTTTGCTGTGTGACCATCTTACAAAATAATGGTTCCGGATTTCCTAATTCCTAGGTTGCAGAAGCAGGCTTTATTTTTTTTATACCGGCCTATACATCCTGAGGCTGTCACAGTAGATAGTCTGCCTATCAGAATCTGTGCTTCTGTATTATGTACACAGCATTTATCTGCCTGTGGGATATCTACTTCTCTTTGTTTCCCCTGGGGCTGTGAGTCAGATGTCTGTACAGTAATGTGATCAATATGGGCAACTATGTCCCATCTGCTCCATTGTTCTTTCACATTTGACAGTCTTTCAGCACTCTATCATCACAGTAATCAGAATTATTATCCAACATCAGCTGGAGCTGTAATCACTGGGCATTTGTTAAGTGCTATGCAGGGACGCCCGCTGTTTTGAGTGTTTGCCACCTTATCCGTCCGCGCGCTGTATATGGCTCTGATGTCCTTATTCTTAACTTGTTACTGTTTGGAGGTGCAAGTCACATGGTAATTCTGGCCATGGGAGACCAAATCCATGGTTGTCTTTGATAGTGCAAGGCTACAAGCTATTTGAAGCTTGGCTTAGCCCAGCACAATGTAAATATACAGCTATACTCGAGAAATCAAATTCCAGGTGGAATTTCTTTTTAAAGTATGGAACCACAATCTTGCGTTTTTTGGGCATTGAAAATGCTTATGAGTATTTAACATTTTAGAATCGCTTCCATATGGTAAAGTGGCAAGCGAATAAGCTTGATGCTGCTTTCGGGGAAAATCTCATGCCCTAGTGCAAGGGTTCTTAAAGTGGTTGTAAATCACCTGAAATGAAAACTGAGCAAAGCATATCCTTCTATAAGGTGTATTTGCCTCTATCTAAAGCTCATAGTGTGATTCCTGTCTGCACTCTCCTCTCTGCTATTTGCAGGCATCACTTCTAACAGGTTATGCAGAAACCTGGGAGGCGGCCCTGTCCCACCTCCAGCACATAGAAGTCAATTGACAGCCTTAGTGCCTATGAGACTGTGTAGGGGGAGGTGTGTATATTCCCTATATGCTGTGCAGTGTGTGACAATCAGATCTCAGCCCCCTGCCTTTTTGGGGCCGAGAAATAGCCTTTGATCTGTGTGTTTTTTAGGAGGATGTAGAAGAGAGAAGGCTCTAGATAAACAGGTGCAACTTTATGTAGGAGGATTTGTTTTATCTGTGGGTATCACCTGGGGCCAGACGCTTTACTGGGTAAATGTAAGGGTTTACAACCACTTTAATATTTTTTTTTAATCTGAGGACCCAAATAAGAAAATTGTTGCTGTGGCGCACCCCCTTAGGAGCCACAAGTAACTGGGATCCCCCACCCTGAATAGCCAGTCAAGACAAAACTTCCAGGACATTCTTTCTATATACAGCTCCTCTTCTTCCTCCAGCACACATTTTCTTGCAGAACCCAGCTTTGCCACCCTGTAGTAACTTTGTAGCAAAAGCCATGGACTTGCAGCTCCTATACTTGAACCGATTGGGTGACACAGCTCACTTGGCTGACTCTCCCAAATGTGCTGACCTGTTCCCGCTGTCCTCTTTCCTTACTCCTGTGCCTCCAAGAAGGGTTTCCTCTGAGTTTTAGAAGGAGTCTTCCAGCATCCGAGCCCCAGGCCAGAGATTAAAACCCCACCCTCCCCAGACAAGGGTGCACCTTAAAGGGCCACCAAAATCCTCCTCAGCACTCCATCTCCATCTTCCAACTGTCTCCCATGCTGGCATGACTAATGCATATTTATGAAGTGGCCTGCCCCCCGCTAGCCCTTTTACTGGGGATCGGGTGATGGCCTCATAAATATTCCTAACAGTCCCCTCCTAGCTTCCAACCACTATGTCTGGAACATTCTCCAATATTCTAGAAAACGGGGGAGGCACCTGAAGAGCTGTCAGGAGGTAAAACCTGACCCAGATTCCCAGCTCAGGCTTGGCCCTGAGCCAAACGCCCTTTCTCCTACACTAACAACTAAACCTATTTCCATCTAGCACACTAGCTACAGGGTGCTACATTACCTTACTGGCACTTTCATCTTCACCTGGTCTTCCTTTCAGGTTCACAGACTCTGGCTGCATAACTGGCCGGAGCCGCAATGACGTCACTCCCGAGCATGTGTGTGGGAGCTGCTGTTTATGGCACAGGACACTGAAGGCACAGCGCTAGTAATGTCGTTCCTTCAGAGCGCATACGCCAGTTGCATCTAAGGTAAATACCTCCTAAACAGAGCAAGTTTAGGAGATTTACAGTACCGTCCTATAGGTAAATATCATGCATGGGCGTTTACTCCCACTTAATAGCCACAAATTTTATAAGACCACTCTATGAGCCCTAAAAGCTTTTGCAAATTTTTATCTACCAACTTGTGTACAAATTCCCTGTTTTTTTTTTTTTTTCCAAATAATTAGTGCCGCCGGCAATGCTGATCACTGTATTCTGACAGTAGGGAAAGCTCCCACATCAGGGGTGATTCCCCCATCCATAACAAATGTGTGAATGGGGAATCTGCTCCAGGTTTTTTTTTTTTTTCGTTAAAAAACAAACAAAAACTGTGTATGGTCTGCCTATTTGTTGCATAAATGGATAAACCAAGTCTTTGGCACAGACGCAGAATAATACAGTCTCAATATTAACCAAATGCATTACTATAAGGCAGCTTCAGTTAGCAGGGGTACCGTTCCTTAATGGAATAAATCCAGGTTAATTCTGCAGTTTGCACCAGCTTCATTTCTCTCTTCCAACCACTGGAGTATAAGCAATGACCAAGAAACCTGCCCTGGGCTATCCCTTCTCCACAGAAACCTCTACATACGCTAAGCACTATCTCTCACAAGCCTATCCCTGACTGTACACTCACCAGAAGCACGCCAAAATGACATAGGTTCCCTTTTTTAAAAGGTTCCTTCACCAAAGATGGCCGCCGAATTCTCTTGAGAGTTCAGTGTCCAATCAGATTACTTTCCTCTCTCAGGGCCCTGTACACAATCACAATAGGATCAATTCCCCTTAACAGTAGATTTCTATGGGGCTCTACTGTGCAGGCACAGCTAAGAGACAGAGTGCTTCGGGCGCAGGATGTAAACGAGGGTTTCTCAACCAGGGTTCCTTCAGAGGTTGCTAGGGATCCCTTGTGCAATGAGCAATTTCTGCCTCTGAGATAAGTTCCCAATGACACTATTGATCTTTGTAGTTATTTGTAAGAGGGTAATTCTTCCCAATGACCACGAGTGTAATGCCGTATACACACGACCGGACTTTTTCGACAGCAAAAACAATTCGATCATGTGTGGGCTTCATCGGACCTTTTCTGTCGAAAAATCTGATGGAATTTAGAAATAGAACATGCTTCAAATCTTTCTGCCGGAACCATTTCCTATCGAGAAAACCACTCCTCTGTATGCAGGTCCGACACAAGGGCAGCTATTGGTTACTGGCTATTGAAGTTCCTTTTTCTAGTCCCGTCATACGTCATTGCGTTAAACGATCAGACTTTGGTGTGATCGTATGTAGGCAAGTCTGTTTCAGCAGAACTCCGTCAAAGTCTGTCAAAGTCCATCAGAGTTCATTCCAACTCACTGTGGCAGAGTGTTGTCCTGCCAGGGTCTAGAAGGAGGTTGTGACCCAGAATTCTCAACCAGATGGGTTGAGGGGCTCCAGGGAGCTTGTGACATGAAGAGGAAACTGGCCTTTCAGTTTCCTCCAGTGTTTTTTAAAGTTATTTTTGGAGCCTGGAGATTTCAAAGTGATCCGGGTGGGATGAAATCTCCAATCCTGGGTTCAGGTATTCAGAAAAGCCAGCATACTGATTGGTTAGGTGTGTGCTAGGCTTTTAGTAGTGACCTGACCATGGTTCTGGGCTCCACCCCGGCAGATAGGAAGTCTGGCCCAGGAGTCAGGAGGGCTCCACATGGGAGTCAGTGCAGCAAGAGGCTACTAGCTGTTTGCACCAAGTTGGTCAGTGAAGAGTTTGTAGGAGACAGACAAGGGCCTGGAGTGTAAGGCCCGAGCAGCAGTGCTGCAAGTGAGGGCCAAAAGGGCTGAATGTCGTTTATGTTGAAGGAGAAGGAATGATGAAACCGTCTGCGAGGGAAACCTATGTTTGTTTGCTGAACTTTCTTTTAATAAAAATGGGCAAACAAAATCCCTAAAAAGAAACAGTAAGTGGCCATGTCCTTAAAGAGGAAGTAAACCCTGATGAGTTTACTTTCTCTTTCATTCCCTGCAAAGGTAAAGCATAATGGACTACTATGCATCGCATAGTAGTCCATTATGTGTCACTTACCTGACACAGGAGCCAGTGAAGTCACCGCTGTCCCCTGTAGTCTGGCGCATCCATCTTCTCGGTGGGTCTCGCTGCTCCGCCGCTGTCATTCGGCGATGACGTCTCGTGCACGGGAGCCGCATGCGCACGAGACCCGCCACGCGCGGCATATCGCCATTGACGGGTGCCGCGCTCAGTGCGCCTGCACGCCGCTGTCTACGGCGCACGCGCCGTAGACAGCGGTGCCTGTCTTTCGGCAAATATCTCCTAAACCGTGTAGGTTTAGGAGATATTTCTTGGACCTACAGGTAAGCCTTAATCTAGGCTTACCTGTAGGTCAAAGTGTGTTGTAAGGGTTTACAACCACTTTAAAGCCCTACATCAGCTGCTTACTGGAGCCATCAGCAGTGGCGTAGGCGATCGTGTCTGTATGGTATGGAGATGAGTGAGGGGAAGATGGCCCACACCCGTCTCCATACCATTGCAAGGCGAAGTCAAAACGTAAATTCCGCCCATAGCTCTTAAAGGGACATTTTTTTATTCCATTTGATTTTTTTATTGCATTTTAGTGTAAATATGAGATCTGAGGTCTTTTTGACCCCCAGGTCTCATATTTAGGAGGTCCTGTCATGCTTTTTTTTTTCTACTACAAGGGATGTTTACATTCCTTGTAATAGGAATAAGGGCCGGTTCACACAGCGATGCGCGGCGAGGCGTCTCCGACTTGCCTCGCCGCGACCTGCACGGACCTCAGCGGCGACTTGCAGAGGACTTCTGCATAGAAGTCAATGCAAGTCGCCCCCGAAGTCGCCCCGAAGTAGTACAGGAACCTTTTTTCTGAGTCGGAGCGACTCGAGTCGCTCCTCTCAGAACGGTTCCATAGCACTGAATGGGGGCGACTTGCGGGAGCGAGGCGAGGCGAGCCGTGTCGCCTCGCCTCGCGTCGCAGTGTGAACCGGCCCTAAAAGTGACCCTTTTTTATTTATTTTTTTATTTTTTTAAAGAACAGTGTAAAAATAAAAGGTAAAATAAATAAGAAAAAAACATGTTTTTTTAAACGTACCCCATCCCGCCAAGCTCACGTGCAGAAGCGAACACATACGTGAGTAGCGCCCACAAACCACATATGTGAGGGATCGCCATGATCGTTAGAGTGAGAGCGATAATTCTAGCCCTAGATCTCCTGTAACTCTAAACATGAAACCTGATTTTTTTTTTTTTTTTTTTAAATGTCGCCTATGGAGATTTTTAAGGGTATAAGTTTGTCACCATTCCACGAGTGGGCCCAATTTTTAAGCCTGACATGTTTTATGTATCGATTTGCTCGGCATAACATTATCTTTCACAATATTAAAAAAAATAAAAATTGGGCTAACTTTACTGTTTTTTTATTTTTTTATTCGAAAGTGTATTTTCTTTTTTTTTTTTTTTAAAGTGTGCTTGTAAGACCGCTGTGCAAATACAGTCTGACAGAAAGTATTTCAACAACCACCATTTTATTCTCTAGGGTGTTAGAACCCCCAAACATTATATAGATTTTTTCTAAGTAATTTTCTAGCAAAAACAAAACTGTTTTTAACTTTTTTTAAACAACAAATCTCAGAAAGAGGCTTGGTCCTTAAGTGGTTAAGTGATTAACCACTTGCCGACCGCCGCACGACGATGTACGTAGACAGAATGGCACGGGCAGGCATATGGGCGTACATGTACGTCCCTGCCTTCCCGCGGGTGGGGGGCCCGATCGGGCCCCCCCCCCGGTGCTGGCGGCGGTCGGTTTTCGTTCTGAAGCGATCCGGGATGAGGGGGCGGCCATTCATTCATGGCCACCCCCTCTCGATCGCTCCTGACGAATGGAAGTGAGGCGTGACATCACTTCCTCTCCTGTAATGTAAACACAGGAGAGGAAGTGATGTAATCTCTCCTCCGTGTCGGTATTTTTCGTTCCGACACCGAGGAGAGAGGATCGGTGAGTTGCACCAACACGACACTTCACAGTAGAACATGCCAGGCACACTCACACCCCCCCTTCACCCCCCGATCACCCCCCCAATCACCCCTGCCCCCCCAGTCACAGTGACACCAATAGCATTTTTTTTTTTTGCATTGGTGTCATTTGTGACTGTAATAACTGTTAGGGCAGTTAGGGTTAGCCCCCTTTAGCTCTAGGGTACCCCCCTAACCCCCCCAATAAAGGTTTAACCCCGTGATCACCCCCCGTCGCCAGTGTCACTAAGGCTGGGTTCACATTGCAGCGGTTTATGAGAACGGATGTGATTCGCACCGCACTGCAGTGCAAATCACATCCGATCTCTGTGCGATTCGAGTTCAGCCATACAGATAGTATGGCTGAATTCGCGTCGCACCCGCCGCAAACTCGCACGGGACCCTTTTTTTGGTCCGCAGCAGAATCGGATCGCATGGGTGTTCACACCATGCGATTCGAGTTTGCAGATCGCACTGCGATATGCGAACTGATCTGGGGGTGTCATTAACATTTCACTGACACTCCCAGCAGTTCGCATAGGGCAGTGTGAACTGCCGCCGGGAGGCATGCGATGCAGGAACCCGCCGCGGATTCGTGGCGTTCCTGCATCGCTCCAGTGTGAACCCAGCCTAATAAGCGATCGTTTTTCTGATCGCTGTATTAGTGTCACAGGTGACGCTAGTTAGGCAGGTAGGTATTTAGGTTCGCCGCAGCTTTTTATAGCGCCAGGGACCCCCATATACTACCGCATAAAGCCCCCTGATTGCCCCCTAGTTAACCCTTTCACCAGTGATCACCATATAACTGTTACAGGTGACGCTGGTTGGTTAGTTATTTTTTTATAGTTTCAGGGCACCCGCCATTTATTACCTAGTCTCACTAGTGTACCCCTAAATTTAGGGGTGTCTACTTTCCAAAATGGGGTCATTTGGGGGGGGTTTGTGCCATCTTGGCATTTTATGGCCTTCAAAACTGTAACGCCCTTAGAAAGCCTGAAGGCGGTGCTTGGTTTTCGGGGCCCCGTACGCGGCTAGGCTCCCAAAAAGTCCCACATATGTGGTATCCCCGTACTCAGGAGAAGCAGCAGAATTTATTTTGGGGTGTCATTTCACATATGCCCATGGCATGCGTGAGCAATATATCATTTAGTGACAACTTTGTGAAAATAAAAAATAAAATAAAAAAGTTTGTAATTTTCCCGCAACTTGTGGCAAAATATAAAATATTCCATGGACTCAAAATGCCTCTCAGCAAATAGCTTGGGGTGTCTACTTTCTAAAATGGGGTCATTTGTGGGGGTTTTGTGCCATCTTGGCATTTTATGGCCTTCAAAACTGTAATAGGTAGTGAGGAGTGAAGTCAAATATTTACGCCCTTAGAAAACCTGAAGGCGGTTCTTGGCTTTCGGGGCCCCGTACGCGGCTAGGCTCCCAAAAAATCCCACACATGTGGTATCCCCGTACTCAGGAGAAGCAGCAGAATTTATTTTGGGGTGTCATTTCACACATGCCCATAGCATGTGTGAGCAATATATCATTTAGTGACAACTTTGTGTAAAAAAAAAAAAAATTTTTTTTTGTCATTATTCAATCGCTTAAGGCAAAAAAATAAAATATTCAATGGGCTCAACATGCCACTTATCAATTTCCTTAGGGGGTCTACTTTCCAAAATGGGGTCATTTGGGGGGGTTTTGTAGTGCCCTGCCATTTTAGCACCTCAAGAAATGAGATAGGCAGTCGTAAACTAAAAGCTGCGTAAATTCCAGAAAACGTACCTTAGTTTGTAGATGTGACAACTTTTGCGCAAACCAATAAATATACAGTTATTGACTTTTTTTTTACCAAAGACATGTGGCTGAATACATTTTGGCCTAAATGTATGACTAAAATTGAGTTTATTGGATTTTTCTAATAACAAAAAGTAGAAAATATCATTTTTTTTCAAAATTTGTGGTCTTTTTACGTTTATATCGCAAAAAATAAAAATCGCAGAGGCAATCAAATACCATCAAAAGAAAGCTCTATTTGTGGGAAGAAAAGGACACAAATTTTGTTTGGGTACAACATTGCATGACCGCGCAATTACCAGTTAAAGCAGCGCAGTGCCAAATTGTAAAAAGACCAGCAAAATGGTCCGGTCTGAAAGTGGTTAAGCAGTGCAAACATCAACACAGTGGAAGTTCTAAGGTGGTAAAATATATAGGACTAGCACATTACTTTCATTAAAATGTACTATAATTCATTATATTTTAGAAAACCTAAATAGAAATGGTTCCCTGTGTGTTGAACATAAAAATGTGTACGTTTCTCCTTTTTTATGATACTTTCCACTTCCAAGTGATTCATTAAATAGAGCTGCAATTCCCATCTTTATTGTGTAACTGGAAATGTCAGGAAGATTTGCTTACTTTTCACATATTGCCCGTGACATGAAAATAAACACGAATCTTGGCCGCAGCTGCTGTAACCGCAATGTTTGCTTTACCTAGAAAATGATGTGTCGCTCCCATTCATCCAGCAAACTTTTACTATGAAGGTTTTCTTATTGATGTCTACGTGTAACTCTAGACTGCCAGTTTGTAAGAGAGAGGAAGCCGTTACCAGCTCAACCCTCAGGATCCCTTTATTTCTCTGTGAATCGTTTGTGTCTCCTAATTTTAGAGAACTAGGTCTTCCCTACAGAGAGCACGGCCTGCATACAATAGAGCATTCAACCTAATAGGTTACAGCTCTGCCTTTAATACCTCTTAAAGTAAAGTGCAGCGCTAAACTATGAGTACAATTCTTTCGAATAAAATGTACAAAATAAATAAATGTCCATAAGTAAAAATATGGGGACCAATGTAGGTCCTAATAGTGATAAACCAAAAAGTAGTCCAGTAGAATAAAAAAACAACCCAGGTGTATCAAAACAATTAAAACAATAATATATCAGACTGTAAATGTCACATAATTAGTGAAAAATTGATAGAAAATCCACCACCAATCGCTTACCGGAACGATTGAACTCAAATAGGTGTACACTTAATGAGTCAATTAGGCTTTTCTGAGGTACCAGAGATGGTTCAGGTTCACAGTAAAGGCTCAATCTCCAGGGGGTGTTCAGACCAGTGGATATCAGCAGATAGGACAATATATAGGGCAGACAGCCCAATCATTAGATATGGAAAGAAAAAGGAGGGCACATAGCGTAATTCCGTATGGAATAAATGAAATGTAATCAGAAAATATGAAGGTTATACTCATATTTCCAAAAATAAAAACAACGCTTGTAAGACAGTAACAGCAGAATCAGCTAGACTTCCCGACACGTTTTGCCTCAACGGGCATCATCTGTGGACCTGCCTTTAATACCATCATTCCAGATCGGCTGGTTGAAAAAATGCAAAAATTGGATTTACAGACCTTTTATTGGTTTCGCTCACAGGTGGTCAAATTGGATAAGTTTGTTTCTTGGAAGCGAGAAATAAGTACTGGAGCACCGCAGGGTTGTGATAAGTCCTTTTCTGTATGCGCGGTACACATACGACTGCACCCCCTATTATGAGACCAATAGTATAGTTAAGTTTGCCGATGACATTACCGTAATTGTTTGTATCACTGGAGACGATGAGGAGCAATTCAGGAGGGAGGGAGGTTGATAGGATAGTGGAATGGTGTACAGCGAATAACCTGATCCTAAACACAAGGAAAACAAAAAGGAACGGATTGTAGATTTCAGAAGGAACAGGCCTGAACCAGCACCGCTTTTTATTAAAGGTGTGTGCGTGGAGCGGGTCTCTACCTTTTTAAGTTTTTGGAAACATGCATTTCTGAAAACTTATCGTGGACAATCAACGTTAAAGCCATTATTAAGAAATCGCAACAGCGATTATATTTTTTGCGACTGCTTAGGAAGAATGGCTTTAGAAGGAAGGTACCTTCTATCGCTCTGCCATTAAGAGTACATTAACGTATTGTATTCTAGTGTGGTATCCTAGTTGTATGCAGGCAGGTAAAAATGCTCTAAAGAGAGTGGTTCGAACAGCACAGAAAATTGTAGGGCGTGAACTTGTTTCTCTAGAAGAAATATGAGACTCCTTGCCTTTTGTAGAGCAGGAAAAATAGTGAGAGACCAGACTCATCCTGGTTGTCATTTCTTTGAATTATTGCCATCTGGGAGATGTTTTAGGGCGATTAAAACAAGGACAAATAGATTTAAAGAGAGCATCTTTCCCAGGGCTATTAAGGCTATCAATGCAGAAATTAAATGAAAGGGGTCACATAGTCTTAAGTTTATAATACGGGGATCTCTATCTATCTATCTATCTATCTATCTATCTATCTATCTATCTATCTATCTATCTATCTATCTATCTATCTATCTATCTATATATAATCTATATCTGTATAATTAAATGCATGGTTGATAATTGTGACATATTAATAATGTGTGGAGTAGAAATGTAATTTGCATTTGTTTTCTACAATCAAAATAAATATTATCTTATGTCTAGATGTCTGGACAGACCATGGAAAACTCTCTCTCTCTCTCTCTATATATATATATATATATATATATATATATATATATATATATATATATATCTATATATATATATATATATATATATCTATCAAACAAGGGAAAAAACACTCTCTCCACCGTACCCAACTTTCTCCCACCTCAGCGCGATGAAAATCAAACATAGTAACAATCAAATTGTATAATAAAGCATGTAGCAATATATATACTCTTTATAAGGAACAGCAGCTGCTTAAAGGAAAATTGCAAATATTGACATAAGAGTAAATAAATTCTCCTGCTTAGTAAAAACAAGCAATTAAAAATATTAAAACACAGCAGTGCTTGGGTCAACCAATAGTCAGTTGGCACACTGATATATACTACAAATGTACAGTCAAACAAACTACAAATGATAAAGTCTATGATATGAACATCAGCAAGCACGCAGAGACTACAATCCGTGATGGGTCTAATTGGTGTGTCTAACAGCAAGCTGGTAAGTGCACCAATCACTGCCATATTCCACCTCGTGCTCCACACGAACCCTTTGGGGTTCAAACTCGCCAAAATGATGTAATCAATATGCCTTAAACTGACATCGATCTCCAGCCCTTATCATAGTTTGGAATCTCCAGGGATAAGGTAATCCAGGCACATGGGGAGAAAATGACACTCCACATAGGGTAGATCTGTTTTGACTTTTTTATTGAGTTTAAAATTCTTCAAAATAATTCCGTAAAAATTAACACTGGTCCCAAAGTTCAGTTAAACACAGTCTGATGTCAGACAGTCTGTATCCGAAATACTCATCCGTTATGACTGCATAGGAGCCCGGAGGAACAAACAGCGCTGCGGGAATAAGAAATGTCCCCTCACCGCTCGGTACGGCTTCCTTCCAGTATCTCCACTGAATCCTTGGAATGCAGCGCACACTACGTTGCTTCCGGTCGGCGTGAGATCACGGCTAAGTGGACCTTTTAATAAAATAGTGAAAAGATGAACTAACTCTCCAACCGGTGTAATGGATCAGACTCTTGAAAACGTCATTACACTGCTCCAGAGGCTGTTTACCAATATAGATGTAGCACCCTGATGTTTAGGCAGGGTTGCTCTTAAATTTACCTGCCAGGTAAAGTTGCCTTGCCTAATTGCTGGAATCACTGCACTTCTCTCTTCTGCACTTCTCTCTTCTGTCCCTAGGTGGCCAGGTAGCTGGTGACATTAGATAAGACAAGGGTGATGCAAGGACAGATTAGGAGTATATGGGGTATTTCAGCCAATGGGCAGGGGTTTTCTTAAATCCCTTGGCCTGCTGGAAGAGCCTATATATATTTGGGTGGGGTCAGGTGATATGTGGTCTGTGCCACCTGGACTGGGTGGACATGTGTTGTGCTGCCCCGGGCTGCTAGGCCAGAATTTGGGCCTGTCCAGGGGACATCTGCCTGCTAGGCTGTCTGAGGGCCTAGAAGCAAGAGCAGCATAGGGTTGGGATTGCGGCTTGCAGTCCAACCAGAAGTGACGGGCCTGCCGGCTGGAGAACTGGTCGTAGTCAGAGGTAGAGAGGAAGCTTTTGCCACTAAGGGACCAACCACCTTATTACCAGGGACCACAGTGAGTAGCTGAAGCAAGTACCGGAGCAGTATTTTCACCAACCGGGGACGGTGAAGAATTGGGAAAGTTCAGCAGGTGCCAAGCCAGGGACCCAGCCAGCGCAGGTGTTGCATGTAGAGCAGCCTTGTTTGCCAAGCCAGGGACCCAGAGGAGAAGCGGGGGTGATGCTTGAGGAAGATACTAAGTGTGAAGATCGGAAGAGCTCAGGGGGTCCAGTGGCAGTGGATCAGGAAGTCCTAGTGAGAGAGACTGGGAGCTCAGTTGAGTGAAGATTTACAAGAAGTGATTGTAGAGGAAGTAAAGAAGTTTGTTACAACTTGAATTAAACTGTTAAAAGACTGTTGCCATAGGGGACAGAGATCCTTTGAGGGCAGTCATAATGCTGATGCGGCCCGTTGGACACCCCTGCTTTAACCTGTTGCCACTCGCGTAACACATGTTTGGTGGCAAAAAAAGTCAACTTCAATGCCCGCACACCACACGTATGTGTCACTGGATGGTTGATGTTTTATGAACTGAGAACACGCTCACTGCATTCCCTCAGCACAGGGATCAAGCAGACAAAGACGGCTCTCAGTCTAGTCTAATGATCACTAGCTGGTGGGACCATCCACCAGATTTGTGACAACTGTGACAGCCAATCACAGAAGTCACATGACCTCTGATCCTCCCACGCCCCCGGTCTTCAGAACTTGTTAAAGCCTTGCCTGGGCAGGAAGGAAGGGGTTAAACATAACTAATATTAATACCTGATCTTCAGACTTGGAGAAAGATGGACCATTGCTTCCCACAGTGCTTACAGTCTAGCACTGGAAACATGCTTACAGTTGAGGAGAGAAGAGTTTACATGTGATCTTGGTACTACTGCTCTTTCCCTGTCCATTTGGCAGACTGGACCAAGGCAGATGAGCCATACAGTACTGGAGATCAGAAAGCCGCTGCTTTTTAGCACGGGGTCCTGAATCATAGAATTGGAAATCGCTTTGCTAATAATGTTTGCGATTTTTTATTTTTTTTTTTTTTTTATTTTTTTTAATATAATTTAGCTGCTTGCTTGGGATTAAATTTTTTCCAGTAGAGTACAAAAGTGTTTCCTTCAAAAAGAAATGTTTGTTTATAGTGGTCAGCACTTGGCTCGGTGATGACTAGAATATACATGTGATTTATATTTACTGAAAGGCTAACCACTTTATGGCAGTTACTTCATTAGACTAGAGCTACGCAGGAGATTTTTATTGGCTTAGTCATAGAATCAGTAGCTATGAATACTAACAGTAGCAATTGATCACTACACATTTGGAACACAAGGTTCCCTATGGAGTAAGCTACACCTAGCATGTAAAAATGAAATGAAAAACTGATTTTGGGTAGCGTTGGCCTTGAGCTAGTCCAGTTACTCGGAGATGGGAATCTTTTGACATGTGGTCACATCACGGTGCTTTTTATATTAAAACAGACTTGCATTCACTTTACATTTATTACATAGTAAAGTAACCAGGTGACTCGTCCCATTCGATTTGAACTATCCTCTGTTGGACAGGGCAAATCATGATTTTGATCAGTGATGCAGGTAATTTCTTTAAAATACCCTCAAAGTGTATCACTAGCCAAAACTAGATGTGAACACATGGGAACCATCGGTGCATTGTGGTGCGTCAAGTAGGAATATCCGATTTGTGTGTTCTGTTTAAGCCAATAAATGCACTTGTCTTATTGTAACATGCTGATGTGAGCTGGCCCTAAAACTACAAGTAAACCACCTAATACCTCATCTTAAACCTGCAAATGAACACTCAACAGTGAAACTAAAATATTAATATATCCACCTATTCCAAAGCCAGGAGCAGCTAGGCTGCAATCAAACTGGTCCTATGTTGAAAAATTGAGTCCAACTTATGGTTCTAAGAACAACAGATTCAAAGATTTTAGCCTTAAAGTGGTTATAAACCCGTATATATACCCATTTGAAGTGACCGGCCTCAGGTGATATACAGAGATTAAACATTCTCCTACATATGTTGTACCTGTTTTTCTACAGAGCTCACGACTACAGCCTTTCAAAGTGCAGAATTTTTATAACTTCTCTGAGCAGGGGGCAGGGAGCTGAAGTTACACTCTGAAGAGCTCAGTTTCAAGATTTTTTGATTGGAGGAAAGAAACACACCACACACCTCTTCACACAGGAACAGAGCTGAGGCTGTCAATCACAGGCTATGTGCTTTAGCTCACTCCCCTGTCATCTTTTTACCTCGTGGTGTCAGGAAAACTTGTCAGTAGTGACTCGTATAGATAGCAGAGGAACGAGGCAACAGACAGAAATTACACTTAGTGCTCTAGACTGAGACAAGTACACACTATACAGCAGCCTTTCTCAACCTTTTCAACACAGAGGAACCCTTGAAAATAGTTCTCCGGTCTCAAGGAACCCCTACTAAAAATGAGAAATCTACAACTCATGATACATTAGTGTGATGGTCAGTGGGAAGAATGGTCCTCACACTTGTGCTCATTGGGAAGAATTACCTCATTACAGATAGCTAAAAAGATCAATGGTGTAGATGGGAATTTATCCGAGAAGTAGAAATGGCCCAATGCTGAAGGAACCCCTAGCAACCTCTGGAGGAACCCTGGTTGAGAATCACTGCTATAGAGGGATATGCTTTGTTAATATTTAATGTCTGAGGTTTACAACCACTTGAAGGGCCTATGTACACTATGTACACTATTCCAGCGCAGTCCCTCCGAATAACAAGGCAAAATACCTTGTGTAGCCTAGCTGGATTACACCACTGCATCGCAATGATGTGTGGCCGATGTGTACTACGTGCAGTACTTTTTTTTTCCAGCTCAGCATGAGTCACCGCACACCGGCCAATAGAACCATGTGACATTTCAATAAAGTTTTTTGTTTTAAAAAAAAAAGTGTGCTTGGATCAGCGCATCAACAGTCAAGCCAGTTGAGTAATGCAGCGGCTGGTGTGAATGTATGCTAAAAGTTGAATTTGGCCTTTAATAAATGTAAGTATAGAGTCCAGTTTATATATTGCATGGATTGTTGATCTGCTTGTTTAAGCTGGTATTCCCTCTCACCATGGTTGGTGAGTAGAAAGGACTCCGTAGACATGCAGAAGCACTAAAATGTTTTTGGCTTGTCATATAAGACTGTTGGCCTTTAAAACGTACTTTAAAACTCCGTAATCTTCCTGTCAAACAGAAATGTTATTGCATCTTTCATTTTGAAGCAAATCCTGCTCATAAGATGCTCTTCTTTGCCCTCATAATTGTCTGCTGCCCTTTCTGGAACAATAAAGACACCCGGCACGTTTCGGATGTAATTGCGAATACCCAAGAGACCAGGAGAAATCCAGACGTTTGCCCAAGGTCGTAATAAGCCCACGCTCTTATTTGTTTAGGGATTTCTCTTGGTGCGTCCCGGCCTTTTCACGCATTGTCCCCTCCTATAGGGAGCTGTTTATTTTACGGGGAGATCTACATTAAATAATAATATGCACTCTATCTTCAAGGTGAAACGGTCCCGACTTTAATGAAGCTTGCCTCGGTTATCATTCTGCTTTGTCAACCATGCTGCATGTATGTTTCATGAGGGAGCACTTTCCTAAAAATCTGTTTCTATTGAAATTTGATTACTTATTTGGCTGTAAGCCCTAGGAAGGCTATAAGGCGAGGAATTTTAATAATTTTCATCATGAAAGCTTCTTTCTTGGTTTGACAGATTGAAAGTGATTGTTGTGATCCCTTCCCAGTTTCTCACTGTAACTCATTCTGGCCAAACGGATCTTAGGTTTACTGAAATTCTTCTTCTTTTTTTTTTTTTTTTTTTTTTTTAAGAAATGGATTTTAAACAGAATATTGATACACTGTATCAAACATGGTGGTAATGCAATCCTAATTTTAGAAATGTAGGTGCTGTGTGTTTCTTTAAAGATATTTTTAAGATTCATAATTATCTAGGTGGTTGCAGCATCAGTCTGATGCTGCATCTGTCCCCCAGTGACTCTAACACTGAGAACCAAGCAATTGAACACCCCTGAGTGCAGGGTTCTCACAGCTCCCCGAGCAGAGAGCTGATAACTGAAAATCACCAGCTCTCTGCTCTGCCCCCTCCTCGCTCACTGGCATGCTGGGCTGTGGGAGCGGCTGGCTCAGCATCTCAGCAAGTTGCTCGGTGCTGGTCCAGGCATGTGGATGGATGCTGAATCCATTTTTGAGATTTTGCGCGAGTGCTGGTTTGTGGAGTAGGCAGGAGTGGCCAGCTCAGGCTCTCAGCTCTGAGCTGGGTGCTGGTCCAGGCATGTGGATGGATCTCAAATCCATTGTTGAGATTTTGCCTGAGTGCTGGGGTTGTGGACTAGACAGGAGTGGCCTGCTCATACCAGATCTTATCTGAGCCTGGACCGGCTTTGTGAGGTCAGCCAGCAGCGGGTTTCAACCCACTGTCTGCTGAAAACTGCTCACAGGAGTGCAGAGCGAACTACGCTCCTGTGATCCACAGGAGAAGTACAGCCAAATGAGCTTTGCCTCTACTTCTCCTTCAAAGGAAACTATTCATGGTCTGTTTTATGGTATGGTTTATGGTAAGTTTTGTTCTTTCCTCAGCACCCATATTGTAACAGAATGGGACACAATTTTCGAGAGGGGAAAAAAATAAAATTAGCTTTTATGAATCAAGTCTTGCCTTGTTAATTGTATGTGACAAATTAAAAAAGTGGTGGTGGTACCAATCAAAAAAATAAATAAATGAGTGTAGCTGCCTTTTTTGGAATGAACCACCTTGCAAATGATAACAAAAATGATAAAGGTATGGCGCTCAAACACAAACAATTCCTGATGACGCGGTTATCGCGAAATGCATTGAGTCTGCACGTCTGCCTATATTGACATCACTTCTGATATCCTGGTTCTTACCTCCAGTGCTTTAGAATGCATGCCGCAACTTGGAGAGACGGCGAGTGCGATTTTTAAGCTGCACATGTTGGTTCTGACTTATAGCACCCCTAAATGTAAGTGCGCATTTTCATTTTCTATGATCTAATTTTTAATAAACGTACTGCACGATGATGTTATGCTTCTCCTGAGCTTTATTTTTGAAACAATATAAGGAGATATGTCTGGGGCTAAGAGCTGCTACTTCCCTATTCTGAGCTGACCAAGAAGCTGGAAATATTGAAAGGTGCATTTAATATAGATGTTTGGTGAGTTTGTACTTCTCACATATGTTTTGCGGTGGAGCACGCTTTAAAGTAAAACCTTTTTTAACATCTATCTTTTAATCACGGTGATTGGACTGTTCTTTGAAGATCTTGTCACTTTCTATGGAATTTTTGACACTATGGATTGTTTGATTTAGGCGGGGTTCACACTGGTGCGACACGACACTTGTCCTACTTTGGATCCAACTTTGCCTTGCGACTTGAAGCTGACATACGTCTGACTTTCAGTGAACAGGGATCCAACTTGGATCCCGGCCAATACCAGGCACTGTGTTTGGTATGAATCTTGAAGGGGAACTCAAATTTTAAATAAAAAAACCCGCATGGGTTCCCCCTCCAAGAGCATACCAGGCCCTTTGGTCTGATATGGATTTTAAGGGGAACCCCTACGCCGGAAAAACGTGATGGGGTCCCCCCAAAATCCATACCAGACACTTATCCTAGCAAGCGGCCCCGCAGGTCAGGAAGGGGGGTGTGGACGAGCGAGCGTCCCCTCCCTCCCGAACCATACCAGACCGCATGCCTTCAACATGGGGGGGTGGGTGCTTTTGGGCAGAGGGGCGCACTGCGGCCACCCCACCCCAAAGCAACTTGTCCCCATGTTGATGAGGACAAAGGCCTCTTCCCGACAACCCTGGCCGTTGGTTGTCAGGGTCTGCGGGCGGGGGGCTTATTGGAATTCTGGAGCCCCCTTTAATAAGAGGGCCCCAGATGCTGGGCCCTCACCCTATGTGAATGAGTATGGGGTACAACGTACCCCTACCCATTCACCTAGGGAAAAAAAGTGTTGATAAAAAAAACTCACTAGACATGTTTTTAAAATAATTTTAGGCAGCTCCAAATAACTCTTCTGTTCCACGCAAGTGAATTTTTTTTTTTTTTATACACATGATTACTAACCTAACACATTAATATTATAATTGTACTTGGGTATGGTAACAAGTGGCGTAACATAGGCAGGCTAAATTCTAATCAGGACTTGAAAGAATGCAAACATGTAATGAAAATATTACTATAAAATACCTCCGATTTCCCCGGCCCCCCCCCATCTTCTCCTTACACCCCTTTATCTTTCTGTACTATCCTTCTTCCTTTCTTTCTATATTCATGCTGCTTTCCTTTCTACCCATTCAAATTCTGCACTCCTTTCTTCTCCACATCTTCCTTTTTCCTGATTTCCAGACTCACAAGTTAGCCTCTGCCTGGAATGGACACTAGCTGAGAAAACCTCTATTTTCTTATTCTTTTATTGTTGCATATAGGAACATGCCATCTGATCCCACATATGTTACACATGATTCAGCAAGCTAAAGAACATGTAATAGTAGATAAATGTGCTATTATGATCACAGGGTCTGTCGGGTCTATGTGATAGCCCCTAAATTCTTAGGAAATCTCTAGGTCCCCAACAAACAGCTTTTTGACAAATGAACTGTATGTAGGAATGTTTACATGCCGTGTCCATTACTGTTTTTGTATTCATTTATTGATCTGTATTCTTAATAAAACCCTTTGTACAAGAAAATATTACTAGGGCCGTGTGCACAATGAGCACAGTATGTAATACATAGGCAAAGCATACAAAAAATACAATTATATCCAGATTTTACAATTTCCTTAACATGGACACACACTCGCAGCCACACTGATTTCAGATTGGGAGCAGCGGCTGTTTCCATGCAGCAGCCGCTGGGTCCCAATTGACATCAATAGGACTGCCTGCATAGGAATGCATGCAAAAACCTGTGCATCCCTATGCAGGTAAACAAGGTCCTGGGAATAGGTAACAAACTCAAGCTAACACTTTATAAGCAGTTACAGCATTGTGGTTTGTTTGTTTTTGGGGGGGGGGGGGTAGGTAAAGGATTCAACTTTAATAAATAAAACTCTGACCGTCATTGTAAGCACCCCTATCAGTGTTAAATAGGACAGAGGGAAACCACCAGGGCGTGTCGCACTGAAAACCCTTGCCACATTCCAATTAGAGAAGAAATTGTAGAGGTAAATGCCCCAGGGATTAAGCAGGCAAGGGAGGGTGAACCAGACTTTGACTGCTTGCCGACCAGCCGCCGTCATTTTATGATGGCAGGTCGACACGACCTCGTGAACCATTGTAGCTATACGTCGGCTCGGGGGATTGGGATAGCAGGTGGGTGCCCGCTGCACAGCAGGGGTGCCGATGCTCATGGCCAACAGTTGCAATGACCGCTGGCCACAAGCAATCGCGGGTACAAGAGACAGAACAGGGACAAGTGTCCCTGTTCTGTTCTGAGAGGAGTTACAGATCATCAGTTCCTATTGGCTAGGAACCCACAATCCGTCACTTTCTCTAGTCAGTCCCCTCCCCCTTCAGTTAGAAATGCATACTAGGGAACACAGTTAACCCCTTGATCGCCCCCTAGTGTTAACCCCTTCCCTGCCAGTGACATTTTTACAGTAATCCGTGCATTTTTATAGCATTGATTGCTGTATAAATGCCAATGGTCCCAAAAATGTGTCAAAAGTGTCCGATGTGTCCGCCATAATGTTGCAGTCCCGATAAAAATCGCAGATCGCCGCCATTACTAGTAAAAATAATAATAATAATAAAAATGCTATAAATCTATCTCCTATTTTGTAGACGCTATAACTTTTGTGCAAACCAATCAATATACGCTTATTGTGATTTATTTTTTTATTTTTTCAACAAAAATATGTAGAAGTATACATATCGGCCTAAACTGAGAAAAAAATATAATAAAAAAATGGCGATATTTATTATAACAAAGTACAAAATATTGTGGTTTTTTTTTTTCAAAATTGTTGCTCTTTTTTTGTTTATAGCACATGCGCCGTAGATAGCGGTGCCCGTCTTCGGACAAATATCTCCTAAACCGTATAGGTTTGGGAGATATTTCTTGGACCTACAGGTAAGCCTTAATCTAGGCTTACCTGTAGGTCAAAGTGGTTTGTAAGGGTTTACAACCACTTTAACAGCCCGTTCACACCTGAACGTTTTGTAGCCCTACGCCTGAAGCTACAAAACGCTGGAGGGGAAAAAATCCATTATTCTCAATGGAGATGGTTCACATCTCCACTCCATGTCGCCTGAAGCCCTACGCCTGAAGCTCAAACAAGTTCCGGACCCTTTTTTGTCGCGCGAATTGGGCTGATTTGGGCGTTTTCATTCCCATAGAAACTAATGGAAACGCTCGATTCGAGCGTTTAGCGCGACAACGAGCGTTTCTACGGGCGTTTTGACGCTGTATCTGCTCAAGAAAAAATAAGCAGATGAAAAATATTTTTCCTATTGGCTGAAACAAAAACGCCAAAGTTAAAAAACGCTCGTTGTCGCGCATTGTAGTGCGACAAAACGCTCGTTGTCGCGCATTGTAGTGTGAAAAAACGCTCGTTGTCGAGCGACAAAACGCCGGTAAAAACGTTCAAACACGCTACGCTCAGGTGTGGTCTAAAAAATATCTTCTAAACCTACACGGTTTAGGAGATATTTACAAAAAGACAGGCACCGCCAGGGGCAGACTGACCATTCACGTGCTCGGGCACTGCCCGAGGGCCCCATGCCACCAAGGGGCCCCATCATGGTTGCCAGCCTCAATAAAACCAGGGACAGTATGTAAAAATCTGTTTTTTTTTTAAATCCCAAGATTATAGCTGCCCCGTCTCTCCAGTACCTTTTCAGTGTGTGTATACTGTGTGTGTATAACCTGTTGCCTGGGGGCCCCATAATCTCCTATTGCCCGAGGGCCCCATAATCTTCTCCTATTGCCTGGGGGCCCCATAATCTCCTATTGCCCGGGGGCCCCATGAGTTGTCAGTCCGCCCCTGGGCACCGCTGTCTATGGTCATTAAAACCCAACATGACATTGTGGGACTTTTTTTTTGTTTTTTTGCTGTGTCTATCATATGCTGCTTTCAGTGACTTTGGATACTTCTTTATGAGCATTTTGAAAGTCCTAAACCACCTTTTGTTGGTTAATGTTTACAACTGAAGAAATGTCTCTGCAACTCTCTGAATAAATCTCCAACAGAGGACAAAGTAATAGTGAACTATACCCAACACAAGGTAAATGGTTTTTAAATACTTAAAGGGGAGGGCCACCCTGAAAAACAAAAAAATGTTAAAAATTACAAAAAATCAAAAAAAAAAAATGAAAAAAATTATTTTTTTTTACTTACCAGAAATGCCTGTTGCTAGGCACTTTCTCCTAATCTTCCTCTTCCTCCTCCGCGGAGATCTTCTGTCTTCTGTCTTCGTCGCGGCGTCTTCTGGGTAATGAGTCGCGCTGTGTTCTGGGAACTGTGTGTTCCAGAACACAGCGCGTCCCATTCAGAAAGCGCTGCGGGACTCGCGCATGCGCAGTAGCTGCGGGACTCGCGCATGCGCAGTAGGAAACGGGCAGTGAAGCCATAAGGCTCCGCTGCCTGTTTCCCTTACAAGGGATGGCGGCGCCGGGACCCGAGAGCCGAGGGACGGGTCGGCCTCGGGCGGCCGACATCGCGGGCGCCCTGGACAGGTAAGTGTGTTTATTAAGTCAGCAGCTGCAGTGTTTGCAGCTGCTGACTTTTTTTTTTTTTTTTTTTTTTTTTTTTTTTATAACCGGCCCTCCACTTTAATTTCCTTTTATTGCAGCAGCTTGGCGCCTGAAATCTGGTCTTTTCCAGATCTCACTTTTTTGGGTCAAGATCTTGAAGTCCACTTTTGAACTGACCCTGCAGTGATGCCACAGTGACCACATTAGAAAACTATGGATCAAAACTAAAGCTCCATAAATTTAATTGAAAAGCCCACCCGATGTCCTGTTGGTATCACTGAAAAGGTGAGTTTGTGAGTATCGCGGAAAAGAGTTCTTGGGCTACCAACAGACAGAGGGGGGTATTTACTAAAACTGGACAGTGAAAAATCTGGTGCAGCTCTGCAAATAAACCAATCGGCTTCCAGGTTTTATTACCGAAGGTTAATTGAATAAGTTGAAGTTAAAAGCTGATTGGCTACCATGCACAGCTGTACCAGATTTTGCACTCTCCAGTTTTAGTAAATCTACCCCAGAAAGTCTAAAATAAAATTCTACCCTTGCACGCTATGGTTTAAATCTTCTTTTTTTTCTTTTTTTTTTTTCTGTAACATTCTTCAAGGGGGCGTGATGAGGGGTGTGTCCTATGCCTACATACATTTCCCAATAGGTGTCCCTCTTTCCCATCCCAGAAAGTTGGGAGGTATGCCTGTGGCCATGGCAGGAATTATACCCACATCCACAGCAACTCACGACTGCATGCAATGTGGCAATTAAGGGGTTAAAGCAGGCAGTGAGGGGGTGATAGAATGACTCCTCACCTTCTGCCAAATGCTGAAAAAAAGTTTTAAACGCTGACGGCTCCTCAAAGAGCAAAGCACGTGTGAATGAGCCCTTAGTGAAAATGCTTCTTCCTGCACTCACACTCCAGTGCTCTGTGCTGGCAGAGTTGGGTAATAGCCACACCCCTCACCCAGATTTATATTACAAGGGAGGGTAGGGGGCGTGTTTGACTAGTGTGGGTTTTATTGGCCTCATGTTCTTTTACCTACCCGGTTTGTGGAGAAAAGCATGACCTTTGTATGTTGGTTGTACTGTTGTGATTTCACTACAAACAGAATTTTACACATATTTTCTGTTTACTGTACACATACAGTATGAATTGAAGGTCTCAACAAAGTACTAGGACCTATACTTTTTTTTTTTTTTAACCACTTCCAGGCCAGGCCTTTTCTGGCACTTTGTTTAGACGTAGTAATCTGCATTTTTTGCTAGAAAATTACTTGGAACCCCCAGACATTATATATTTTTTAAAGCAGAGGACCTAGAGATCAAAATGGTGAGTTTTGCAGTTTATATCACACGGTATTTGCGCAGCTGGTTTTTCAAATGCAATATTTTGGGGAAAAAAAATGCTTTTTCTTTTTTTTTTTTTTTTTTATGCAAAAAACGCAAAACATCAATTTTTTTTTTGTGAAATATAAAAGATGATGTTACGCCGAGTAAATAGACACCAACATGCTTTAAAATTGTGCATGCCCATGCAACGGCGGAAAATTACCATACATTTTACTATCTATAGGTAACACTTTAAAAGCCATACAGGATACCACTTCAGATTTACTGGCGAAGTCAAGTGGTAGAATTACTGCCCATAAGCCGACGTTTGCGGTGATACTTCACCTGTGTGGGACTATTATTATTATTATTATTATTATAATTATCATTATTATCATTATTATTATTATTATTATTATTTTTATTATATATTTTTTTCACACTGTTGCTTTAACTTTTTTTTTGCTGTCACAAAGTATGTAAACATCCTTGTGACAGGTACTCTTTATGGAGAGATCTGGGGTCTATAAGATCCAAAATTCAACCTCTGCCTTTAAGTACTTCAGCCCTGGAAGGATTTACCCCCTTAATGACCAGGCCATTTTTTGCTATACAGCACTGCGTTACTTTAACAATTGTGCGGTTGTGCGACACTGTGCCCAAATAAAATTGATGTCCCCCCATAAATAGAGCTTTTTTTTGTGGTATTTGATCGCCTCTACGTTTTTTAGTTTATTTTTTATTTTATTTTTTGCGCTTTAAAAAAAGACTGACAATTTTGAAAAAAAAAATATTTTTTACTTTTTGCTATAATATTTGATATCCAATCAAATAATGTAAAAAACACAAATTTATTCATCAGAATAGGCCAATATGTATACTTCTGAATATTTTTGGTAAAACAAATCTCAATAAGAGTATATTAATTGGTTTGTGCAAAAGTTATAGTGTCTACAAAATAGGGGATATATTTATGGCATTTTTTTTTTTGTTTAACAAGAAATAGCGGTGATTATCGATTTTTAGTGGGACTGCGACATTGCGGCAGACAGATTGGACACCTTTGACACTTTTTTGGGGACCAGTGGCATTATTAAAGGGATCGGAGCTAAAAAGATCGACGGATCAATGTATATGTAAATGTATGTATAAATGACACTCACAGGGAAGGGGTTAACACTAGGGGGTGATTAAGGGGTTAAATGTGTGCCCTGGGTGGTGTTTCTAACTGGGGGGAGGGGACTGACTGGCAGTACAGAGAGATCGCTGTTCCTGATCACTAGGAATGGACAATCTCACTGTACTCTTCTTTTAGAACGGGGTTCGGCTTTGTTTACATTGACAGATTTCCATTCTGCCTCTCTGATGAGCAATCGCAGGTGGCCGGCGCACATTGTGGCTGCCAGACCCACGCATCTCCTCTTCCCCGGGCACAGGCCAATGGTGTTCCGTGCACGAAACTACGTACAGGTATGTCGTTTCACGCAATGGGGTTGCCCTGCCACAGTATATATGCAGCGGGCGGTCCTTAAGTGGTTAAAAGCATTCAAAACACCAAGATTGGTATTTTTCTAATGCATTTTATTTTTTTTAAATGGCTCTGTTGACATTCGGGTAAACTGGAAGTGATGTAATCTCATCACCTCTGGGTTACCATGTTGGAGAGCCGATCAAAGCCGATCCTGGGGCGGGAGAGCTCGAGAGAGCCATGAAAGGCAGCAGGATGTCCTCTCCCACTGCTTGTAAAAGCAATCCAGCAGCTTGTTGATTTACAATAACCCATGCTACAGCACTCTAGAGCAGAGATCTCCAATCTCCGGCCCTCCAGCTGTTGCGAAACTACATGTCCCTTGAGGCATTGTAAAACTGACATTCACAGACATGACTGGGCATGATGGGAATTGTAGTTCCTGAACAACTGGAGGGCCGTAGTTTGGAGACCCCTGCTCTAGAGCATCGGCCTGCACCCCCTTTTTCCACAATGTAGCAGACGGTTCTTCAGTGGTCCAACAACCCCTGCCCCCCACAACAGCGCACTAAATGCTAAGGAAACAAGAGCATAGTTTATTGGTGCAATATTCAGGGGCTTGTCAGACCACAGAAGAGCCGCATCAGTGCTTTGTGTATGAGAGGTGCAGTCTGCCTCTACAGAGTACAGAGTATTTTAAAGGGATATTAAAGGCAAATTTTTACTTAAAAAAAAAAAAAAAAATAACAAACCTGTTAGAATTTTCTTGCTCTGTGCAGTGGTTTTTTACAGGGTAGCACTGATCCATCTCTTCTGTGGTCCCCCGCCCAGTGCTCCTGGCCCCTCCCTCCTGCTGGGTGCCCCTACAGCAAGCTGTCCACTCAGACACAGAGCTGCGACTTGGCCCCACCCTGCCCCCTTTATCCTCTCACTGGCTGTGATTGACAGCAGTGGGAGCCAATGGCTCACTACTGTATCAGCCAATAAGGAGGGAGAGTCCCCAGAGAGCCGAGGCTCTTGTGCACATTGCTGGATCGCGATGGGGCTCAGGTAAGTATTGGGGCCGCTGTACATATAGAATGCATGAAGGTAAAAAACCTTGAGCCTTTACAACCACTTTAACCCTTGAGCGTTCAATAGGGTTTTAAGTGTTTGTGAAAGTTTTGACAAATCCTGTTGTACCAAGAAGTGTGCATTTTCACTGACATTAAAGTGGTTGTATGCTCAATTTTTTAACTTTTACCTACAGGAAAGCCTATAATAAGGCTTACCTGTAGGTAAAAAAAATATCTCCTAAACCTGTACGGTTTAGGAGATATTCCCCTCGGTATGCGCCGCTGACTGCAGCGGCGCATGCGCACAAGGGGGTTCTCGGCCTGAAAATCCGGCAGTGGCCGACCGACCGGAATGAAATCTCCCGCGCGCATGCGCGGGAGTGATGATATCGCGGCTCCGGCCACTCACAGCGCCGGAGCCGCGATACCCGGAAGAAACGCAGAGGGAGCATGTCAGCTCCCTCGGCGTGGATCGGGCCAGATGTCGGGGCCTCGTTCTAAGGTAAGTATTTCATAATGAGCTAGTATGCGGTGCATACTAGCTCATTATGCCTTTTGCTTTGCAGGTTTAAAAAAAAAAAAAAAAAATTTGCGGGTTTACTACCGCTTTAAGCCTAGGCTCACACATATGCGGTGCAGGAAATGCAGCAATCCCTGCACGTTTCCCGCAGTGCGTTTCCTGTGCGATTCACACATAGGTTATAGTGTGAGCCGGAGTTAAATGTGCAGAAATAAAATAGGTAGCACCTTTATTTTTTCCAGCAAATGGTCATCTTCGTAGCCGTATGTCCATAACTCAGAATCTCCTATTTTTTTGGCTTTTAATATGCCCTCCTGCTGATCCTCCCAACACGTTTCACGAGTATTTTTCTGCTTTATGCATCATCGTTATGACAGGTGGGATCTGTTTGTGAAACAATAGCTTGTGTTCATGTAAGGCTCTGGTGTAACCAGTCTGATGGGTTCTAATCCAGCTGCGGGCTTGTGTAACGCTCTGGGGTTTTCGCTCTGCGTCTTACTGTGCACTTGCGTGCTCTGTCCAAATTCATACCTGTGGGAAATTAACATAGCTCAACTTTATAGCCCCGTGGCAAAACTCTCACTTTCAACAAAAGCCTGACTGATAACAAAAGACACTTCAAACTGTGACGTAGTTTATTACAGCTTACAAGATGTATACTGTTGAAACCATGAAGGAAAAGAATCTGCTCTAAGAATACTTGATGGCAATGCTTTCTTATTATGTGTCAGATTTATTTTTTTTCCTCTTTTGTTTAAAGCTGAACACCGGGTAGATATAAAAGACAAAATTAATACAGTTCTGTATTTAATAATTCATCTTAAAACAAAATCTATCATTAGAATTTTTGTTTAGTTTTGTCCCCTATGGGACAAAGCAGTGGCGTCGCTAGGGGGTGGCTACTGGGGCTATAGCCCCAAAATCTGGGGACCATAGCCCAGAGTCTCTTTTTTTTTTTTTTTTTTTTTTCTATGAAGAGCCCAGAGTCTCTTACCTTGGGTTGGCTCCGGGCTCCATCTGCTCAGCTGGTGGCCGGGGGAGGAACATGACTAGTTAATGTTACCAGGCACAAGTTCTTATCTATATTCAATAGTTCCGACAATTTAATCATTGTCCCCGCGTCCACTTCTGTACCAATCTGCCAGACAATGTAATTGTCAGGAACTGCAGCCCTTCCCCCTGATGTAAGGGGGGCTCTCTGGGGACCCTGATGTAAGTGGCAATGGCAAGCAGCATGCAGAGACAGGGCAGTCGTGTTATCCTCTGCAAGTGTACTGAGTGGAAAGTGCTCTGAGTCGCCATTATGAAGTAGCCGTCCCCTTCCTAGCTGTTGTCAGAGCAGTCACAGCAGGAGGAGAGGGGGTGCAGTTTGGACCTCATAGCCACACCTAGCATCAATGGAGAAGGTGCCACATGTACTTTGTCCCAGTGGGGACAGAACGATAAAAAAAAGTATAATAGCAGATCTTTTTTTAAACATGATGCATTATAACGTGTTGCGCTGTATTTATATGCAGCATTTTCTATTTTCACGAAGCGCACACCAATGCAACACCCAAGTTCTTCTGGTTTTGTCTGTCTGGAATTGCTTGGTTAAACATGTCAGCAAATACCCTGTGTGGGTGAACCTTATGTTTCTGCATATTTTTTCTTTAGAGCCTTAAGTGAGAACCGCCTATACCTTTTTATTTAGAAAAAAAATCTCCTGGATAGCATGACTATATAAACCTGATTAGATAATAAACCAAATACTGCTTATTTGTATTCTCAGCATTGTATTATGCATGCCATGTATGTTTATTTTGTATATTTACTGTTAAAGCCCATCTCCATTTTTTTTAGTTTTTATTACAAATCCTGTCCCCAGTCCGACTTATGGAAGTGGAGGGCTTTAAAGTCTAATTCTTGGCAATTTTTTAAAATCTATTGTTGTGGCTTCTAACAAACTATCTTCCACTGACCAACATCTGCATCCCCCTTTCTCAATTTTTTAACATGGAGGAACCCTTGAAACAATTTTTCCCGGTTCATGGAATATCCTGTTAATAATTTTCTATATCTAAAGTGCACAATACATATTGTGATTGTCACAGGAAAGATTGCTCCTTATGTTTGAGATAATTGGGAAGAATCCCAACTTACAGATAGCTAAAAAGATCATTGATGTTGGTGGTTTTATCTGAAAGGCAGTAATTGATCATTGTTAAAGGAACTGCTAGCAACCTCTAGAGCAGTGGTTCTCAACCTCAGTCCTCAGGTATTTCCAAAAGGCCATGTTTTGGGAACTTCCCTTAGATAAAATAGCTCTTATCAATACCATGTCATTGATATTAACTTTAAGCAGCTGTGCAAAGTAAAGGAAAGCCTGGAAACATGGCCCATTGGGGGTACTTGAAGACTGATGTTGAGAACCACTGCTCTAGAGAAAAACTAGGGTCCACAGAACCCTGGTTAAGCATCACTGTTCTACACTATGAATGTCCGAAGCCCACTTACTGTGCACTGTGATTCTTTCCTCGTGGTGGAAGAAAGATGGGCACCAATCACTTAACAGGTTTATTGCACTAGTGCAGGTGTCTTCAAACAAAGGGCCAGTTTACTATCCCTCAAACTTAAGAGGGGCCAGACTGTGACTAATGGGAGTAGAAAACGTCTGGGCGTTGGTAACAATGCCCCATCCATGGTGTCAATGGGAAGAATAGTGCCCCGTCCTTGCTGTCAGGGAGAGGAATAGTGCACCAAGGGCCGTTAAAAGGCAACTGAATTGAGCCTGGAGTTGGCCTTTTAAGAGCTCTGATTCCTGCTTATCAATGCTACACAGTGATTGTGCTTTTGCTGTTTTTTCTTAATGCAAGTCTTCCCGCACTTACTAAAAACAGACTCTCCATGTGACTTGTCATTAAGCATGGAGGCTAAATTTATGGCTGATGTAAACCTTGTGAAAATCACAAAATTCAAAATATATGCTCAGTGAAAATACCTATGCTTTCCCTTTTTAACCTGAGTGTTCTGTCATTATCAATATTATCTGCTCAGATACCAACTGGCTGGCAAGAATACAGCTCAGTGTGTTGACGTAATTATTGTGAAGTTTCAATTGAATGTATACTGACGACTCTTGAAGATCTGGTTTCCTGAGTTAGGCCGTGGTCTCAGATGACTAAGCTGGGCTTTATATGGTGTTGCTGAATCACGTTCTTCCCACCACTGTTGCCATGACCTTGAAAGGCACCCAGGTGTAGACTGTTGCATAGCTGCCGTTCTGAGTATTTCTTGGCTGAAATTAGGGTCACAAGGTTGGCGGCTAACTAATTGAAACAGATGGCTTTATAGATTGCCCTTAAGGGCTCGCTGGCCACCTCTTCAGATAAATTAGCGCTATTGGCTGGAAACAAGTGGAGTAATTTGGTCTTAGTTTATTCTGCCTTGTTTTATTGATGGTTTAAATGTGTCTTGTAGTGTGTGTGTGTGTTCTGGCAATGAAGTTAAACTACTGTGACGAGACACACATGCTTGTATTTCATCCTTCACACCACACTGCTATTCCCAGGGTAAGGCCGTGGCTTATAATTTGATTTTTAAGTGATTACCAAAGTCGGTATTGCTCCATTACATTTTATTCTGCTTGAATGGGATTGTCTAGACTCTCTTTGTCTTTCCAAGCTGTCTATCCTTATTACACTGAGGTACTGTTACCTTAGTGTACATGAACTGTAATATGGGTTGATGAGACTCAATGTGGTGAGCATCTTTCCCTGCATCTATTACCTTTTTTGTACCACCACCCCCTCCCTTCAGAATGTATGCTCTATGACCAGGGCCCTCTTGTCCCTTCTGTATTGAACTGTACTGGTGCCGAAACTGACTGGAAACTGACCAGAAACTGACTGCATGGCGTGAACTAGAGCCATTGGAATACATGAAAAACACTGTGCATGCATTTTTAGTGGATAAAAAAAGCGCACGGAACTGAACGGAACTGCGTCTGGTGTGAACTGGCCCTAACTCCATGCCCTTGCATGGTCTATGATCTCCAGTGTGTTCCTGTGTATGACTTGGCCTGGCTGGCTTCTCTTTTGACACCTGTCTCTGTTTTTGCTCCTTAATACACTGACTTCTGGCTTCCTGATCCCAGCTTGTCTGATTTACCCACTCTGGCACGCAAATCCTGGCTTCAGATTTTTACTATGTTCCTGAACTGTTATTGTTTTAGTAAAGGAGTGGATTTTAACTGCATTTTCTGTCTCCACTTGGTTTCTGGTTCCTGACAGGTTGTAAGAAGTTTGTTAGTGGGGTCCTCACAGGGTCCTGGTGTCTTTGTGGTGGTAGTATTATGAGATCACAACGCTATGGATGACAACATAACTGTGTTGTAGGCTTAGACTTCAGCATGAGATCACCAATCTCTGCTACTGGAAGAACAACCCTGGAGAGTCATGTGAAGGTTTACTTGGGTAAGCAAAACAACTGAAGTGCCTCAGTGTGGGATTTAGAGAAGTTTGATCTTGCCTTGAAGGGCCTTGCATTTTAGTTCTCATAAAAAAACTAAAATTACCTTTCTTGATCTTGAATTCCAGTAAAGCAACTGAGGTTTATGTCTACTCCATTTGTGCCAGCCTGACTGCTGTGTAGGTCAAATCAGAACATTATGTAGGAGGAACACTGAGTTGGCCAAAGACAGGGCTGGACTGGGACAAAAATTTGGCCCTGGACTTCATCCAGACCGGCCCACTCCAATTTTGCAAACACGCACAAAAACAGTATGTTGTGCACTTGCACGAGAGTGACGTCATCGCGGCCCGGCTAGAAACATAGCAGGAGTATGCAAACTCAGAAGCCGACAGCACACTGCTGGTGATCTTTTATTTTCCAGCCCCCTCCCCCCTCTACCCCCTGGTGTCCCCCTGTCACCTGCCCGAAGTCTGGCTCTGCATTATATATTTTAAAATAAACAACTAATGCGCACACCTATTTTTGATCAACCGCAGTAATGAGAAGCTGCCAACATCAAACAGGTTAACACAAACCCACAGATAAATTGAATATATAGCAAAGGATGTGATGCTAACCAAAATAACATAAAAAAAATCCATTTGGTGCAAATAATGATTCAAATAATACAAAAAATCCAACATAGCTAAAAGTACATCAAACGTGTCAATTAATATTGAAATGTGCATAAAAAAAATTTTCAGCAAAAAATTCATATATAAACCATGCTTATAATTAAAACCATTTTATCCAAACTATGTCCTTGGTATTAAACTGCAAAAAGAGTGCAAAAAAAGGGGGGGTTTTAACCACTTCCCACCCGGCCAATGTATATATACGGCCGGGTGGGAGCCGCCTGCTCCTGATAGGACGTTCAGGAACGTCATTCAGGAGCAGCGGGATCGCGCGCGCGCCCGCGCAGCGGCGCGATCCCGATGTGCTCGTGTCACCCGGACACGGCACATCTCAGATCGGCAGGAGGGCTCTGTGATTGGCCCTCCTGATCACATGACGGCCGTGTCCAATCACGGCCGTCATGTGATGTAAACAAACAGCCGGTTGCTAGGCAATCGGCTCTCCTCTCCTCACACGGAAGTCACCGCTGAGAAGAGGAGAGCAGAACGCTGCAGCCGGCTGATGATCAGTGAGTATGGGCTGCTTTTCACAGCTTTTTACTCACTGATCATCAGTGTAGTGTAAACACACAACACACCACACAGTGAAAACACAGTCCCCACATATGTCCCCAAAACACACATGTCCCCAAAACATACATGTCCCCAAATAATAAAAACACATGTCCCTAATAATAAAAACATGTCCCCCACATATGTCCCACTAAAATCACATGTCCCAATGATTATCTGCACACATATGTACGTGATCACCTGCACACATATGTACATGATCATTTGCGTACATATGTCCGTGATCACACAAACCAATTATTATACACTTAACGGAATTTTTTTTACCAAAAACATGTAGCAGAATACATTTTGGCTTAAATTTATGACAAAATTTGATTTTATTGGATTTCTTTTCAAATAGAAAAAAGAAAATATTGTTTTTTTCCCAAATTTCCGCTTTTTTTGCGCTTATATCGCAAAAAAAAAAAAACGGAGTCGTGAATAAATAACACCAAAATAAAGCTCTATTTGTGCGAACAAAATGATAACAATTTCATTTGGGTACAGTGTAGCATGACCGCGCAATTGTCACTGAAAGCGCTAGAGCGCTGAAAGCTGAAACTTGGGCTGGGAAGGAAGGGGGTGAAAGTGCCCTGTATTGAAGTGGTTAATTATAAGCATGGTTTATATATGATTTTTTTGCTGAAAATATTTTTATGCACATTTTAATATTAATTGACAGTTTTGGTGAACTTTTAGCTATGTTGGATTTTGCATATTATTTTAACCATTATTTTCACCAAATTGATTTTTTATGTTATTTTATTTAGCACCACATCCTTTGCTATATATATATATATATATATATATATATATATATTATACAGCCATGTGCTATATACAGTATTCAATGGCTGTGCTGGGCCGGCCGGTTACCTGGATGGGTTCCTGCAGCACCGCCATCCTCCAGGCTCCCTCGTCTGCTCCGGGGACTTCCCTGCCTGTCGGCTGCTCTCACGGCGGCCCCCGGCTCATTTAAACTCACAGCGTCCGTTACCGCGGGGGCCGCCGGAGATAGCCGAGTTTTGTTTGCTGAAGCGCTGTCGGAGAGGAGCGGGGCGGGGGAAGCCGAGCGGTGGCGGAAAAGGATGACTGTGGGCCGGAGGTGGCCGAAGATGTATGCAATACTAGTGTTATGAGAGCGCCGAGTGGGGGCGGAAAGAGCCGAAGTGCACCGCGCTGTGCTCGGAAGTACAGCGGTGCTCAAATGAATGGCTGTGCGAGTAGCGCAGCCATTCATTTGGCTAGGCTGTCACTGAAAACGGCCCACTGAGCCATCGGCCCACCGGGAATCTCCCGGTAGTCCCGATGGCCAGTACATGCCTGGCCAAAGAGCACAACAGATGTACATGACTGCTCCTATCTTAACTGAAAGTCTATAGGTGATGTATTATAGAATGTACATTGAAAGCTGTGGGTGTAACGCTTCTGCTGAAGATAACACTCTTGCACCCAGAACACTCTCTGAAGGACATGTTTTGTGCATCTTTGCTTCGCCGTACTCATCCAAGAAGGATAATGATTTCATTGTTCGATAGTGAGCTACTCCCTCAAGTGGCTACAATTTTGTGTATGAAATATTATGTTCCCACCATAACAGATGTAGGAATAAAAAAAAAGTAGTAAGGGGCTTGTTACTAAATTTCTATGCTTAACTTATTTATAAGATTTAACTGAATAATTAATTTTAACTTAACTGTTATTTGGTTATATTTCCCCTTTAAGAGGCTCTTGAAGACAGTATTAAACAGACCTGGGAAATAAAGCAGCATTCGGTGGGAATGCTAATTAGCATAATGAGGATACTTCAAAGAGCAGTAATTGCACTTAAGGCCCACATGTTTCATGCCATTGTGATTTGAATTCATTTTGGTGAAAAAAATAAAAATGCCAGACAGTATGGAGCTAATGTACATAAAGAGAAATTATCCACTTCATGGCTTGATCATGTACTCTGCCATTCATGGTCCATGGAATAATTAGCGTGTCAGCTGTTCATCTATTTTGTTAGCTGAGAGAGATGTGTGATAGAAATGCTGATAGACGTGCTGTGGTTTATGACTCTTCCATCTGTGTTTTCTCGTTTTCGTCTATTCATTCTGTAGCATGGCAGCCAATGAGTTGCAGAATGCAGGTAAAGAAAGCAGGGCTTGGTACAAATGGTCCTTACCATCATAGAAGGTTCTGCTCTGTAACCCTTTAGGTATCCTAGGTTTTCTGTATGTTCCATGTCCTAACTGTGATTGTACTGGCCTATTCAGAATTATGGCCTATGTGTAGTAATGAAAGCCCAAGTGATCCGCCCAACAGGGCATATGCTTCTAGGCTTTGAGCAGCTGGTAATATGGTTAAAGCTGAACTCCATGCAGATATAAAAGACATCAATGAATGCAGCTTTGTATTTACTTTAATTGTATTTGTCTTTTAAATGCTGGTGCGAGTACTTGGTTCTGAATTTGTATTGGCTTCTTGCAGCCCCTGTTCTGCAACATGCAGAATGAGCAAGGGAAGGACTGGGAGCCAGTCAGGATACTACATACTAGACATGTGCGATTAGTTTCATATGAATCTCAAATTCGGACAAATTTTACCTAAATTCGTACGTTCGGGAGGATCCAAAATACGAATTGCCATGCGTCCGAATTTTGTACGAAATACAAACTTTTGTTTACGAATTTCGGATCAGTCGTCGTCGACTCATTATGCTTATTATGAGGGGCTCCCACCATCCCTGTGCTATGTTGACTTCCTCCTGGGGCTGTACCCCTGCTGTGCTCATTATGAGGGGCTCCCACCATTCCTGTGCTGTGCTGACATACCGAGCACAGCAGGGGATAAAAACCAATCTTCCTTCAGCATCGACTGTCATATTGAGGTATATATATTTTTGCCTTTAAATTCATCGTAAAGCACGTTCGTACAAGTTAACGAACCTAACAACAATTTGTATTTCATATGAATTTAAATAGAATTTTGGACACGAATTGCGAAGTACGAATTAATTCTAATATGAACCGTAACAGAACGAAACAAAAGGAATTTATTGACGGCGCCCATGTCTACTACATACAATTGTTTTGACATGGTTGCTGTTTGGAGCAATAGACCAGTGTCAGCAGAGGGATGATCACCTCTTTTTTACTGCTTTTGGTCAGTCCAGTTGGCAGTCTGGGGGTCAAATGCAGACACCACTGCTTTCCTTAAAGGGGTTGTAAAGCTTTGCTTTTTATTTTCTAAATAGGTTCCTTTAAGTTAGTGCATTGTTGGTTCACTTACCTTTTCTTTCGATTTCCCTTCTAAATGTTTTTTCTCTTTGTCTGAATTTCTCACTTCCTGTTTCTCCACAGTAAACTTCACACCATCACCCGAGCGGTGTTTAGTCAGCCAGAACAGCTTACTGAGGAGGAAAAGGACGTGGGAAATTCAGACTAAGAAAACAAAGAAAAAAACATTTAGAAGGGAAATCGAAGGAAAAGGTAAATGAACCAACAATGCAATGCACTAGCTTAAAGGAACCTATTTAGAAAATAAAAAACTAACCTTTACAACTATTTTAACTTTAAGTGGTGTTAATTACCTGGCAGTGTTGTGTAAAGGGGCTGTGTAACATAATGTTTAATATACAAATCCTTTGCCAGGTAAGACTGCTCTGTTACAGACCAATCTATCTAGGCATACACAATGTCTGGCTGGTCCCTCAGGAAGCTGGAAACCACTGTGGTAGGCTCCGCTACAGCTTGGCAGCCAATTGTCATGGGCACACAAAGCTAGTGGAGACTGCTATAGTAGTGGTGCCTAGTACAATGATTTCCAGGTTGCAGAGGGTTTGGCCAGGTATGGTATATGCCTAGTTATATTGCTCTGTAACCGAGCTGGGTTACGTTCAGGGCTGTGCACTCGCATCCCCACAGATTTCCCATTGGAAGCTGTACCTGTGTCCGCACAGCTGCTGCATCCCTATTGAAATCAATGGGACTGTCTGCATGGGGATTCCCTGAAAACCTGTGCATCCCCATGAATGCAATCATGGCCCTGCACACATGTACACTTTAGTACACTTTGTGTGAATGAGGCCTAAGAGATATAAGACTGCCTCTATTACTGGACCCTACAGAACTTCTGAAAATTGGTATTTGCATACAGTTTGGCATGCCCCCACCTGTCTGACTCAAACACCGAAAGTATAATTTCAGAATGGGGATTGGCACATTTTCCAATACTCAGAAGATATAATAATTAGCAGAGCAGAGCTAAGAAAGCCCCCAGTCACATTTGTTTTAGAAGAAGTTCAATTTCAATATTTGTTTTATTAAATTATTTTAAAATACAGGTTATAACATAAGAAAGCCAGACAATGCACAGCTAACCGTAGCCACCAAGAATATAATTCCACTGCTAGGGCATGACAAAAATCTGTGAATATTTGGAATAGTAAGCCAGTGGTATAAAGGTCATCCGTATCTAATTGGAGAAGGTCTTGGTAGCTAACAAGACACTGACCAGGATGTGTTGCTAAATCTAGGATAAGGTCTTTCAACATGGATATGTAACACCCTCTAGTTAGGTAGGTGCTAGAGAGGTTTTTTTTTGGAGAGTAGGAAAATTTAGGTAGGCCTGGCTGATGTCTAGGCCTAGGGTGAGGCTTAGGGTAGCAGCTGGTGATTCACAGTCAGTGTCACTGGGACCTCCCTTTTCTTTCTAGAGTCTGTTAGAAAGATCTGGAAAGAAAGGAGGAGAGGTGGAGCTGTCTGGGGTGCCCTGACTATCTGGATTGACAGGGGGCAGGCCTCCTCAAATACCCAGGGTCAGCCCAGCTGGGGGGGGGGGCTATTGGATGGAAGAGCTGGAGTCAGAGTGTGAAGGCTGTCGGGGCCCGCGGGGAGCTCCCGAGTCTGCAGGGGAGTGACCCTGGGCTGGGGCATGGGTGAATCCAGGAGATGTGATGAGATCCTGGATGGAGAGGCACATGAGGTAAAGGAGAGCACAGAGCGACAGAGCACTTATAAGGGTTTCCAGGGAGGACAACTGGTCGCAGCCAGGAGGGCTGATGAGTGAGCACAGTCGGGAAGACTGGGGAGGCACGCCTGAGAGAGCTGGGAGATTGCAGTTTGTGATGGGTTTAGAACCAGAGGAGAGGACTGTGGGAAGGGCAGTGGAAAGACGTCTTTGCAGCCAGCTTGTTGGCAGGGCCTGAAGAGAGCTATCTGGGTGTGGTAGCTGAATAGAGGACAGCTAGCACCTGCACTATTCTACATCACAGGGGCCCGAGGTCCCTGCCACCAAAAGACAGTTCACTGAGACCTGACTGAAGTAGTTGTCAGGCCTAACCATGCATTGCTAGCTAGTCTGGAGGAGTAACAGTCTGCAGAAAGGGAAGTGCTGGAGGAATAATGTTATGAGTAAGTGAAGTGCTAGAGAAGTGAAGCATAAGAGGCCTTGCTCAAGTGAGGGATTGGAGAGTATATACTGGATTGTATATAGAAGTCTCAAGCAAGTTTGCACTGAATATTCCTGGGCATCCCATAATTCCCAATTTCCCATCCAAGTTTAATCCCCTCTAAATAAAAAAAACAAAAAAAAAACGGAATGTCTGGCTGGACAGGGTGACAGGTAAATCACTACATTGGGCATGGCTACAGATATAAGAGGAAAGATAATGGAATCGCTGCACCAGTTAGACCTTGGAAGATGGTAGAAGAGACTAGAAAATGTGAGGATGGGGGAAGGGAAAAAAGGACACCCAAGCTATGGTCAACACTAAAGCCCAGAACACACTAACCATGTGATGTTAGTACAGCGATCTCCCCTCTGCGCTATTGTGTTTTGATGCTGATTGGCTACTGTTTTTTCAGCATGCCTGTTCAACCAAAGCCGAGCAGGCTGCTGTACACACAGGCCAAATGTCGGAACGGTTTCAGTTGAACAAGGCGATACCAGCCGATATTCATCCCGTGTCTACCGGGCTTAAAGGGATTGTAAAGTAAATTATATATTTTTTTAAATAAACATGTTATACTTACCTCCACTGTGCAGCTCGTTTTGCACAGAGTGGCCCCCGAACCTGCTCTTCTGGGGTCCCTCGGCGGCTGTCTCTGCTTCCCCCCCGCAGGTACTTCTCACGTTCATGCGAGCTCCCTCGAATGGTGAGAAGCACCTGCGGGCATGCTCCCGTGGTACAGCCGGCAGCTATAGCCACTCACTGTATCACACGGGCCCCCCCCCCCCGGTGCGCAGCGTCATGGATGTGATTGACAGCAACGCGAGCCAATGGCTGCGTTGCTTTCAATCCATCCACTGCAGCCAATCAGCGGCCAGGCTGAGCGGCGAAGAGGGCATCGGGGGCGATCACGGGACTTTCGAGGGGTCAGGTAAGTAAAATGGGGGGACTGGGGGTGCCGGCAGTGTGAGATGTTTTTTCACCTTAATGCATAGAATGCATTAAGGTGAAAAAACATTTACCTTTACAACCCCTGTAAGGTTTCAATGTTATTCTATTGTACCCAATTATAATTGAGCGATGTGCTGTCACTCAGCTCAGATTTCTTTTGTACTGCCTGTGGGCTGAACAACACTATAAGGCTGCTTTCACACTGCAGCGGGAGCGGCGTCGGCGGTAAAGTGCCGCTATTTTTAGCGGCGCTTTACCGTCGTTTTAGCGGCGGTGTGCGGGCGCTAGCGGGGTGGTTTTAACCCCCGCTAGCGGCCGAAAAGGGGTTAAACCCGCCCGCAAAGCGCCGCCGCAGCGGCGCTTTGCCGGCGGTATTGCCGCGGTGTCCCATTGATTTCAATGGGTAGGAGCGGTGAATACACCGCTCCTTCACCGCTGCAAAGATGCGGCTAGCAGGACTTTTTTCACTGTCCTGCCAGCGCATCGCTCCAGTGTGAAAGCCCTCTGGCTTTCACACTGGAGTTAAAGGGGCCGGTTTTTTTCAGGCGTTACACAGGCGCTATTTTTAGCGCTGTAACGCCTGAATACCGCCCCAGTGTGAAAGCAGCCTAACAGATTTCTCCATCCAAAAGAGGAATCCAAGAGAAGCAGGCGTTCATTTATCCTTACTAGTGTTAAGACCTAGGTAGGTGGGATTATAGATACAAATAATTTTTTGACTACCATTTAGCACAGCAACGGGAAGATTGCTGAGATGTGTCCTGGGAGTTGGAGGAGATTTTAATTAATATATATGTATTTTTTGAATCATCTAGTAAACACAAAATATTTTATACAAATATTTCGTATTTTTATATGTAGCCAGCAGATTGTCCTTTAGGCGCTATACCAAGTGGATGGACGAATCTTCCCTGCTGGCTATTGTATTTTAACAGCCGGTGCATGCAATGGTCAGAATACCCAAACACTGAATGCAGATGCAGTTTAATTATCAATTTTCCAACAGAGCCAGGTGGTGCTCGCAGGCCCACTAATTCAGTGGGAAAAAGACAAAATGCGGTCCATGTATGGCTAGTTTCTTTTCACACCTATGCAGTTTGTTGCACTTTGGCTGTCACATGAAGAAGAATTCCATTACTGTCTTTAGGGCCTGTTCTCGCTAGAGTTGCCATCTCATCCCTTTAAACCAGAACATATATGAAATACACAGGTTCTGAGGCTAATTTAATACAGATAAGACAAAAAGTGAGTTTAATTGCCACCGCAATCAGTTACAGAACCTGTGTAATTAATATTTGTTCGGTTTAAGACTCCTTTCACACCATGCTGCCCATAGCGTCGGCGGTAAAACGCTGCTATTTTTATCTGTCGGATTTGCGTCGCATTTCGGCCACTAGCGGGGCACTTTTACCCCCGCTGAGAAAGGGTTAAAACCACTGGCAATACACCGCAATAGCAGCGTTTTGCCAGCGGTATTACAGCACTGCCCCATTGATTTCAATGGGGAGCAGCGGTGGAGGAGCGGTAAACACACCGCTCCTTCACCGCACCAAAGAAGCTGCTGGCAGGACTTTTCCTGACATCCTGCCAGCGCACCACTGCAGTATGAAAGCCCTCGGGCTTTCACACTACAGATAATGGTGCAGCTGTTTTAGGGTGGATTGCAGGCGCTATTTCTAACGCTATAGCGCCCGCAAAACTCCTTTGGTGTGAAAGGGGTCTTAAAGGGATGAGGTGGCAACCCTAGTTCTCGCCTATGCATCACTTTCCGTTCAACTTGAAAATGGATGCAGGCACTTCTTTTGGTGCATTGTTGGCCCTATAGACTTGGAGTGCATGAAAATGCATGAGAAATGCAATAAAAACAAACACATAAAAATGCAGATGCACGAGTTGGAACCTAGCGTGTGTTTTTTGGCCTCTTTAGACTTAAATGGGAGCATCTGAAAAACACGTGTAATACACAATTTTACACTTGGCTAAAACAAAAATAATTAAGCCTAAAAACATGCAAAAACTACTGAGGGCGCTGATACTCAAGTGTGAAATGTAGCCTTATGAACAACGTCTTCACCTCAATACAGGTTTATACTGTATGTCTCTGATTGCATGCACAGATCCATACTAACCAATTTTATTTGACTGCAATTTAAATCCTGTAATAGTCATTCCTTCCAGTGTGCCCTGTCAAGGAGGTGTGGTAGGACAATCAAACTTGATATACGTCCCTTAAGAGAGCAAATTTCTGGTGTGTGAAGAATCGAATCTGGCAGAGCTTTGACATTTGACACTATTATGTATTTAGAAGTAGACTCAATTTCTGAGCGTGTCCCAGATTCTTATACTGCACGTAGAAAAGAACGGTGTTTTGTGGGGCAGTCTATTGTGATTTGTCGAGTCAAGGGATTTCTAATGCTTGGGTTGAGCCCTGGGTCAGTTTTCCTGTGCTGAGATGACAGATGTCTGTCTGATGGTTTAAGAAGATTGGAAACTCTATAAAAATATAGATACTCGTCTCCTGTAGATGCGTGAGAATGCAGCTGGACTGATCTCTTGAACTAAGTGCACGCTTGTGAAATTTTTGTATCGAGACTGGAAGATGGCATACCGTAAGTCTTTCAACTTTGTTACCAGATTCTGGTCTCTGATTCTGGTCTCTTGTTGCATGAAAACTAGTCCTTGAACCTATTTCTGGAAGGATAACTCCATCTTAAGGTGTCACTAGACCCACAACCGTAAAATCAGTGTGTATATGCAGTAAAGCATGCTTGTTATACTTGCTGTGGAAACAAAGGGGTTAATCATCTGCATTGTGTAAAAAGTCTGTTTGATCCTGTATGCACAGATCCTCCTCCTCTGCATTGTCTTTGTAACTTGTCCGAGTAAGACAGTGAGTCAGGCTACACATGCTTAGTTTGGTGTGTATTGCTAGAGTTTTTTTTATTTGTTTTTCTTTTTTTCTTGGGAGGGTGCATGTGATCAGCACAGGGCCAATTAGCACTGTCCAGACAGAGGGTCAGGGGTCCTGCAGCCTCATAGGACAGTCGAAGTAGAATGAAAACTCCTCCTACAAGCTTTAACTAGCCATGGATAGAAGTCACAATGCTGCTATATACTGCTAATGAGAAAAGGTATCTAGCTGTTTATATTTATTAAAACAATTGGATTTCCATGCCCTGTGTACTGTGGCAGACCAGATATAGTGAATCCTGGGCTTAGTAACGCTTTAAGGCCTCCTGCACACTGGGCGTTTTGCCCCTGGCATAAGTTATTGAAGCTGGAATGTGCGCTGAGCAATACTAACATTTTAGGGCAGTATGCATCTAAGGGCAAATGCCAGGAATGCAGTCTGCATTCTGAGCCTTCGTTCCTAGGCGAATATTGCCCTAAATTTTAGTAACATTTGGTGCCCCGTCCATCTGCACTAGCTTTCAGCCTCTCATTGGCTGCATGCACACTGCAGCTGTCAAACGCTCATTTTACAGGTGTTTGAGTTCTTTTTTTTTCTCTGTCCTTAATCGCCCCTTTGTTAGCCAACAGTATGTGTCCATATACACATAGGAATTTGGAGGAGTTAGAAGGCAGGGGCAGAAATCTGAAAGCTACAGAAACACGCTACAACCGCATCCATTGCACTTGGTTGCGGGTCGTCCATGGTGCGCCCTCTTTTTGCTTTGTGTCTGCAGCATGCAAATAATGGTTTACTGCTTTTGCAGCTTAAGGGGGTATTTTGGTAGCAGTAAAAATGCGGTTCAACGGTAACACGCCCCACCCCAATCCCAAGTATAAATGAGCCTTTAGTTTAACAGTTCTAGGTATTTGTCTCTCTCAGAGATCACAGTACTCCCCCTGACAATGCCTTTATCTGTTTTCTCCAGAAGGACACCAACATCTTTTAGATTGTAAGCTCTATCAAGCAGGGCCCTTGGATCCTGTATTGAATTGTATTGTAACTGTACTGTTTGCCATAACAATGTAAAGTAAACTGCTTAAACTGTTTCCGCTATATAAATCCTGTATAACAGGGATCTGCAATTAGCGGACCTCCAGCTGTTGCGAAACTACAAGTCCCATCATGCCTCTGCCACTGGATGTTATGCTTGTGGCTGTCAGTCTTGCTATGCCTCATGGGACTTGTAGTTCTGCAACAGCTGGAGGTCCGCTAATTGCAGATCCCTGCTGTATAATAATGTAGCACTACCCCCACAGGGGCTGCTGGTGACTGGCTCCCCTATTCCTGCACGGAAAGGCAACACGCATTCTCCGCTTGCGTCCAAACACAAGAAGTCAGTCCCTAAGCTTTGTTTTTGATGTTTTATTAGGGGTAAAAACTTGGATGGGGTGAAGGGATTTATGGGATGCCCAACAAGAAGCAAAGAATAAAAAGGGGGAAAACTTCCTTATGTACAAAAAGATCCTGAACTGCTTTCTTTCCTTTCTTCACACAGTCCTTAGTAGATTTGTTTCAGAAGTCCATTACAGACAAGGAGCTCTCAACCCCTCTTGGAAATGGCACAAATGAGACAAACTGCATGCAGGAGTATCCTCTCCTTGTGTAGAACTGCTCCTAGCTACACTGCTTGTAGGACCTACCAGCCCTCCTGACTGCTCTGAAGATCTCCCAGGTCAAGGCTAAAATGGTTAAGCACAGCGCTGTCCTTTACAATACTTGCTACATGTGTCAGTCTCTCCCAATGAAAATCCCTAGGTATGCTCTGTCCTCCTTGCTCTCAGGCAAGATTCCAAATCAAACCGCTCTGCTGAATGGATCCTCTTTAGCCAGCCCAAGCCCAGCCTGGAGTCTCCACTAGACCTAGGAGACCCGCCTAGGCCACCAACTGCCTTCTCAGAACTCCATCATCCACCTGATTCCCCTGCTAACAAGACTCGTACATATTTTAAGGGACGGTATGCCTAGGGATTGCCCAGGTCCCCCTAAGTATGCAGATCAACTCTTCTGGTCTCCAACTTCTAACTAATAGAAGTTTCTCCAGACTACCAGAACGAGGGGGAGGGCACCAGAGACCTGTCTCTGAGTCATCCAGCCTGACCTGCAGTAAACCATGACCTAGATTCCAGACTCAGACTTACCATGAGTAAATAAATGTGCCTGCACTTAACTAATAGCACACTAGAAGGTGCTACAGTAATAATAATCTTTTGTCCAGTCATCATCTATGATCCAAATGTACTTCTGGACTGAGATGCTATTTCAGAGATGATGTAAATGCTGGTTCCTATGCAGTTCTTAGCTTTAAAGTGGAACTACACTGCATCAGAGGCAACAAACCAAAAATGTTATTTAAAGTGGAGCTCCACCCAAAAGGGGAAGCTCCGCTTTAATGCCTCCTCCCCAGCTCCTGTTTGTGAAATTGAGCTTTTGGGAAGGATGGGGGGAGCGGGTACCCGATTTCAACAGGTATCCACTCCCACTTAGGCCTTAGGAAGTGGAAGTACCCCCCCCAAGTCTTCAGGACCAGTCAGAGGACAGCGCTGCTCGCGCATGCGCAGTGGGCTGTCACAGCCGGGTGCCCATGCTAAAAATGCCAGCGCCACCTAGGGTGGACACAGGGTAAATCCGGCTGGGGTGAGTGGCTGTTAAAAGTCTGATATAGCATTTAATTCCAGGAATACATCTGCCCCTAGCTTAGGTGTGCAGACAAGAGGATGTGCTGAGAAAACCCCTCCCTCCCATTCTGAAGACTCCTGGGATGTATGACCTCATGTGCCCAGGCCTGGAAACCAGGAAGTAACTGAAGAAATGTAAAAAACATTTAAAAGAAGTAAATAGGAAAATATATCATATCTGTTTACTAAGGCTAGCAGCATTAGGATAAAAATTCTTTACTGCAGAAAAAAACATTTTTTTCTTCAAAAAAAAAACTCTCAACTTGTTCAAATTTAGGCTAAAGTTCCTTTTTTTTTTTTTTTTTTGGTACATTAAAAATGTGGATTGAAATAGGAATGTATTCATACAGACTTGTAAAGTTACTGAAAGTTCAAATTTAGGGCCCTTTCACACTGATTAGTTTTTAATGCGTGTAGCACCCTCTACCTAGGTAGGTGCTACAGTTGAGATTTGTCAGTGCAGGTAAATATAGGCAGGTCCAGCTGACAGTGAGGCCGGTTTGTTTTGATGTGTGCCTGGGAGTGGTTTTAGAGTAGGCTGGTGACTCTCACAGATAGTTTACCTTCTTTAGTTTACCTTCTTTAGTTTACCTTCTTTAGTTTACTTCTCTAGTTTACCTCACTTTTGGTTACCTCCCTTCTAGAAGGAAGGAGTGGAAGAAAGGTGGAGTAGTCTGGAGTGTTCTGAGGAGCCCTGACCAATCCCCAACCTGGATTGGCAGGGGGCAGGCCTTCCTAAATACCAGGAGACAGCACAGCTGGGTAGGAGTTGTTCGGGTGGAAGAACTGGAGAGTGTTAGGGGTGTCTTGAACAGGAGCAGGAGAGGACAGTGGGAAACACTGCCAGGCAAGTCTCCAGGAGGGATCCATTAGGTGTCTGTGAGTGACAGGCACAGTCGAGATAGCTGGGAGAGGCATGCCAGAGAGGACTGGGAGTGTACAGTCAGAGATGGATGCAGAGCCAGCGGGAGAGACTGTGATGTTACTAGCAAAGTCAGGCTGCTGCAGCTGGGAGAGCTGCCAGGTTCTGCAAAGGGCTGACTGGGATCAGTAGTCCACCAAAGAGGTCAGCTAGTGCTAAATGACTTTTCCTATATTTGTTGCTACACTAAAGGGGCCCGCGGCCTCTATCTGTAATAAGGAACTTTGCTAAGGTCTAGCTGAAACCAGAGTTAGGCCTAACCATGCGCTAGCTGAGCCTGAAGTATGTGCTGGAAGGATAAGGAGAGATAGTCTGCAACAAGAGCCAGTGCAGAAGGAGAATATTTGAATTGTCCCATACCATGCAAGAATAATTTTCTGGGAATCCCATGAATTCCTTATCCCCATCCAAGTTTTAATCCCTCAATAAAAAACAAAGCTGATGGACTTGTTCCTTGTCTTGGAGTGACTAGAAGTGAATGCCAGGCTGGGCAGGGTGACAGGTGGAACTACTACAGTCTGCAGCCCCTATAGGGATACTGCTACATGAGCTTTTGGTGTTTCCTGAAAAATAGATCCCTTTTAATTCCTATGGAACTCTTGACACCATCTACATTTAGGTGCAGTGCATTTCTAAAAGTCTTGCATGCTGCCAAAAATGCATCTCCCACTGATTTCTATGGGAAACCCACCAAAACTACATGTCCCACTGATTTCTATGGGAAACCCACCAAAACTACATGTCCCACTGATTTCTATGGGAAACCTATCATAATGACATCAAAAATGCACCCACAGTGTGATTGTTGTGTTTTTTGGGGTTTTGTTTTAGTCGCCTGTCAAATTTCACAGGTGCGTCCAGAAAAACGCTTTCAAAAGTTAATATGTGCATTTTCAAAATAAATATCACTTTTTTTAGGGGGTCAGTGTAAAAGGGTCCTTTAAAGTGCTCAATGGGGCCGCAGGCAGTACCCTGAGTGAATGGGGCTGCCCCACAACTGCATGTTTTTAGTGGTGTGCCACTTTTGGCAGCTGCTGCATCTGCAGGAAGAGCTTTAACGATGTTTGCATTTTTAGAATGACAGGTCTACTTTAAACATCCAGGATAGACTTACAGATCTGCCATGCAAATCATGACATTACCATGATCCAGTTTCTCCTTTTTATGGAGGTAGCTATTTGCGTATGTTTCCTGGAGTGGATTTACTTAAAGTAAAGTATGTGTAATATATGCACTTTGGCGAAAGCAATATTCCAATCCAGGGAAACAAAATAATTTGTCCGATATGTAGCGGTACCCCCAAAGGAGCTTCTTTTGTTTACTCTGTCCGTTACTCTGCCCCCCAACCCTAATAACAGTCTCAGTCCCATCTGGTACACCTGGCTATAGTGTAAGTGCAATGACAAATGAGAAACACACACGTTATGATAAAACACAGAAATTGTCTTTTACTGCAATATTTCTGTGGAAGAATAACAGACAGTAACAGTATATATTTAAGTAATCAACTGGAGAACGATAACTGAAATTTAGGAATAATATAGCTCTCAATCCTATATTCAAGCTGCTTTCAGGGGATTCCAAACCTGAGAATGCCCCCAAGAGCAGAGGCACACTTAAATGGTAAATAAAACACAATATGACATTTTAAATCAGATTGGTTACCTTTACTCGGGTTGGTTCTATGAGTCCAGGCAGGAGGAGAGCAGAGGCATGACTCTGTGTCAGGCCTCTCTCTTCTGTCCCCTGACACCACAGGATCAACTTTAAACGCTTTATTCAAATCAACATGCAGTGGCTTAACCTCCTAGATAAGCTGTCCCACACACACACACTCGCTGCATATACAGAGCCCTGAATATGTATGTGCAGATCCGTATGGCACTAGTAGCTTCAGCCCTTTTAACCACTTGACCACTGGGCACTTAAACCCCCTTCCTAACCAGACCAATTTTCAGCTTTCGGTGCTCTCACACTTTGAAGACAATTACTCAGTCATGCAACACTGTACCCATATGAAATGTTTGTCCTTTTTTTTTTTTTTCAGACAAATGCAGCTTTCTTTTGGTGGTATTTAATCACCACTGGGTTTTTCATTTTTTGTGCTATAAATCAAAAGACTGAAAATTCGGTAAAAAAAATAAAATACATTTCTTTTTTTCTGTTAACATTTATTGGCAGAGTATAGCAAAGTTTTGCATAGTACTGGCACTGAGCAGCGCTGTGGGCTGGATCTGTAGTGCCCACAGCGCTGCAAACAATCTCTCCCCCTCTCCCCTCGCACTGTACTGATCAGTACAGAGAGGGGAGGTAGGAAACGGCGTCATGACGCCAGTTTGTTTACAAGTGATGCTCCGTCATTTGACAGAGCGATCACATGGTAAACGGCGCTATCAGCTGCCATTTACCGTGATCCGTGATGCGTCGGGTACCCAGTGGTCATGGATGTTCCCGGGTGCGTGCCTCAGGGGGTGCGCGGAAACGGGATTCTCTGAGGACGTCCCGCGGATGTTCACCCAGAATAAGCTGACCGCGCTGTAGCCGTCTTTTGGCTATGGCCCAGTCGGCATGTGGTTAAAGAAAAGATAAAACTGTCTTCAGCTAGCCACTTTCGTTGGTGCACTTAAACTCCTGGATAGCAGAGCCAAACAATAAAACTGGCCCAGATTATCAAGTGAAGCAGGCAGGATCTTTCTCAGCAAGATGAAAGGACAATGATGTCTGTATACAGTGTCCCCAGAAATGGATGGCCTTATCCTTTATCTCAGTTGCCATACACGTGTCAGCAAGATGACTATCGGCATTGTCTGTATACAGTGTTCACTTCTGTGGGGCTGTGTCCATGTTTACTGCAAATGGGAAAAGCCCCCTCACCAAATCCTGTGGTCAAGGTGCCACCTAAACGTCCTGCGACAGCAGGCTTTCCTGGCTACCGGACTGGTTACCTCACACTGGAATGCTTCACTGTTTAGTGCAGATGCGCCTGGATGTGCAACTGGAATTCCTCTCTCAGGCTGGATGTCCTGACTGGTGGCGGAGGCCTGAATTGCACTGTGAAATCACTTGGGACAGCATCTCTCCCTCAGGTTTGATCTCTTCCTCCGCTTCATGCTGACTGAACTCTCCTCAGGGAATCAAAATGGAGTTTCCTGCCAGCAGAGCATGCCGGGATATGTAGTCCTGCCTCTTTAAAAGTCAGTGAGGCCGCTCTATGCTATCTTCATATTCCACTGTCCTTTGCAGCTGCTTCCTGCAGCTTAGTACAGTCCCTCTCATTGGCTGCTGTAACCGTGCCTTTAATTGGCTCCTCTCCTGCCAATAGGAACACATGGGAGGGAGGCAGAGAGTGGGCAGAGATGTTAACGTGCACTAAGTTAGGAGAAAAAGGGAGGGGAGAATCCCCCTCTCTTAGGCTCACAGGCAGCTCTCCCTCTGTGAAAAGCTTGTGTACTCATGATGGCCAGCTTGGTGGGGTTGTGGGAGAAACAGGACACCCGCTACATATAAACAATACCATTCCCTATTTTATTCTGTAATGCTTGCACAAGGTTTTGAAGTCTCCACTTCTTGCTACACAAGGAAACTGCATGAACCGTGTAGTGTTGTCTATGTGAATATTCCATAATTGAGTGTAAGCCGTCATAAACGGTTTTTATCACGCTATAAAGCATAGTCAGGATATTTGCAGTAAGGAATGCCAGCAAAGTTTGGTCTGCTTTGAGTGGTGATCTCCCCATTGGCGAGAATGGAAGTAAAGTCCCGTTCATACCATCGGTGTTGCAGTAATGCACCAAGGATGGTGTGATGTGTTGCAGAGCCACTTGTTTTGAATTGGCATCCAATGCATTTATAGGCTGCACTTGTGCTGTAGGGCACCACAATAAACGATGTGCATTGCTGTGTGCTGAGGTAGTTCACCCACTACAGGCTGCCGGCAGAAAATGACAGAAGGGGGCAGGGACAAGACCCGTCATCTTGTACAAGGAGAGAAAGAGCAGGCGTGACCAGTCTTTATTACAAAAGCTCCTGTACAGAGCCAAATGCAGGAGTTTCATTCTGTGTTACTGCAATGATCTGGAAGCAATACACAAAGGGTACCAATAATCAAGTGTAGCGGATGACATTTGGGATCAAATGTCACAGGCCTGTAAATTTAGTTTTTGGCCTCAGAACAGTAAAGGTTCTGAGGGTTAATTGTATAGGTAGGCCTTAACACCAGTCTGGCCAGGCTATGTTTGGAAGTTCTGCCTGGTCATGTGAGCGGTGAGGTGCACATGACAGGCTAGAACCAAGTCTGGTTGGATGTTTAGGTATCGGCCTTCTCGGAGCCAATCAGTGGGCGTGCCGGGGCCCGCTGCAGAGTCTGGGAAGGGGTACTTAAAGGGGTGTGGGTCATGTGTTCGTGGGTTCCGGAGTTGTTCGAGAGACCCGTGTGGTCTGCTCTGGTTCCAGGACCGGGGTAGCCCTGTGAGGGGTCCCGGTCACGGGGTGTTGGACACCCCGCAACATGTTCCTGTCAGTGGCCCCGTATAGACCTGCTTGGTCGGGGGTAGGGATCCATCCGTTCCCAAGTCTCAGAACCTGCTGGTCCGAGGCACAGTAACTGGGGGAGGATTCAAAGTGTCCGGGTGTGCTCTCGGCTTGGAGGGACACCGCAGTTCGTGGAAGTGACCGGGGGAGGACTCTTCAGAGGAGGGCCGGCAAGTAGCATCCTGAGAAGTGCCTGGTTACTGAGTTGAGAAGGACATTGACAAATTCACATTTTTTCAGTACCATTGAGGAGACGGGAAACATTCCAGGTACAGAGGAAAAATGTTCCTATTCACCCTTAGTTGATTGTTCAAGTTTGAGTCAACATGCTGACTGCCATGATCTCTGGCTAGAGACCTGTTCAGCCTTGAAGTGCCCAGCTGCGAGTGGCTACTCTCTGGGTGGAAATAGAGACTTTGCTAGACCTGCAGTTCAAGGTGCCTGAGTTCTTCATCCATGTTCCCTAAGACCCCATTCACACCTGAGCGTTTTGTAGCTTGAAGCCTGAAGCTACAAAACGCTAGAGGGGAAAAATTATAATATTCTCAATGGAGATGGTTCACATCTCCACTACATGTCGCCTGAAGCCGAACACCTGAAGCTCAAACAAGTTCCGGACCCTTATTTGTCGCTCGAATTGAGCAGATTTGGGCATTTTTCTTCTTTTAACATTGGTGACCTTTTGCCCTGCACAAAATCGCTGCAAATCGTGGTAAAAAACGCAGCGAATCGCGGTAAAAAACGCTGCAAAAAACGCTTGATAACGCTACGCTCAGGTGTGAATGCAGCCTAAGAGACTGTTAATTGAAAGTTCTACTGCAAAATAAAACTTTTTTAAAAGGACTTCATCTGTGTCAGTGTACAAGTCGTTGGGTATCAACCCTGGGAACCCCTAGAAGCGAAAGAGCAGGCCAAGAGAAGGTAACCGGTAAGCCCATTAAGTCAAGGCCGCCCTGCAACGGGTTATGGCCGCTACACAAGTAAAGATACTTTTTTCCCATTTAGTCAATATTTGTTCAGCTTTAAACTTGTGCTAGGTTTTTGACTGTTTTAGGGTTGGGGTAAGAAACAAATTTCATAGTTAAAATTACAGTTAAAATTGATGGTTTTTAGGTAGTGATTTTTAAACCATCACCTTGTAAAACAAAGCATTCAGTTTAAAATAGAAATCAAAGGCAAAACGTTTGTGTATATAAAAAATAATTATACATCCCCCCCCCCCCTTTTTTTTTTTAATATGTGATCACATTCCCTCTGTTCTTAGCTGTGTAAGAGCTGGGGGAGGAGAAACAGCAGGACCCCGAGCTTACTAGTGAGAAGCTGTGTGTGGGGGGGGGGGGGGGAGAGAAAGTATCAGGACAAGTCTGATCAATCATTGGCGGAGAGCAGGCATTGCCTGTTCTCCAGCACAGCTAGAGAACTGACCATGCTGAGTTCTCCAGTTTAGTGTGGTTAGTTTTTAATAGGAAAGCAGAGGGACTGACCGGAGCACCAGGGATTTCATACAAGTACATGCTACAGCAGGTACATATCAGGAATATGAAATGTTGGGTTTACATATTCTTTAAGGAATAAAACATTCACTGTGCAAATATTTGCCCCACATATGGTTGCCAATGATTTTGCCTGTGTCCAGTTTATTAGTAATGGACCATATGGGCAAACTGAAAACCCATCCACCAATGTTTCAAAGACAAATCCAACTGTGTCCATTTTAAGACAAAAAACAATGTACTAGCTTCCTTGTTGAGTTTTCTACATTAAATAGACTGTAAAGCATATGTCTAGTGTTGTCCTTAATTAAATGTGGTCGAGGGTGAAACCTCAATTAGAAATATCAACAGCATAGAAGTCTTGTGAATGTGCTCTGAGATTTCAGAGCCAGAAGGGGACATTTTTAGGGCTTTCCCATTCTCTGGTTTGCCTACTCTAGTCATTTCCAGTCAGAAGCGAAAGCCTTTGGCATTCTCACATAAATAGATGTTCGGCGTCTGGCTTCTTGTTGAAAGTGAACCTGAAGATCTAGTGACCCCAGACGTAATTGCGCGTGGCCCCTCCGGGTCTGCACATGGTGATGATGACTGGAGCAGAAGTCACTGCGTAATCTGCATGCTAAATGTGTTCTGTTCCCTCTCCCCGCTATCAAAATGTTTTATTTGTCTGTTCCTCTGGAAAATAGGAAGTTGCTATAAATAGGACGTAGGTATCCTGAAATGTAGAAATAATGCGAGAGGAAGAAAGCCATGCGATTCCAAACGGTAATTTTTTTTCCTTTTGATTACTATCCCTTAATATGAAGCTTCAAAAAGATATTGAGGGTCCATTAAGTCTTGTTCTAACCACATAGCTAACCCCATAGGTACAGCTTGAGGGCTTAGACCTGGCTGCTGGTGGCCCTACAGGTGGTATGTACGGTGGTCCTCCATGTATCATATAAAACGGCTCTTCTCAACCAGAGTTCCATGGAACCCTAGGGTTCTTATCAGTGGCAGGCTGTCCATAGAGGGCTCACGGCGCCGCCCCCCCCCCCATCCATGTGCCTGGCCCCCTGATCTACATATCAGGCCGCCGGACTATGGATTCCTTTACGGGCTAGGTATTTTTTTTTTTTCAGCATGTGATTAGAGCCAGAGGCTCTAATAGGCTTCAAAAAAGGGTGGGCTCGGAGGGGGGGGGGGGTGGGGGGGAGGGGGAAACACGGTGCTCTGAGCCGACCCAGTTGTGTGACGTCATTTTTGCTATTTTCACACTAAGGTTCCTCCCCACCAATCAGGAGGCAGGCCGTGAGACCTGTTTCTGAATTGGCCAAAGCTTTAGGCAATCCTATTGGATGCCTAGCTTCAGGCGGAAGAGAGAGGAGAAACACGGCGGAGGAAGCTGCTAGAAGAGCGGACACCGGAGCCGCTACCCACAACCCGCTGCTCGCATGGCAGGCGGACACTGCTGGAGGCCAGGTGGATGGCCATGTCTCGGTAGGTTTGCAGTTGTGCTATGTGCTTTTAATTTTCAGATGATGGATTGAACAGTGCTCTGTGAGATGTTCAAAGCTTGGGATGTTTATTTATTACCTAAACCTGCTTAAAACCTTGTCTACAATTTTATCGCTGACCTGTCTGGTATGTTTCTTGGCCTTCATGATGCGGTTTGTTCAATAAGGTTCTCCAACAAACCTCTGAGGGCTTCACAGAACAGCTGTATTTATACTGAGATTAAATTACACACAGGTGGACAGATGCCGCCACACTTTTCAGATATTTGTAAAAAAAAAATGAAAACCATTTATCATTTTCCTTCCACTTCACAATTATGTGCCACTTTGTGTTGGTCTATTACATAAAATCCTAATAAAATACATTTACGTTTTTGGTTGTCACATGACAAAATGTGGAAAATTTCAAGGGGTTTGAATACTTTTTTCAAGGCACTGTAATCCCTCCGCACTCTATTCAAAAAACACAAAGTTTTGCCTTTTAGTTATACTTTAACATAACATTTTATTCATCACTAAAAAAGGGTTTGGGTTGAGTTCCACTTTAAGAAGAATTTAGCAAAAAGACATGTTAAAATATACTACAGATTTTTTTCTCCTTCCAGAATTAGCTGTTTGGAAACAGTGATTTATTTTAGAAATTTCTCATCATAATGGGTTAATATTACTTTTATTTTTTGCTAAAATGAAAAAATAGCAGATGGGCCAGAGGCGGGGGTCAGTCTCCCCTGAGTTTTTCGGCTGTGCTATGTAATAAGGAGACTCTCCCTGAAGTGGAATTCTGAATTGTGTTCCGTCCAACACCATCTGCTTCCCTAAATGTAATATGTTGCCCCGATGGTGTGTCAGTATATGCGGTGTAACAGGAAAACGACAAACGTATTCGTAATTATGAATAAAATAGCCATTTATGTGTCCCACTTTTGTTTTTTTCATTTTAGATTTACTATGAAAAAGCTAACAATCTAACACCAGCTTTACTGTGATTGTAAACCATACAGCAACCAAGAACCAAAGATATTAAAGTGTAATGCCGCGTACACACGACCGGACTTTTCGATGGACTAGGTTCGACAGTCTTCCCGACGGGCTTTCGGCGGAGTTCTGACGGACTTTCCAAACGGACTTGGCCACACACAAGCACACCAAAGTCCGACGGATTCGAACGTGATGATGTACGACCGGACTAGAATAAAGAAGTTCATAGCCAGTAGCCAATAGCTGCCCTAGCGACGTTTTTTTTCTCCGTCGGACCAGCATACAGATGAACGGATTTTTCGACCGAATTTGAGTCCGTCGGAAAGATTTGAAACATGTTTTAAATTTAAAGTTCGTCTGATTTTTAGACAGCAAAGGTCCGATGAAGCCCACACACGATTGAATTGTCCGGCGGAATTGTTCCGCCAAAGTCCGGTCGTGTGTACGCAGCATAAGGCTTTGTTTAGATGTGCAGTTGGTTTTGGCAAAAAAACGCGGCTCAACCACACATTTTTGCCACCCGCTAATTGCCTAGTTTACCCAAACTGTAGTGACTGGCAGGCAGCAAGCCCACCAAACACTACACACTCTAGCAAATGGGGAAGCTCCGCAAATGCCCTGCAACTGTATACGTCTTGTGCGCATGTTTTTCGGCAAAAATTGGCTTAAAACGGGCAGTGATGAGGCATCCCATCGCTTCCTTACTGCCAGTAGCTTCTGACGCGCACTAGATCATTAAAGCCCAGGCAGAAAAATATTCAATGCAGTGGGGATGTGCCCTTCTCCAATCTCTAATCCACCTTCTTTTTTTTGTGGGAATGAGGTCTTGGGGCTCATTCACATGGGTGCTGTGACCTGTGAAGTGTGAATTAGTGCTTTATGTGGCTGGAGGATCCATCTTCAGTGTCTGATCCCCCCCGTGGCTCCCCTACAGCAGCCAAAGTTGGCTAGCAGCACTGTAGGGAAGGGGCGCTGGAGGATTTATACTGTGGGGGGACCAGCAAAGGGAGGGGATTGGAGGGAAGGAATCATTCTTCAGAGTACTATCCCCCTGTGGCTCCCCTGCAGCATTTGAAGCCAGCAGGAGGCAGAAGAGGGTAACCAGCAGCACTTCTGCGAGAGCTACAGGGGGACTGCTCATTTGGGCTAACAGGACTGCCAATAGGGCTTAATAGGGCAGTACAACCAGCCCTCCTGCTTATCAGGTGCCAGGGTTCCCCTGTTAAATTGATGGGACATGGCCTCATACAGGAAGGTGGATCGGAGACAAAGTGTGGCTCTGATAGCTGGTATTGCTGGACAGGATGTGCAGGATCATGCATCTTGTCTGGCATTGCCAGCTGTTGGAGCCACACTTCTTTTCTTGTCTGTGAAGGGACAATAACATGTATTTGCCTTGGGGGCACTTCTGGCACCTTTACATCAATCCTAATACTCCTATAGAGGGCTTTTACCTCAAGTAGTACAGCTTAAACCTGATGGGACTGTCGGCTCTGGCCCCAGTGGTCACTGTGACCTTTTTCTTTTCCCCTTCTATATATCGCACATAGGCAGGGCAGGACTTAGGATGCTGGGGGCCCCTGGGCTTAAGTCACTTCCGGGCTCTACCGTCTATACATTACCGTATTTATCAGCGTACAACACGCGCCGGCGTATAACAGGCAAGTTTAGAAGGGAATTTTAAGGAAAAAAACTTTAAGGAGGGAAGTTTAAGGGAAAAAAAATTACATTTAAATGCCCATCAATGCAGCCTTATCAGTGTCCATCTGCAGCCTTGCCCATCCATCTGCAGTCTTGTCCAGTGTCATTTGCAGCCTTGTCAGTGTAGCCTTGTCATTTGCAGCCTTGCCCCAGTGTCATTTGCAGCCTTGTCATTGCAGTCTTGAAGTTTAAAAATGGCGCCACCGAGATACAGAGTCCTGTGTATCTTGCCGGCTCTCGGGTTCTCTCGGGTTCTCTCGGGGGCTCTCGGGTCCTCTCGCAGTCCCGAGCGGAGCCAAGAGTACTCGGCTCGGCTCAGTCACACCCAGTCCGTGTTATGTCCATCATAGGGCGGGACTGTGAGCGGAGCCGAGCCGAGTACACTTGGCTATGTATCTCTGCGGGGCCCCCTATTGGGCGGGGCCCATGGGCTTGAGCCCAGTCAAGCCCAATGGTAAGTCCTGCCCTGCATATAGGGCAACCGGTGCAGGATCAAGAACCAATGCATGTTTTTAATTGCATACAGCAGCAATGCTTTATGTTCCACTGTTCAGTTGACTATAAAAATGATCCTCTCTCCTTTCACTGATGAAGGACATTTGTTCTTTCTGAAACGCATCGGTTGATAGACACTATGCAACAAAGACATTATGGAGGACAGTCATCAGTTAAAATGCATGCTGTATTTTCTATGCACATTTTTAACAAAATTTTGTATAAATAAATCATGTTTTTATCTTTTAAACTGACATCAACCTATGTTTTTTCAATAAATGCCATTTAAAGTCCCACTCTGGGGAAAACTTTGGTTTTCCATACAGGAAGGCCGGCAGTACCCCCTTATCCACGGCCCTGACATGCCCACTGTAATGCCCCATACACACAATCGGACATTTTCAACAACAAAACCCATGGATTTTTTCCGATGGATGTTGGCTCAAACTTGTATTGCATACACACGGCCACACAAAGTTGGTCGGAAATTGGGAACGTCAAGAACGCAGTGACATACAGCATATACAACGAGCCGAGAAAAATGACGTTCAGTAGCCAGTGCGGCTCTTCTGCTTGATTCCGAGCATGCCTGGAACTTTGTGCGTCAGAATTGTGTACACACGATTGGAATTTCTGACAACGGACTTTGTTGTCGGAAAATTTGAGATCCATAGCTTAAATCTTGTGTGACAGAAGTTCCGAGGAAAAATGTCTGACGGAGCCTACACACGGTCAGAATTTCTGACAAAAAGCTCCAATCGAACATTTTCCGTCGTAAAATCCGACCGTGTGTGCGGGGCATTAGAGCATAACTATCCTCTTTCTCTCTCCATGGGATGGACTATGGGATATGGGATTTTTTGTGTGTGTAGAGTAGTGCACATTCAGCACAACTAACTGGCATTGCTTGTTTTTAAACAAATGAACCTGAGGGGTGGAGGAGAGGTTCAGGAGCTCACAAAAATTGTTGCAAGCAGGTCGAAAAAACACAGTAAGAAACTATTTAATGAAAGATAGATGACTGAGCCATTAAGCAGTGGATGTCTATTGATTATTTTTTGAAAGTCAGAAAATCGTTTAGCGTCACTTTAACAAACTTCATAACTAAACCATGATTTATTTTACTTTTAATTCAAAAAAGCACGGCAGAATGTAATCTAGACCTAAAGTAGGTATCACAATATTGAATCTTGTTCCATCTATTACAGTAAATACAGGACTGTACATTATTTTTTTCTAACTGTACTTCCATGTATTTGGCTTTTTATCTATTGTGCCATTTAAAATTACCAGAGCCGTTTTTGGGGAAGGAAAACTATTCCCGACTGTGGTTATGATTCAGCCGCTGTGATAATCATCATTTATGGAACAAGCTATTACTAATAATTACCGCTGAAATACATTCCTAAAATAACTAACCACAAGTGCCGAGAGCAGTTCTGTAGATGACAGTGTATTTGTGCTGCTTAAAGTGAACCCGTGTTTGGTCCTTGTAGGAGAAAACAGAGGTTTGCTTCAATGATGCCCCCCTCGCCAGCAAAATGACCTTCCCTGCACCTCCGCTCCATTTAGCCATCAGAAGTAAGGAAAGGAAGCTCAGTGTAAGTGCTAAAACTGGCCATACACTACTAGATTTTCAAGCAACTGTTCCTACGAATATTTGTATAAAACTTCTCAGTACATTCGATGATTTGATTAATGTTGGTAGAAAGTACTTTATAATTGTGTGTGTTTTTAACATTCCATTTTGGAACTAATGGGCTTTCCAGAAGAAAATCTAAATTTACTGTTTGAGTGAATGTTCTTAAAAGTAGAAGTCCCATCAAAACCTACAGTGTCTTGAAAAAGTATTCATACCCCTTGAAACTTTCCAAATTTTGTCATGTCACAACCAAAAAAACGTAAATGTATTTTATTGGGATTTTATGTGATGGACCAAAACAAAGTGGCACATAATTGTGAAGTGGAAGGAAAATGATAAATGGTTTTCAAAATGTTTTACAAATATATGAAAAGTGTGGCTTGTATTTGTATTCAGCCCCCCCGAGTCAATACTTTGTAGAACCTCCTTTCACTGCAGTTACAGCTGCAAGTCCTTTTGGGGATGTCTCTACCAGCTTTGCACATCTAGAGAGTGACATTTTTGCCCATTCTTCTTTGAAAAATAGCTCAAGCTCTGTCAGATTGGATGGAGAGCGTCTGAACAACAATTTTCGAGTCTTGCTACAGATTCTCAAATGGATTTAGGTCTGGACTTTGACTGGGCCATTCTAACACATGAATATGCTTTGATCTAAACCAGGGATATGCAATTAGCGGACCTCTTGCTGTTGCAGAACTACAAGTCCCATGAGACATAGCAAGACTCTGACAGCCACAAGCATGACACCCAGAGGCAGAGGCATGATGGGACTTGTAGTTTTGCAACAGCTTAAGGTCTGCTAATTGCATATCCTTGATCTAAACCATTCTATTGTAGCTCCGGCTGTATGTTTAGGATCGTTGTCCTGCTAAAAGGTAAACCTCTGCCCCAGTCTCAAGTTTTTTTGCAGACTCTAAGGCCGCGTACACACGGGCGGACTGTTCGTCCAACTTTGTCCGCTGAACAGTGTTTGGGCGGACAGTCCGCTCGTGTGTGGGCTTTCAGCGGACAGTTTCAGCGGACAGTTGGACGGACAAGGTTTTTCGGAAATTCCGTAAAACTGTCCGCTGAAACCTTGTTTCAGCGAACAGTCCGCTCGTGTGTAGGCTTGTTCGTCAAACAAAGTTGCGCGCATGCTCAGAAAGGATTTTCACGCCGAAAGCTATAATGCAGTGTATAGGACGTCGTATTTTTCGTCCCGTCGTACGTGCCGTTCACGTCATCGCGCACGGTTTCAGCAAACTGTTCGTACGTCGTGTGTGGCCATGTCCGTCCATGCTAAGTTTGAGCGGACTGTTTGCCGAAACTGTTGGACGGACAAAGTTGGGCGAACAGTCCGCGCGTGTGTACGCGGCCTAACAGGTTTTTTTTAAGATTGCCCAATATTTGGCTTCAACCATCTTCCCATCAATTCTAACCAGCTTCCCTGTCCCTGCTGATGAAAAGCATCCCCACAACATGATGCTGCCACCACCATGTTTCATGGTGGTGTGTTCAGGGCAGTGTTCGTTTTGCTCCACACATAGCATTTATTTGCTTTTAGGCCAAAAGGTTCAATTTTGGCCTCATCTGACCAGAGCACCTTCTTCCACATGTATGTTGTGTCCCCCACATAGCTTCTTGCAAACTGAACTTTGTATGGCTTTCTTTCAACAATGACTTTCTTCTTGCTACTCTTCCATAAAGGCCAGATTTGTGGAGTGCACAACTAATAGTTGTCCTGTGGACAGATTCTCCCACCGGAGCTGTGGATCTCCTCCACAGTTATCATGGGCCTCTTGGCTACATCTCTGATTAATGCTCTCTTTGCCCAGTCAGTTAAGGTGGACAGCCATGTCTTGGTAAGTTTGCAGTTGTGCCATACTCTTTCCATTTTCGGATGATGATGATGTTCAAAGTTTGGGATATTTTTTTTAAAAACTTAACCGTGCTTTAAACTTCTCCACAACTTTATCCCTGACCTGCCTGGTGTGTTCCTTGGCCCTCATGATGCTGTTTGTTCACTAAGGTTCTCTAACAAACCTCTGGAGGCTTTACAGAACAGCTGTATTTATTGTGAGATTACATTACACACAGGTGGACTATATTTACTAATTAGGTGACTTCTGAAGGCAATTGGTTCCACTAGATTTAAGTTAGGGGTGTCAGAGTAAAGGGGGCTGAATACAAATGCACGCCACTTCTTTTCAGATATTTATAAAAAAAAAAAAAAATTGAAAACCATACATTATTTTCCTTTCACTTACCAATTATGTGCCATTTTGTGTTTGTCCCATCAATAAAATACATTTACATTTTTGGTTGTAACACTAGAAACTCTGGAAAATTTCAATAAGTATGAATACTTTTTCAAGGCACTGTAACTAAGACTAAAACCTGCTGCCACCCCCCTTTCTAAGCCCTATACTAATTACCCTGTAAAGGAGAGATGTGTATAGTTACTTAATTTAAGGGCACACCGGTCCAATCATGTGATAGGTTCCCAGCGCCTGCTCCGGGGGGGAGAGGTGAGGACAGCAGACAACAGATGCCCTATATTAACCCTCTGTGTGATGTCACCACCCAAGCTCTGCAACCGTTATCGCTGCTCTCTCTTCTCCTCTAAAGCTGGCCGCTGGGCAGATCATGTGACTGGACTGGAACATCCTTAGATTAGGTAACTATAGGCTTCTTTCCTTTACAGAATAGTTAGTATAGGGCTTAGAATGGGGATGGGAGCAGGTTTAAGCTTAGTTTAGGTTTTGACTAGACCTCCACATTTAAAAAAAAATATTCCAAATGAGATTTCACTAGTGTATTGTCAGCTTGAAACCGGAGTATCCAGAGGAAACCCACACAGACACAGGTAGAACATAGATACTCCATGCAGGTAGCGCCGTGGTTAGGATTCGAATCGGTGACCCTAGTGCTGCTAGGAGGAAGTGCTATACATTTAGCCATTGTGCTACCCACTTTTTGAACATGATTGGATGCAAGCTCTGACCGTACAATCATTTTCGGACCTGCTCCTTTAACATAAGGCGATTGAAAAATCGACTTGATGAGCGGGAGGGGTGAGCTGAGAGGACCACCTACAGCTAGAATTTTGCGGATTCAGCAGGCTGACGTTTCAGCAGTGCATGGTTAGCTTTACTCTTTTTGGTTTCCTCCCACAGGATGGTTGAGAATGCTATAGAACAATGGTGTCTGCAAAGAAGCATGCATGGAGATGGTGTTGGGGACTTCTATTTTTCTCTACATTGTGGGACCCTTCCCTAGTAGGTGTTATCTTTTGGGCAGTGAGGGGGAGTATAAAAAAAAAAATGGTGGACTTGGCATCAAATCTGCTTTAATGGCTGATCTTGGATTTTCAAATAATTCTTTAATTGCAGACCAGGAGTATTTCTCTTCTGTTCCAGCACTACTGTAACAGTACAAAGTGATAGTAATACAACACGCATTACTAGAACTGGTAACAGATCCTCATCTGCTACCACGGGGGCTCCGGCATGATGTCATCATTTGGTTATTCAGTAAAAATACACAATCTCCCAGGAGTGCTGTAGTGTATGAGATGGTGTATAATAGAATGCAGACACTGAGGAGGGTCATTCATATGTGCATAGTACAGAGATAACATAATCTAAAGTCTGGTTATACAGAGGTCTCAGAGGATTCACTTTTTAAATTCTTTCTTTTTCTTTCTCTTTCTTTCGTTATTTCTTTCTTTCTTTCGTTATTTCTTTCTTTTTTTCTTTCTCTTTCTTTAGTTTATTTTTCTTTCTTTTTCTTTCGTTTTTTCTTTCTTTCATTCTTTCTTTCTTTCTTTCTTTCTTTCTTTCTTTCTCTTTCTTTTTTCTTTCGTTCTTTCTTTCTTTCTTTTTCTTTCGTTATTTCTTTCTATCTTTTTCTTTCTCTTTCTCTTTCATTCTTTCTTTTTCTTTCTCTTTCTTTAGTTATTTCTTTCTTTTTCTTTCGTTATTTCTTTCTTTTTCTTTCTTTCTTTCTTTCTCTCTTTTTTTTTTATTTATATTTTTTTTATTTAATTGAATTAAAAAAAATAAAGTGTGAACCCCACACCTAATACATCGCAACATTTTGGTCCTTAGATTGGAGTGGCTGCATTTTTTTAATCATGCAAAAATTTTATTGTACAAGAAAATATAAAGTACAAAGATTCAAGTATAGACTCCCATAAGCAGTAAGAAAACATTCAAAGAATTGTTTTACTCTTCATAATGTATGAACTCATTTGCATAGTCCACACCGCTCAATTAGTGGTGTCTTCAACAATAAAATAGCAACACAAACCAAACAAACACAAAAAATAAAAACCTAATCTCTTGCGGTGCACATATCACACTGAGGAGTCTGGGGAAGGGTATTTAAGAAGTTGAAGTCACGTGTTCAAGGTTCGTTCGGGAGGCCTTAGCTGCCTGTTCCTGATTCTGGACCAGGGTAGCCCCGCGAGGGGTCTCGGTCACGGGAGAGTATGTCGCTCTGCAACATGCTTTGGTTGGCTAACCCCAATAGACCCGCCTGGTCTGGGGTAAGGATCCATCTGTCCCCGAGTCTCGGTCCGAGGCGCAGTAACTGAGGGAGGATTCAAGGCTTCCGGGTGTACTCTCGGCTTGGAGGGGCACCGCAGCTCGTGTAAGTGACCGGGGGAGGACTCTTCGGAGGAGGGCCAACAAGCTGGCATCCTGAGAAGTGCCTGGTTGCTGGTTTGTGAAGGACACTGACGAATCCACGCTTTTTCCAGTACTGCCAAGGAGACAGAGAACATTGCAGGTACTGAGGAAAAAGGTTCCTGATCACTTCTGTTATAAGTTACTCAAGGTCAAAGATTTCACAAGTTCTGGATCAAAGTGCTGACTGCCATAATCTCTGCCTAGAGATTTTTTCAGCCTTGAAGCCCCCAGCTGCGAGTGGCTACTCTCTGGGTGGTATTAGAGACTTTCTGATGATTAGCAGTTCAAGGTGCCTGAATTTCTTCACCCTTGCCCTCTGTTCCCATACGAGACTGTGTTGTTGGATGTTACCTCTGCAAATAAAAACCTTTTCTAAAGGACTTTTATGGTGTCAGCGTCCAAAGTTGTTGGGTACTAACTCTGGGAACCCCTAGACGTGGAAGAACAAGCCAAACTGAGGTAACTGGTAAGCCCACAAGTTAAGGCCGCCCTGCCAAGGGTTATGGCCGCTACATATACATTTCACCAAATCTGCCCATTTCTAGAAACACTTAGCACTTTACTTTAGCCCACTAATACCACACTTAAAAATGTCACAAGTCTAAAGTAGTCTTGTGAGTATGAGTTGAAATGGAGCCACCCCTGAGGTCTCCAGCCACTCCTGCCAAATTTTTGGAAATTTATGAGGGGTATTCCCATGTAGGTACGTATTTTTTTTTTTCCTGTTCTAGGATATTGTTTACCTGTTGAATCCATAGCTGACATGTAGGAGTTTGAGGGGATAACCAGGATCTTGCTAAATAAAGCAGTCTAAGTGCTACATAAGTAGACAGGATATACCGTTTATACTCGACTAAATCAAGTTTTTCAGCACATTCTTTAGGCTGAAATCCCCCACCTCAGCTTATACTTGAGTGAGGGTGCCCATCACTTCTCGGCCTTTTGGCTAAGATCAAGTGTAGTATCTGTTCTTATCAGTTACCAGGTGGTGGCGCTTTTGCTTCCGTCCCTGTTCTACGGCGAGGTGGAGCAGGGGTGGCGGTTGCTATGCAAAGCCTGCTGGTGTGAAGGTGACCTGGAGCGGTTTGTAGCCGAAAGGGAAGCCTTCTGATGAGGATGGAGAACCACTGGTTGGCGCCAGGGGAGGGGACCCTGGCCTTCTGGCTTGGATTGTGGCAGCTTTAGCTCCGGTCAGTTTTTCGGGAGGGAACGTTTGTTCCCCTTTCTCCCACCGGGGGAACGGCCTGTACTTCCCGAATGTAATTAGGTAGGAGTGATGGGAGTGAGGGTGAGACCTGATGGCAAAGGGTCTCACTAAGCTCCTGGATCTCCATGCCTTTCTGGCTGGGGTGGGGGCTGCTGTGGTCTGGGCTGGGGGGTCGGGGATGCGTCTGTTGAAAAGCCTATGCTGATGTCCCCCTGAAGTGGCAGTTCAGGGGTGCCTTATACTCACTGTGCTACGCACTTTGATATCTGGCACCTTGGTCACGTCACTATATAACACGCTTTTTTACACCTGCCTCTAGGGCCCGGCCTTTTGGCTAGGACCAGAGGAATTTTTGATTCCTGGCCGGAGGGCCTGGTCATTGTATTGCACAATGGCCACCTTTTCACTCTCCTCTTCACTATCCCTTTCCTCACTTTTTATTTATTTTATTTGTGTTGTGTGTCACGTTTGTCACTTCACGTTTTTGATGAGTAGGGTGTCGGTCCTCGGACCTATCCTGAAAGTCTTGTGGGAGGGTGGACATAGGCCTTCTGACTTGGTTCACCCTCTATTGGGGGGGTCTCCCTTCGGGGGAGCCCCTAGTCCCTAGTACCTGGGTGGGTCTGTTTCGGCAGACCTTCCGGAGAAAGGTGGTCATCCGGCTTCGGCTGGAGAGCCATGAGTCTGGTACCTCAGTCCCTGTCTGGAGCCTAACGCCCCGGGGGATCAGGGTAAGGTCCTTCCTAGTGGAGGATATCAGACACCCGTTGCACGTTTTTAGTGTGTCACTCTTTATGTGTGTGCACTTTTTTTTTGGCACCGGGTGGAAGTTTTTTGGGTGTGTTTTGCACGCCATAGGCTTTTTCAGTTGAAAAAGAGGGTGCCCAACTGCTGCTGTTATGCAGTCTGTATGGCGGCCGTCCATTGTAACAAAGCCCCGCCTCCTCCTCATCCGTGATAGACAGAACACTGGTACAATGCTGGCAAACTATCAGTGTTCCGTCTATCACGGACAAGGAGGAGGCGAGGCTTTGCTACAATGGACGGCCGCTGAACAGACTGCATGAATCAGTGGGAGACGCCCGCTGTTTTAGTTATCAAAGTTACAGCTGCAGATGGGCACAGTGAGGCTGCAGATGGGCATCGTTTACCCAGCAGCTGCTACATTTGGCACCCTAGGCTTATACTCAAGTCAATCCGTTTTCCCGTTTTTTTGTGGTAAAATTAGATGCCTGGGCTTATATTTGGGTTGGCCTATACTCGAGTATATATGGTAGTTCTTCAACAAACTACCTAGAATACACGTAACTGGATTTAAGTCAAGTTGAACCTGATATATATGATTAATATACTTGATAACTTCCTGTCAGTATCTCACTAGTTTGGGGCATCTCCATAATGTATGAATTAGGTTTCCCTGGTGTATTTGGCATTTCAGGCCTATAGGAGAATCCCTCCTACCCTTCTTGTGTAGTTGTACCAGTGTGTGATATTCACGATGAAGGATAAACCGGTGAGACAATTTTATGTGCCCCTCTAATGCTGATAGCAGTGGACCAGCCACTAATATTTGCTCCCAGGTATCCCCATCTATAGGGCCAACATCTACCTCTAACCCACTAGTTTTGGGATTTTTTTCCCAGCCAAAAAACAGTTGATAACAGCCTATGCGTGCATGGACACATACAGGGCTGGACTGGGACAGGAATTTGGCCCTGGACTTCATCCAGACCGGCCCACTTACATTTTGAGTGTCCCATCAGCACTCCCTTACATCAGAGTGTCCCATCACCCGCCCCCTTACAACAGAGTGTCCCATCACCCGCCCCCTTACAACAGAGTGTCCCATCACCAGCCCCCTTACAACAGAGTGTCCCATCACCAGCCCCCTTACAACAGAGTGTCCCATCACCAGCCCCCTTACAACAGAGTGTCCCATCACCAGCCCCCTTACATCAGAGTGTCCCATCACCAGCCCCCTTACATCAGAGTGTCCCATCACCAGCCCCCTTACATCAGAGTGTCCCATCACCAGCCCCCTTACAACAGAGTGTCCCATCACCAGCCCCCTTACATCAGAGTGTCCCATCACCAGCCCCCTTACATCAGAGTGTCCCATCACCAGCCCCCTTACATCAGAGTGTCCCATCACCAGCCCCCTTACATCAGAGTGTCCCATCAGCAGCCCCCTTACATCAGAGTGTCCCATCAGCAGCCCCCTTACAACAGAGTGTCCCATCACCAGCCCCCTTACATCAGAGTGTCCCATCACCAGCCCCCTTACATCAGAGTGTCCCATCACCAGCCCCCTTACATCAGAGTGTCCCATCACCAGCCCCCTTACAACAGAGTGTCCCATCACCAGCCCCCTTACAACAGAGTGTCCCATCACCAGCCCCCTTACAACAGAGTGTCCCATTACCAGCCCCCTTACAACAGAGTGTCCCATCACCAGCCCCCTTACAACAGAGTGTCCCATCACCAGCCCCCTTACATCAGAGTGTCCCATCACCAGCCCCCTTACATCAGAGTGTCCCATCACCAGCCCCCTTACATCAGAGTGTCCCATCACCAGCCCCCTTACATCAGAGTGTCCCATCACCAGCCCCCTTACATCAGAGTGTCCCATCAGCAGCCCCCTTACATCAGAGTGGCCCACTGAGCCATCGGCCCACCAGGAAACTCCCTGTAGTCCCAATGGCCAGTACATGCCTGGACACATAGAATAACATGCTGGAGAGTTTGACTGTAGAAAAAAAAACGTCTGAAGCCAAAAACAGCAGCTGTAAAAACGTAACACTATAGGTACTTAAGATATTTTATCTGAACAATATAGCACTAATATGAAATGCTGTTTTGCAATTTATAAACTTATGCTAACAAAGAAAAATACACAAAAGGACACAGTGACTAAGTTCAATTGCAGAAGCCCTATGAACAGGCACAAAGAGGCAGGGGACTGACACTTAAAAGAGAAGTATGTTTTTTTTTGTTTTTTTTTCTAGATTCATACTTACCTAGGTGGATACAGCATCAGACCGATCCTGCAGTTGTCCCCCGCCGCCTCTGCACTGAGAACCGAGCCAATGAACACCGGCGATGGCTCACTGAGACTCTGAGACTGCCACCGATCCAGGGAGCTGGTGGATTCAGACTTCCGAAGTCGAGATGACGCGCTGCCTCGACTGATTGCAGTGACGTCAGCGCAGAGTGGACTTGAGACCACTCTCCGCTGAAAAAGGGTCAAAGGAGTGCAAAATGAATTGTATTCCTGGGACTTATGGGAGAAGCCAGCCAAAAAAGCTCAGGCTGGACTTCTCCTTTAAACCCCTTCCACACTAAGGCGCTTTACAGGCGATACAGTGCTAAAAATAGCGCCTGTAAAGCACTGCTCCTGTCTGTCCAGTGTGAAAGCCTGAGGACATTCACACTGGAGCGGTGCGCTTGCAGGACGTTAAAAAAACTCCTGCAAGCCGCATCTTTGGAGCGGTGAAGGAGCGGTATATACACCACTCCTGCCCATTGAAATCAATGGGGGAGTGTGGCTACACCGCCGGCATAGCACTGCTGCAGCAGCGCTTTGCGGTGGTTTAAACCCTTTCCGATAGCGGGGGGTAAAAGCACCCTGCTAGTGACCAAATAGCGCAGCGAAATTGATGCTAAAACACTTTACCGCCGATGGATCCACCGCCCCAGTGTGAAAGGGACCTTAATAAAACTATAGTAAAAATAAGCTGTGCCGAGTTAAATAAAGTTTGATAATGTGACATGTAAACCATTGAAACGTGAATATGAATCAAAAAAAGACCGTAAACCCCCCTAAGTGCCCAATTAGCTTTTATGTGTCTCTGAAGAAAGAATGTTCTTTAGCACAAAGTATCAGAGCAACAATCTGTGTGTGATTGTTCAACAGATTCATCCACGGTGACATATGACCGAGACACCCAAGAAGAAGTGAGAGGGTGAGATAGGAAAGGTCCTCCACCTTTAAAATCGCTGCCACTTACCAGCTGGATAGATCTCTTGTTAGGAAGATCAAAAAACGCCTGTGGCTTGTTCCCCAGCCCCGGGTCTCTTTAACTCAGCGCAGCTTATTTTTACTTTAGTCTATTGATTGTGTGCGTCTCACATGAAGTTGCTGCAGTTTATCATTTTACTAATATCACTGTTGTAATCATCACTGAGTGGTTTACAGATAGCGCAGTAATTAATTTTTGACACTTAATAAAACTATCAGGCCACTCCCCTCCATCTCCTCAGCCCGCAGGCACTTGGCATCAAACAATTAATGAACATTAGCAAACTGTTGTAATTAAATTGTCTGGCTCCTTTAACCACTTGCTTACTGGGCACTTAAACCCCGCTCAGTCCCAGACCAATTTTCAGCTTTCAGCGCTGATGCACTTTGAATGACAATTGCGCGGGCATACAACACTGTACCCAAATGAAATTTTTATCATTTTTTCCCACAAATAGAGCTTTCTTTTGGTGGTATTTAGTTACAGCTCGGAGTTTTATTTTTTGCTAAACAAAAAAAAAAAGATGCAAAAAAAAATAAATAATCATGTTTAATAGTTTGTTATAAAATTTTGCAAACAGGTCATTTTTCTCCTTCATTGAAGTGCGCTGATGAGGCGGCACTGATAGGCTGCACTGGTGGGCACTGATAGGCTGCACTGGTGGGCACTGATAGGCTGCACTGGTGGGCACTGATAGGCTGCACTGGTGGGCACTGATAGGCTGCACTGGTGGGCACTAATAGGCACAGTTAAGGCGGCACTAATAGGCACAGTTAAGGCGGCACTAATAGGCACAGTTAAGGCGGCACTAATAGGCACAGTTAAGGCGGCACTGATGGGCAAAGATGGGCACAGATAAGATGGCACGGATGGGTGGCACAGATGGGTGGCACGGATGGGTGGCACTAAGGGGCACTGATAGGTACCACTGATAGATGGGACTGATGGGCACTGATAGGTGACACTGATAGGTGGCTCTGATAGGTGGCACTGCTGGGCACTGATGGGCGGCACTGCTGGGCATGGATATGTGGCACTGGGGTGCAGCACCTTTGTTGAGGCAGATTGTGGGCACTGTGGGTGGCACTGCTGGGTGGCACTGTGGGCACTGCTGGGTGGCACTGACAGGGGGGGGAACACATTTTTTATTTATGTGGCAAAGCAGGGGGCAGGTGGGCACTGGCAGGGGGCAGTGGGCACTGGCAGGGCTGGCCGTGATCGGGACTGACTGATCGGCTGTCAGCGCGAGGAGGAATAATAGCCGATTACCGGCTCCGTTATATCACATGATCAGCTGTCATTGGCTGACAGCTGATCACGTGATAAGGGGTCGGGATCAACCCCTTGCTCGGATCGGTGATCAGGCGAGTCTCATAGACTCGCCGATCACAGAGCGCACCGCTCGCGCCCCTCAGGGGGCGCGCAGGCCGCTCGTGCACGGGACGACGTCAATAGACGTAGTCCCGGCAAAGCAGGTCCACGCCGTCCAAGCCGTCATTTGGCTATAGCGCGGGTCTCAACTGGTTAAACAGAGTTGCAGAGGATGAGAGCAGGTTCTCTTGTGTTAGACACAACACTTAAACACTTGTGACACTAAGGAGAGGATAAAAGGCATAGCTCCCAACTGTTACTGATTTCGAAGGACTGTGCCTGATTTGGAGCAATGTCCCTCTTTCCTCATCATTTGTCCCTTATTTTAGTCTGATCTATATACCGCATTTATCGGCATATAACACGCACCCCAAGTTTAGGAGGGAAGTTTAAAGTGGTTGTAAACCCTTACAACCAACTTTGACCTACAGGTAAGCCTAGATTAAGGCTTACCTGTAGGTCCAAGAAATATCCTGTACAGTACAGGTATCTGCACCCACTTCCGGCATAGATTCTGCAGAAGGTACGCCCCTTTCCGCAGAATCTACGCCCCTTTCCGAAGGTCCCCCGCTGCCTGCTGGGAAACACACGGATCCCAGAGACAGCGGGGACCATCCTTATTGCGCAGCGCGACTCGCGCATGCGCAGTAGGGAACCGGGAAATGAAGCCGAAAGGCTCCACTTCCTGATTCCCATACCCAAGATGGCGGCGGCAGCACCCGAGAGACGATCGAGAGATCGGCTTCGGGTGCCGACATCGTGGGCGCGCTGGGCGGGTAAGTGTCACTATTTTAAAAGTCAGCAGCTGCAGTATTTGTAGCTGCTGGCTTTAAAAAAAAAAAAAAAAAAAACGGCACACTCCCGGCGGACTCCCGCTTTAATAACACTACACACTGTCCCTGAATTGCAGGCACAATAGACCGCTCCTGGCTACATGACCAAGCCATTTTTTTTGCTTTTTGCCACTCTGCTACTTTACCTGACAATTGCACGGTCATGCAGCGCTGTACATGTCTTTTTTCTTTCTCCCCCATAAATAGAGATTTCTTTTGGTGGTATTTGATCAACAAACCGACAATTTAAAAAAAAATAAAAAAAACAAGGCAAAACATTTTAAAATCGAATGTCTTCATAAATTTAGGCCAATATGTATTCTGCTATATATTTTTGGTAAGAAAAATCCCAAGTGTATATTGATTGGTTTGCACAAAAGTTCATCTACAAACTATGGTGTGTGTATGTGTGTGTGTGTATATGTGTATATGTGTGTGTGTGTATATATATATATATATATATATATATATATATATATATATATATATATATATATATTATACTGGAATTTTTATTGTATTTATTTTTATACTAGTAATGACGGCAATCAGCAACTTATAGTGGGACTGCGATATTGCGGTTGACAATCTAACACTTTTGACACTTTGTAGGAACCAGTGACACGAATACAGTGATCAATGCTTAAAATAAGGCTCAAATGTGTGCTTAACCAGTGTTTTTTTCCACCACATCCCTGCTGACAGGACAGAGCTCTGCCTTGTTTATATAGACAGAGGTCTGTTCTGTGTCTCTCCTCACCGATCAGCGGGAGCCAGCGGACATCCATTGGCCGGCACCCACTGGTTTGCCTTGTGCTGTGTCTAATTGCAGCACAGCCGGGGCACCGACGGCAGCGTCTGTGTGCCCCCTACCCGGAAGTGCCGTACCAGGTACATGATTCGGCGCAGGAGAGCCGCTCTGCTGCCATACTCCTATGAAGCCGTTGGCAAACGATTAAAGTGACAAAGAAAAGGGGGAAGAGTATGTAGTCCAAATCAAGAGAATGACCTAGACCAGCGATATTCAATTAGCGGACCTCCAGCTATTGCAAAACTACAATCATGCTTCTGTGTCTTGCTTGTGGCTGTCAAAGTCTTGCTATGCCTCATGGGACTTGTAGTTCTGCAATAGCTGGAGGTCCTGCTCCATAGACAATGCAGATGCCACATCTAAGGACTGATAAGATGGACTACATAAAATGTTAGCTTTTAGGGTTAGACATGGTTTGGGCCTCCTGCACATGATACTCCTGTTTGAGAATCTACTTTTTCAGATGGTGTTTTTTTTTTTTTTTATGTATTCAGCCGTTTTTACAAATGCATAAAAACTTATGCTAGCGTTCTTGTTCTGCACAATATGTAAATGGGGAATTTGCACGCATTTGTGCGTATTTGTGCACATTTGCATGCATAAATTACTGACCAAAAAAGCATATTTTTCTATTTTAAATTTTTTTTACTGATGAATGCACAGTGCTTGTTTGATAGGCTGTATTTTTGCTGAGTTAAAACAAAAAAAGAAAAACTATAGTGAGCTTTTTCAAGCTGCAGTGTGCAAGAGGCCTAGAAGCATTTTTAAACCTAGAAACAAAATTGTAAAATATAGCGGATTACTGGTTATGTCTGGTGGCTGCATTCGTTGACTTTTTATTTATTTATTTTTTAATTATTTTTTTTCTTTATTTTTACCTGGTGATCCTGCCAGTAACATATATTAAGTCTTATGCCCTGTACACACGGTCGGAAATTCAGACGGAAAAGGTCCAATCAGATTATGTTGCTGGAAAAGCCGATCGTGTGTGGGCTCTATCAAACTTTTTCCGTCGGAAATTCTGACGGAAAAAAATTTGAGAGCAGGATCTAAAATTTTCAGACAAAAAAAATCAGAACTGACTTTTTTCCGATCTTTTGTAGAGAATTCCGACAGACAAAGTGCCACGTATGCTCAGATCAAATTATGAGACCAAAGCTATTAGCTACTAGCCACTACGTAGTCCCGTCTTACGCAACTCATGTCAATCGGATTTTCTGACAACTTTGTCCGACCGTGTGTATGCAACACCAATATCGGACAAAATCCATCTGAAAAATACGATGGATTTTGTGGTCGGAATGTCCGACCGTGTGTACAAGGCATTAGGGCTCATTCACATGGCTATTCCTGGCTGTGCACTGCCCAGATCAGGGTATTTCCGTGGTGGGTATAGCCAGGTGTTACTGATGAGATGAGGCCACTCAGCCTGTAGAAATCAATGACAGGCTGAAAAGCTCCATAGTTTTCTGCCTGTATTAGAGCGCCCCTGTACCCACTGTCCCCAGTAGTGGACGTGGGGCCCTTTAATGCCATTACCCACAATTCCGTGGGCTTCCATCATCCCCAGGACATCTGAATTGCATCTCTTTCTGCCTTGCAGTGCTCAAAGGAAGCGCTGCAATATATGGTCCCCTATATCAGAATCAGTGTGCAAGCCACTGAAAGACATAAGAGTATGCAGCACTACCGTAAGCCCCAGTCACATTGGTGGACATTGTTTGCACAAACTCCCCAATACATTCATGTGGGGTCCCATTGCTCACAGCCCCTTGGACTGATTTATCAGAGACTTCTGCAGCTTTATCTATGTGCTACCTGCTCTTGGGTTCCAGCAATAAACTACCTGGGCCATCCTCTGCAACTATATCCCTAACAAAGGGGAGAGCGACTTCTCCCAGGGCACCACACGCATTTGCCTTAAGAAGGAACTTCACCTAAAATGGGGACATTCTGCTTATTTGCATCCTCCACATCCCCCCACCTTCCTTTTTAACATTTGGGACTTTTTGGGAAAGGGGGGAGGTTTCCTGGTTTTTACAGGTACCTGCTCCCGCTTATGGTAAGATTGCCTTTTGCTGCTGCTGGGCAGAAGCTGAGGGTGGAGCTGGGAAGCAGAAAGGGTAGAAGAAGACCAGAGGAGAACTGGAGTCAGCTATCTGAGTCTGCTGAATGCTGAGCCAAGGGGAGGCAGAAACGAGGGGGTGCTGCAGTGGCACAGAAAGGTGCAGGATCTGTAGGAGTCCTGTCTTCCTCTCTGCTGCCAATTGCTGAAACGGTGGGGCAGAGACAAGCCTCTCCGCGGCTGCATGGAGAAGTGCAGGATCTGGCAGAGGAGTTCTGTCCTCCCCTCTGCTGCCAATTGCTGAGATGGGGGGGGGGGGGGGGGGGCAGAGATGAGCCTCTGCACGGAGCTCTGGATCTGGCAGTGGTGTTCTATCCTCTTCGCTGCTGACTGCTGAGAAAAGGTGGGTGTGGAGATAAGGGGGGTGAGTAGGGTTGCCACCTGTCCAGGATTCACCGGGACAGTCCAGGTTTTGAACCATGTGTCTGGGTTTGACTGCCTGAAACCCAGACACATTTATTCATACTGAACTGTGGCTAACTGTCCCAGGCAGTAGGAACACTCTATTATCCCCCCCCCCCCCCCCGTCAGTGAGATGAGATCACTGCCCCCCCACAGAGTCAGGCGATCATACAGTGCACTAATCAGAAATGGCCAGATTCTCTGGGCACCTCCCCCAAAGGAGAGACTGAATACCTCCATCCACCTAATTTGTGTGGATAGCAGAATCAGTTTTTTTTATTCAGTCCACAAATCATATGTATTGGAAGAGTTTTATTTTATTTTTAATTTATTTATTTTTATTATTGTGCTGAGGTTTATACGTGTGTGTGTGTGTGTGTGTGTGTGTGTGTGTGTGTGTGTGTGTATATATATATATATATATATATATATATATATATATATATATATATATATATATATATATATATAAAAAAAATTTTTTTTTTTTTTATAAATGTTAACTTTTCCAGATTATCACACGTGCTTGCTCCTGATGAGTGGCACCCAAGCCACGAAACGCGTTGAGCTACCGTCTGCCATGTTTTTACCATTATTACCAAGACTTCTCAAGTTTATGTACCATTATGTATCTTTTTTCTACTCTTTCAGGTTTAATGAGACCATAGGTCCCGCAAGTAATAATATATGAACTATTGTATATATTCTATTGTTTTGTGATGAATCAAGGAATTAAATGCTTTATATTATGTGAGATCATCACTATCTCCAACATACTGTATAGTTTAATATTGTTCTCATCATACATTGTTACCGGAACTGTATTATAACACCTCAGTCCATATATACATATAATTTGTACCATTGTTATCAGAATTATTTATAGATATTTTTTACCTAGTCCTTTAATAAAATTCCTTTTTATTCATCTAAGTATATATTTTTGCTGTCCGGTGCTTCAATTAAAGTCCCAATTTCTCCTTGATGTTTTTTTACACCCTCCCCTCTAAATGTATATGGAATGGATATTCATGATTTTACCAGACCATGATATCAATTAAAGTCCCTAGGGATGGAAATACATGGCCTTACCCTGTCATTCCTGAAAGTCCCTACCTTCCTCCAACGGTGTCCATTATATTGTTTATACATGTCTTGGAGAGTCTTACTTGTGGCACAGCATTCTAAGCATATTTTATGGGTACAAGAATGTTCAGGATTGGCGTGCAGAAAAGGTGGCAACCTTAGGGGTGAGGCAGTTGCAGGAGAGATGCGTGGGTCACATGAAATGGCCTGGCAGGCTGGATTCAGCTCATGGGCCTTGTGTTTGACACATGGGCCTTAGAGACCATGCTCATTTACCATACTGTAACCGGACAAAAAAAAAGGGAGGACTACAGAACCCTACTACAAAATCCTGCTCATTTCCTCCTCCAAGAGGCCTGGTTTCTGTAGTCGCTGGAGATAGCTAGGGATTGTAATTAAGAAAAGTGTGTAGGAGGTCAACAGACAAACAAGACTTTAGGATAGCAGGACAGCCGGCATCCTTTTTGTGCCAGTTCACTGGGGGTACCCTCAGTTCATCACTGTCAGCTCCCCTGGTCACTGTTAACAGTGACCACCCCCATCAAATCATTCTCTGCAGCTATTACCTTTTGTACCACCACCCCCTCCCTTTAGAATGTAAGTTCTATGAGCAGGGCCCTCCTATACCTTTTGCATTGTACTGTAATTGTGTTGTCCCCCCTATACATTGTAAAGCGCTGCGTAAACTGTTGGCGCTATATATATTGATATTATTATTATTATTATTATCATTATTAACAGTGGCAGCCGATGAACATTTTTAATGGCCTTCCTTTGCCCAGCTATGAAAGATTAAGGGAACAAGGTTGACCAAATAAGAGGTTCTTCATTTTGGGGTTTTCATAATATGTTAATACAGCAAATGCAATGCAATTTCAGACAAATTTCTGTTGAAACAATTTTCCTTTTTCTTTTTTTTTTTCTAATGGTATCCCCATGCCTCAGTTGTACACATGTGAAATAATAATTTCTTCATAACTTGAGAGAGCTTTGGGAACCCCTCTATTTCCCCATGCAGCTTTGCAGGTACCAGACTTTATGCAGGTGTCTATTAGACTCTGAATACAAGGAGACACTGTATACTCGGCTTACCCACTAGTGATCAATAAAGGTATTTTAGGACTTGTGATTTCAGAGCATCTGGTGATCCAGAGGTGGCCCGAAATGTGAGGCTTAAGTATTATTATTATTTTTTTTTTTTTACAATTAAACAGAGAAAAGATGTTGGGAATACACTGTGTGTAGAAGTATGAAAGCAAAAGCTGCATCTGGAAAATCAATCAAAGCATAGAACGGCGTACTGTTTCTCAAATTAATTTAAGATGAAATTCAATTAGGAGCCAGCTGTGATATCGGCCTCATACAAGTCCCTATTGTTTCATCAAAGTTCACATCTAAACTTCGTGTCTTGCTCCTTCTTCCATAGGCCTCCTCGCCGTTTTTTATGCAGCATAAATTGGTTATTATGTTGAGCTTTTCTTCATACTTACCGGTGTACGAAACTGCATTAAAATTAAGCTGCATGTTGTAAAGGGTTATATCACACTGTATAATATTTAATGCATACATACATATAAGTAATAAACATAAGCCGTCCAGACATACAGTATCTCACAATAGTTAGTACACCCCTCACATTTTTGTAAATATTTTATTATATCTTTTCTTATGACAACACTGAAGAAATGACACTTTGCTACAATGTAAAGTAGTGAGTGTACAGCTTGTATAACAGCGTAAATTTGCTGTCCAGTCAAAATAACTCAACACACAGCCACTAATGTCTAAACCACTGGCAACAAAATTGAGTACACCCCTAAGTGAAAATTTCCAAATTGGGCCCAATTAGCCATTTTCCCTCTCCGGTGTCATGTGACTCGTTTGTTACAAGGTCTTGGGTGTGAATGGGGAGCAGGTGTGTTACATTTGGTGTTATCGCTCTCAACCCTCTCATACTAGTCACTGGAAGTTCAACATGGCACCTCCATGGCAAAGAACTCTGAGGATCTGCAAAAAAAGAATTGTTGCTCTACATAAAGATGGCCTAGGCAAGACCCTGAAACTGAGCTGCAGCACAGTGGCCAAGACCATCAAGACCGTTTAACAGGAGAGGTTCTACTCAGAACAGGCCTCGCCATGGTCGACCAAAGAAGTTGAGTGCACGTGCTCAGCGTCATATCCAGAGGTTGTCTTTGGGAGATAGAGGTATGAGTGCTGCCAGCATTGCTGCAGCGGTTGAAGGGGTGGGGAGTCAGCCTGCCAGTGCTCAGACCATACACTGCATCAAATTGGTATGCATGGCTGGGAGGCCTCTTCTAAAGATGATGCACAAGAGAGCCCACAGTTTGCTGAAAAAAGCAGACTAAGGACATGTAGTACTAGAACCATGTCCTGTGGTCTGATGAGACCAAGATAAACTTCTTTGGTTCAGATGGTGTCAAGTGTGTGTGAGGAGTACAAAGAGAAGTGTGTCTTACCTACAGTCAAGCATGGTGGTGGGATTGTCATGGTCTGGGGCTCCATGAGTGCCGCCGGCACTGGGGAGCTACAGTTCATTGAGGGAACCATGAATGCCAACATGTACTGTGACGTGCTGAAGCAGAGCATGGTCCCCTCCCTTCGGAGATTGGGCAGCAGGGCAGCATTCCAACATAACAAATCCAAACACACCTCCAAGACTTCCACTGCCTTGCTAAAGAAGCTGAGGGTAAAGGTGATGGACTGGCCAAGCATGTCTCCAGACCTAAACGATATTGAGCATCTGTGGGGCATCCTCAAACGGAAGGTGGATGAGCGCAAGGTCTCTAACATCCACCAGCTCTGTGATGTCGTCATGGAGGAGTGGAAGAACTCCAGTGGCAACCTGTGAAGCTCTGGTGAACTCCATGCCCAAGAGGCTTAAGGCAGTGCTGGAAAATAATGGTGGCCACACAAAATAGACACTTTGGGCCCAATTTGGACATTTTCACTTAGGGAGTATACTCATTTTTGTTGCCAGCGGTTTAGACATTAATGACTGTGTGTTGAGTTATTTTGAGGGGACAGCAAATTTACACTGTTATACAAGCTGCACACTCACTACTTTACATTGTAGCAAAGTATCATTTCTTCAGTGTTGTCACATGAAAAGATATAATAAAATATTTACAAAAATGAGGGGTGTACTTACTTTTGTGAGATACTGTATATTATAAGTACCCTGACATCTTATGATTTAAAGGGAAACTCCAGGTAAACATATATAAGTACACTGCCAAAATACATTATATGTAAATTGATTTACTTGGCAAAGAATTTATTTCAGATAATCTTGTCATCAAACCACCCCTGCCTGACAGCACAACCAGGTCCTCTATAAAGGCAGCACTGCATGTAAAGTGAACCCATGCTTTGTTTATTTAGGGCGAAGCAACAGTTTACCTAAAACTGAACTCCAGGTATTTTTTGCAACAATGCAAGTGTACATATTCCATACCTGTAGGACTGCTGTGGAAGCAGAGAATCACTGTAGTAGTCCCGGCTCCAGTGATCATCATCTTCTGGGTCCTGTGCCTAGCGGTTGCCCTTTTTGCATAGGAAACACTTTTCAGTGAATACAATGCGTTCTTTGGACACTGTAAAATGACCCCTCTACCCATTCATTAAAAAAAAAAAATGCAAGGTGCCCCCCCAAGGCAGATAAATATACAAATGGTGCAGCTTTGTAATCATTAATACACTAATGATTGTATGGTTTTAATGCAAGCAGTGTAACACGAATGCACAAATCTCACCTCTCGCAGTCCCTGTAGGGCAGAGCTGAATGTAAGGGGAGGAAGCAACACAAGCAGCCAATCTGTATGTTCTGAAAATGAAGATGTGAGTGGAAAGCGGAGTGACAGATGAGCTAATCGCTGTGCTGCTTCCCCTTGTACTCTCCAGTCAAAGGCTGGGATGATCCTTTACCAACCTGGGCTGCAAGGATGTTGGTTGAAGGATGTTATCCCGAAGAGTGAGGACATCTAGTGGTGGAAAGGAAGTACAGTGGGGTACAGCTGTGAACTGAAGGTAAATGTTCCAGCAAACTGTGCTTATTTATCTGTAGCACACCCCACGTAGGAGCCGTAAGTGAACTGGGAAACCCCACCCTGCTCAGCCAGGCTCACTCGAGTCAGAAAATAGTCCAATGATTTTTTTATTTTATTTATTGAGGGGTTAGATCGTAGGGTAGGGGTAGGGAAATTATGGTATGCCCACTTGACTTCAGACAACTTCAGGAACAACTTTTCCTATATACAGTTCATATACTGTACACTCCTTCTCTTCCTCTAGCACTAGCTTGCTTGCAGAATTTCAGCTGGCACACTGATGGTTAATCTGGCAAAAAAAGGCAGTGTCAGGATTTACATCCCTATGGCAACTGATCCCAGCACCACCACCTCAGGCACCACCAGCCTGCCTGGCTGCAGCTGCCCCTTTCACTAGCCCTTTTGACTACTTCTCCTCAGTGCTCCCAGACTACTCACTCACCAGTCCAGCTGGCTGACTTCTCCTGGAGAACTCCTGGATATGCTGACCTGCTCCTGCTGTCCTCTCCTCCTTGCTCCCCTGCCTCCAGGAAGGATTTCCCTTGTGTGTTGTAGAGGGTCCTTCCGGCACCCGAGCCTCAGACCCGAGGTCAGCCCCCCTCCCCCCGATTAGTAGGCACCCTCAAGGGCCACACAAGCCTTTAACAAACTCCTCAATCCTATACCCGACTGCCCCTGCTGGCATGACTCATGGGTATTTATAAGGTACCTGTCAGCCTATGAGGATTGGCTGGGACCCTCATCAGTACCCCAAGCAGCTCCTCATAAACTCCACCCTCTACTTCTGGAAGCTTCTCCAAGGGGGGGAGTTACCAGAGGTTCTGCTTGCTGAGTCATCCAGCCTCCCTGAGTCACTCAGCCCTGACCGAGATTGACTCAACCCTGAGCTAGATTCAACCCAGGCCTGGCTCTCAGCCAGGCCAAATTTTCCTACACTAACAATTAACCCAGTGTTTCTCAATTCCAGTCCTCATGGCCCACTAACAGGTCATGTTTTCAGGATTTCCCTCAGATGAAACAGCTGTGGCAATCACTAAGGCAGTGAAACTGATCAAATCACCTGTGCAAAATAATGGAAAGCCTGAAAACATGACCTGTTAGTGGGCCATGAGGACTGGAATTGAGAAACACTGAATTAACCTATTCTAACACACTAGAGGGTGCTACATATGTTTTAAATGGGAATTTTCATTTTCCCATTTCCCATTTGGAAATCCCCTGCCATTTCTTGTCCTCGGGACACAACAAAGTGAGGAAAAATTCCCTCCTAGACCCAAAGGTGACCCAAATGGAATATTTCCCCTTTACTCTTGTTCTGATGACAACTGTAAAAATGTTGATTTTCTACAATTTCTTAACGGTCGGCCATGAGGGCAAATGGAGAGAATCTTTCCATTGGGGCAATTGTTCTCCATGGGTGTAAATAACTGGAATGTTAAAGTCTTGCAGCTTGGAAGCAGCAAAGCAATATAAAGGAAATGGGGAAATATAAAGACAGAAAATTGAGCAAAGTGATCGGGGTTAAAGGGGTTGTAAAGGTTAATGCATTCTATGCATTAAGGTGAAAAAACATCCGACAATGCCGCCCCCCCCCCCCCCCCATTTACTTACCTCACCCCTCGAAAGTCCCGTGCTCGCCCCCAACATCCTCTTCGCCGCTCACCCTGGCCGTTGATTGGCTAGAGTGGATGGATTGAAAGCGGAGCAGCCATTGGTTCGCGCTGCTGTCAATCACATCCAATGACTTGGCGCTCTGGAGCCAGGGCCAAGTGATACAGTGAGCAGCTATGGCCACCAGCTGTATCATGGGAGCGCGCCCGCAAGCACTCCACACCGTGCGAGGGAGCTCGCATGAAGTTGTGGAGTCCTTGTGGGGAGGAGTGAAGACAGCCGCCATGGGACCCCAGAAGAGCAGGTTCGGGGCCACTCTGTGCAAAATGAGCTGCACAGTGGAGGTAAGTTTAACATGTTTGTTTAAAAAAAAAAAAAAAAATGCCTTTAGTGATCCTTTAATACTTGCAGCTAAAGAAAAAAATGGAACACCGTTTATAGAGAGGTAAAGAATCCACTGACTCACCTGTGTGGTGTGGTTGTACTTTTAATGGTTAGCATAAATTAAATTGAGTGTGGTTTGACTATCAAAAAGAAAAGCACCATAAACCAAGAGGTTGATTCGAATAATTTTATTAATTGAAATCTGTATCAATATAACATGTACAAAACATTGTTAAAAAGACCATCCGGATGATCAACCCACATGCTGGAAATTCTATGATAAAGATAATTATCTCAGATATCAAAAAACGTATTTGAATTCCCGTTTTGTAATAAAGTGCACACTGAGCAGAGGTAGCAATTGTCAAAATTGTATTAAAGGTAAAAGGATATCTTTAATCATCAAGATCAGGCTCATAAATGGCCAAAAAGTGGAGTCCAAACTAGACACTGATTATAACCGTTCTTGTTGGAGGTAACTTTCCATGTATAACAGAGTAATATCTCCTTATAATCATGTATATTTTAATTGGTCATTGATTTAGAGCAACAAATATTTCCTTAATATAGATAAAGAATGGTTGTACAGCAATGGATGTTGATCAAAGAATGTTGCAGTCGTGTAATAAAAACCATTCTTTATGGATTTCACAGTGAAGGTAGCAGTAAATGCTTGATCCTTAATTGGAAAGGATTAAGAGCAGGTCATGTGAAATCTTGATTTTCAAGACAGCAGCTTTCTTTGTTTTAATAGATACAAGTCCCAATATCTGTAGATAGATCAACTTCACTGTGGCTAGAGTAATATATTATCGTTTTTCCAGTCAAATCTCAGCAATTCAGCGTTATTTGAAACAGTATGATTGGCTAATTGCCAGAGAAGGTACTCACTGTTACGCTGTTTTAATTTAGCTGGGGTTCAATGATCCAGTGATTGGATCTGTTGGATGATGTCCACGGAGCTGTATTTCAATCCTTCAAATTTATTATCACAGAAAGTTGCTGTAAGGCCCCTTTCACACTGGGTCAGTGGGTCCGCCGGTGGTAAAGAGCGATTTTTAGCGGTGCTTTACTGTAAATTTTGCGGCGCTATTCGGCCGCTAGCGGGGTGCTTTTACCCCCTGCTAGCGGCCGAGAAATGCCAGCAGTATAGCCGCGCTGCCCCACTGATTTCAATGGGCAGGAGCGGTGTATACACCGCTCCTTCACCGCTCCAAAGATGCTGCTAGCAGGACTTTTTTTTTGCGTCCTGCCAGCGCACCGCTCCAGTGTGAAAGCCCTTGGGGCCTTCACATTGGAGACACAGCAGCTGCTCTTTCAGGGCACTTTGAATGCGCTATTTTTAGCGCTGTAGCGCCTGCAATGCACCCCAGTGTGAAAGGGGTCTAAAATAGGTTTTTCTAGGTAATAGGGGTTATAGTCCTTTTATCAGTGCCCAGTGTTGCTCTATGAAGCCAGAGACAGAGCCGGCCAGCCAGCCTATCTTAAAGTCTCTTTTTTTATAGATTTTGCGGCTTGTGTGTAAGTTCCATTGCCGGATTGAATAATGCGATGACGTCACTTGATTGACGCGTTTCGTCCTCCAATGAGAAGTCTTACTCTGAATTGCTGAGATTTGACTGGAAAAACAATGATATATTACTCTAGCCACTGTGAAGTTGATATATCTACAGATATTGTGACTTGTGTCTATTAATACAAAGAAATCTGCTGTCCTGAAAATCAAGATTTCACATCAGATGTTCTTGACCACTGGGCACTTAAACCCCCTTCCTAACCAGACCAATTTTCAGCTTTCGGTGCTCTCACACTTTGACAATTACTCAGTCATGCAACACTGTACCCATATCAAATTTTTGTCCTTTTTTCACACAAATAGAGCTTTCTTTTGGTGGTACTTAATCACCGCTGTTTTTTTTATTTTTTGCAATATAAATCAAAAAAGACTTAAAAATTGGTAAAAAAATAATTGTTTTCTGTTAAAATTTATTGCGAGTATTGGCACTGAGCAGGGCTGTGGGCACTACAGATCCAGCCCACAGCGCTGCTACAAACGATCTCTCCCCCTCTCCCCTCGCACTGTACAGATAGGTACAGAGAGGGGAGGGAGGAACCAGCGTCATTACATGTTTACAAGTGATCACTCTGTCATTTGATGGAGTGATCACATGGTAACAGGGGCGGACTGACCATTCAGCTACTCGGGCACTGCCCGAGGGCCCCGGGCCACTAGGGGGCCCCATCAGGGTTGCCAGCCTCAGTAAAACCGGGGAGAGTATGTAAAAATGTGTTTTTTTTTTTTTTACCTCTGTCTCTGAAATGTCCCTTACCGACATCCTTTTGGTCTAAAAATCCTGAGATTATAGCTGCCCCACCTCTCCAGTACCTTCTCAGCCAATAGAAACATGTCTGTGTATACTGTGTGTACATGTATGTGTATACTGTGTGATTGTATACTGTGTGCGTGTAAACTGTGTGGCCTCATAATTTCTGATTGCCTGGGGGCCCCATAATCTCCTATTGCCCGGGGGCCCCATGAGTCCACCCCTGCATGGTAAACGCCCGCTAATAGCGGGCGTTTACCGTGATTCCATGATGCGCCGGGTCTCCCGGATCCAGCAGTCACGGATATTTCTGGGAGCGTGTCTCAGGGGGTGCGCGAGAGCAACATTCTGGGAGGATGTCCATTGACACCCTCTCAGAATATGCCGACTGCGCTGTAGCCGTCTTTCGGCTATGGCCCGGTCGGCAAGTGGTTAAGGATGTAGCATCTACTGCTACTTTCACTGTGAAATCCATAATGAATGTTTGTTTTTTATTTCATAACTGCAACATTCTTTCATCAACATTCATTGCGGTTTGCTACAACTATTCTTTATCTATATTGAGGAAATATTTGTTGCTCTAAATCAATGACCAATTACACTACACATGATTATAAGGAGATATTACTGTTGTACACGGAAAGTTACCTCCATCAAGAACTGTTATAATCAGTGTCTATTTCCACTTTTTGCCCATTTTATGAGCTTGATCTTGGTGATTAAAGATATCCTTTTACCTTTTAAAGCGGGAGTCCACCGGGAGTCCGCCGTTTTTTTTTTTTTTAAAAGCCAGCAGCTACAAATACTGCAGCTGCTGACTTAAAATAATGACACTTACCCGCCCAGCGCACCCACGATGTCGGCACCCGAAGCCGATCTCTCGATCGTCTCTTGGGTGCTGCCGCCGCCATCTTGGGTATGGGAATCAGGAAGTGGAGCCTTTTGGCTTCATTTCCCGGTTCCCTACTGCGCATGCGCGAGTCGCGCTGCGCAATAAGGATGGTCCCCGCTGTCTCTGGGATTCGTGTGTTTCCCAGCAGGCAGCGGGGGACCTTCGGAAAGGGGCGTAGATTCTGCGGAAAGGGGCGTACCTTCTGCAGAATCTACGCCGGAAGTGGGTGCAGATACCTATACTGTACAGGTACCTGCACCCCCCTCCCCCCTGAAAGGTACCAATTGTGGCGCCGGAGGGGGGGAGGGTTCCAATGAGCGGAAGGTCCACTTTAGGGTGGACCTCCGCTTTAATACAATTTTGACAATTTCTACCTCTGCTCAGTGTGCACTTAATTACAAACGGGAATTCCCATAAGTTTATCTGAGATAATTATCTTTATCATAGAATTTCCAGTATGTGGGTTGATAATCCGTATTGTCTTTTTAACAATGTTTTGTACATGTTTGTATGTTTTTTTATGTTTCCTAGTATTAAGGTGTCTTATTAGGGAAGTCTGTTATTGATGCAGATTTCAATTAATAAATGATTCAAATCAAACTGCTTGGTTTATGGTGCTTTTCTTTCTGATAGTGTGGTTTCACGATATCAATTAATATTTGCAGTTATAATAGGGATACAACTAAATAACTAGTACTTCATATTCCCATTGCACACGTTCCTGGATGCGCTCTCAGATTTGGGTGCTGTAGCAACAAACAGCTGGATACTGGTTCAAGTCACGGTGAAGATATTTGCCAGCACACCATGGAACGACACAAGTAGCGTCCAAACGAGTGGTTTATTGCATGATCACAACACAAAGATAGTGCAATGTTTCGAGCCGCGCAGGGCCCCTTCGTCAGGCATGTGACGAAGCGGCCTTGCGCGGCTCCGAAACGTTGCACTATCTTTGTGTTGTGATCATGCAATAAACCACCCGTTTGTACGCTACTTGTGTCGTTCCATGGTGTGCTGGCAAATATCTTCACCACAACTAAATAACCGTCGCTTTTAAACTCCAGCCACTTCTTAGGTCTGTTGGGTAACCGTTTCTGAAGATCTTTTATGTATGATGTACCTAAATCTGTCTTTATATTCTCTCCCCTTTATACCTGTACAGCAGCAGTCACCCAGGTAGGGTAATACGGCCTTGTATAGTGCTGCTGTTTGGTTACCTTGAATGTGATTTCAATATCCTGGAGAAATGGGCTTCCGGCTGCAAAAGAAATGGGTCTACATTGGGCACCAGCTTTCATTTTTTTGTCGGCTGCTCATTGCATTTGTGCAGTCAGTGCAGTTCATGTTGGTTTTTGCTCTTTCTGTGTACATATACCTCTAGAAATGTCTTGGCGGTTTTCAGCTTCTGTTAGGCTAGGAAAGCGTCTGGTTGCTTTTAATTATATTCCATTATGGAAACATGGCCAATAAAATCTAGGTCACTTGCTCACAGCTCAGGAGAAATGAACTTGCCATGCATGAGCGCAGCTTATCCAAAACATTGTCTTCTTGTTGTTTGTTCTGATAGTTGTTTTTTCCTCTGGAATGTTGCAACTTACACGCTCTCCCCTGGGTGTGATTTTTACCCCATGTTGCTTGTCAACGTCTCACCGATCAGAAACCCTTGAGTCCCAGGATGGGAGAGAGAATTTAGAAGAGCATTTCTTATGATTGTGTCACGATACTGTCCACTTCAGTTATGTGTCTTGTAATACCTTTTGATCATTGCAATTACAAACAAAAGAATATCAATAGCAAGTGGCACCAATTTTTACTTAAAGGGGTGCTGTCTGGCCTAATACCCTAATACCGGACTTACCGACAGAAAATGTGCGATCGAATCTTGTTGTCGGAAAATCCGATTGTGTGCGGGCTCCATCTGACTTTTTCTGTCGGATTTTGCGACGCACAAATTTTGAAAGCAGGATCTAAAATTTTCTGACAACAAAATCCGATCGTGTGTAGACAATTCCGACAGACAAAGTGCCACACATGCTCAGAAGACAGATGAAGAAGAAGAGAAGAGATGAAAGCTATTGGCTACTGGCCCGTTTATAGTGCCGACATACGTGTTGTACGTCACCTCATTCAGAACGATTGGATTTTCCGACAACTTTGTGCGACCGTGTGTATGCAAGACAGGTTTGGGCCAAAAATCCATCGGAAAAAATCAGACGGATTTTGTGGTCGGAATGTCTGACCGTGTGTACAGGGCAAAACCCTTAAACTTTGCCAGTTTTTGGCCGGAGGTGGCTATGCAATGTAGGCAGGTGCATTCGGTACTTCCCACTGCAGGTGGCGCTCGACCGAAGCAGCAATGCAGAAGGGGGAAGGAAGTGATTAAGAACTTGGTTTCTCTGACTTCCTTCGGTCACAAGGTGACAGCTCTTTTATTGGAGGTTGATGCCCCGTGTGACTTCAGCAGCCGCCTTGGGGCAGGCAGAGTCTATTTAAGGCTTTATGCATGTGGCTACTGTAGGGACAGGTTCCACGTCTGGGGGGACAGTACTTAGAGGAAGGGAAAGGTTTCGGAGCAGTAGGGACAGTGCAGGGACTACTTTGCTTCTGCTCCTCGCTGCAGATGCCGTTGGCATCTTTCAAGTCTACAGACTGCTGTTACAGTTCGTAAGTGGCTCTAAGCGGGTGTGCCTACCTGCCAGGCCTAGCTGTACTGTTGGACCTTCCTACAATATATTGCTATCCCTTAACCTGGCATCTGTGTGTTAACTGCCCGCCACACCACTCTGCACCTGGCTCACAGGCCTCTCCAGGATGAGAGTTATTTTGAGAACTAAACATTGGTGGCTTTCTAGAAAGACTAGGAGACCAACCTGACATGTTCACCTTTAAAGGATAGGATTATGGAGGCTGCTATTGCTGTCATGGTTTTTAAAGGTGCATGCTTTAGGGATTTTTGCTTGATCCATCAATACTTGGTGAGTCTAATGCCGCATACACACGATCAAACAATCGGGTGGAAAAGTCCGGCAAACTCAAGTCCGCCGGACAATCCCCCCGTGTGTAGCCTCGGGCGGACTTTTTTTACCCGAAAGTACGGCGGACTTAGAGTATTTTTGCACTCTAATCTTCTCGCCGGACTTGCATTTCGGCGGACAATCCGGCTGTTGGTATGCCAGTCCGCCGTACTTTTGGAATGAGCGGACTTTTCCCGCACGGAGAAAAGTCCGCTCATTTTGAGCGCATCTCCAGGTAGATGGGGCCAGCGAAGGAGGCGTTGCTGGCCCTGTCACCTGGTATGGACTTAAAGGGGAACCCCAATGCCGAAAAAATCAGCGTAGGGTCCCCCCCAGGTCCACATCAGACCCTTGTCCGAGCACGCTACCCGGCCGGCCAGTAAAGGAGGGGGGGGCGAACGAGCGCCCCCCACCCCAAAGCACCTTGTCCCCATGTTGATGAGGACAAGGGCCTCTTCCCGACAACCCTGGCCGTTGGTTGTCGGGATCTGCGGGCGGGGGGCTTATCAGAATCCGGGAGCCCCCTTTAATAATACTTTTTTCCACAGGTGAATGAGTAGGGGTACATTGTACCCCATACTCATTCACATAGGGTGGGGGGCCGGTATCCAGGGGCCCCCTTATTAAAGGGGGCTCCCGGATTCCGATAAGCCCCCCGCCCGCAGACCCCGACAACCAACGGCCAGTGTTGTCGGGAAGAGGCCCTTGTCCTCATCAACATGGGGTCAAGGTGCTTTGGGGTGGGGGGCCGCGCGAGGAGGGGGCTCACTCGTCCCCCCCCTTTACTGGCCGGCCGGGTAGCATGCTCGGACAAGGGTCTGATGTGGACCTGGGGGGGACCCCCACGCAGATTTTTTTCAGCGTTGGGGTTCCCCTTTAAGTCCATATCAGGTGGCGGGGCCAGCGACGTCTCCTTCGTGGGCCCCGCCTACCTAGAGACGCGCTCAAAATTAGCGGACTTTCCTCCGCGTGTGTGGGCGAGTCCATTCATTTCAAAAGTAAGGCGGATAGTCCAACGGACTTAGTACGCCATATTAGTCCGCTGAAAAAGTGCCGTGTGTGGGCAAGTAGCCCGCTCGGAAAGTCCGGCGGGAAGTCCGCTGGACTAAGTCCGCCGGATAGTCCGCTACGTGTGTACGCGGCATAACCTTTACTCCTTGAGTGAAAAAAAACCCTTGCGCCAATACCTATTAAAAGTGGTAATTACCTGCTCCCTAAATAGCTTGTAGGAAACCTACTGTGCAATAAATGTGAAGTGGTAATAGGGGGCGCTGTGACAACTAATTAGAAATGTTCCGACATATAACAATTTGTGAACAGATGCCCAAATAACATGTCTACTTAGATATATGGAAATTTAAGCATAACACTGAGTATTATAGATAAAGTCCATATTCTCCAATCCCTACACTGGCTCCCAGTCACCCGGCGAATTAAATTCAAAATACTAACTACAACATACAAAGCCATTCACAACTCTGCCCCGAGCTACATCACCAATCTTTTCTCCAAATATCACCCAAATTGTCCTCTCCGCTCTTCTCAAGACCTCCTACTCTTAAGCTCTCTCATCTCCTCCTCCCATGCTTGTCTCCAGGATTTCTCCAAGAGCCTCTCCCATTCTCTGGAACTCACTACCTCCACTGCTCCGGGTATCCCCTACTCTTGCTACCTTCAGGCGACCCCTGAAAACGCATCTCTTCAGGGAAGCCTATCACGTCCGCAACTAATCTCCTACCACTTCCATCAGCTCATTCCCATCAGTTATAACCTTTTGTACCACCTGCCCACCCTATTAGATTGTAAGCTCTTCTGAGCAGGGCCCTCTCAAAGTGGAAGTAAACCCTTCTATTGTTTTCAGTCAAGGAAGCTGCCATCTTGGCCTCTAATGATTCTTCAACTGCCATAATGCTGCACATGTGATCAGTTATGAAACCAGCCATTGGGTGGTTTGAAAGTTTGGTTGAGAGCACAACCAATGTGAAAGTTAGCATTTCCGGCATGCCGGGAATGTAAGTGTTTTTTGAAACTGGGTTTACTCCCGCGTTAATCCTCTTGTATTTTATTGTATTGTAACTGTATTGTCTCCTTTTATATTGTAAAGCGCTGCGTAAATTGCTGGCGCTATATCAATCCTGAATAATAATAATAATGTTCATCTGTGATTGTTCAAAAAAATGAAAACGTGATTGGTAAATCAATATTTGTAGATATCCTCCACCGCTTGCAAACATCCAACTACACCCAAAGTGCTCTTGTAAAATATCTGCTCAAGTCACCAGACAGCCATGACTTCTTTACCTAAAAAGGTGGTCAGAATTGGCTTGTGCTGCTACCTTGCAGCTTGGTGTGGTATCTCAGACAGTCCAACACTATGTGCTGCTTATGAGCTCTGTGTAAACCTATACATGTACATGAAGTTCTAATTAATATTTAACACACTAAAGCTACTTAATAAACTCCAGTGTATGCAAATCAACGTGCTCTATACAGTACATACAGTATATTAAAAACTTCTACTTCTAAAACCTGTGCACAAAATGTATTTAATCAGTAGATGAGTACACTGTAGTCATAAAGGGATGGACATGGTCAGCAACAATACCCGGGTAGGCCCCCGGCTTTTAAATGATGCTCAATTGGTACTAAGGGGCCCAACGTGTGGCAAAAAATATCCCCCACATCATTACACCACCAGCCTGAAGCGTTAATACAAGGCAGGATGGATCCAGATGTTCACCTTTTTTTTTAATGCCAGATTCTGACCCTACCATCTGAATGTTGCAGCTGAAATCGAAACTCATCAAACCAGGCAACATTTTTCCAATCTTCTATTGACCAATTTTGGTAAGCATGTGCGAATTGTAGTCTCAGTTTCCATTTCTTAGATGGCAGGAGTGGCACCCGGTGTGTGGTCTTCTGCTGCTGTAGCTTATCTGCTTCAAGGTTCAGAGTGTTGTGCATTCCAAGATGGTAGTCTTAGTTGTAACGAGTGGTCAGTTGAGTTACTGTTGCCTTTCTATCATCTTGAACCAGTCTGCCCATTCTTCACTGACCTCTGACATCATCATGGCAATTACCGCTCACAGGATATTTTCTCTTTTTTGGACCATGCTCTGTAAACCATAGAGATAGTTGTGCATGAAAATCCCAGTAGATCAGCAGTCTTTGAAATACTCAGACCAGCCTGTCTGGCACCAACAACCATGCCATGTTCAAAGTCACTTAGATCCCCTTTCTTCCCTATTCTAATGCTCGGTTTGAACTTCAGCAAGCCGTCTTCACCACGTCTAGATGCCTGAATGCATTGAGTTGCTGCCATGTGATTGGCTGATTAGCAATTTGTGTTACCAATCAATTGAACAGGTGTGCCTAATAAAGTGGCTGGTGCATGTATGTATCAACCAATCAACACATCAATCAAAAATCCCAGTGTAAAGGCAATTTAAGGAGGAGTCCATTTTTCTGTGAAACCTGCACACTCCCTCCAGAATGCCACTTTTTGTGGTACATTTTTGTCAGTCCTTTAATAAAGGTCAAGCGCACGTTTTCCTACCACAATAGAGAGAGCTAGTAAAACTTTAGAAATCCATCAGACAGCAATTCTCCAATATACAGTGGTGGGAAAAAGTGTTTGCCCCCTTCCTCATTTCCTGTTCCTTTGCATGTTTGTCACACTTAAGTGTTTCGGAACATCAAACCAATTTAAACAATAGTCAAGGACAACACAAGTAAACACAAAATGCAATTTGTAAATGAAGGTGTTTATTATTAAAGGTGAAAACAAATCCAAACCATCATGGCCCTGTGTGAAAAAACAATAGTCAAGGACAACACAAGTAAACACAAAATGCAATTTGTAAATGAAGGTGTTTATTATTAAAGGTGAAAACAAATCCAAACCATCATGGCCCTGTGTGAAAAAGTGATTGCCCCCTAAACCTAATAACTGGTTGGGCCACCCTTAGCAGCAACAACTGCAACCAAGCGTTTGCGATAACGTGCAATGAGGCTTTTACAGCGTCCTGGAGGAATTTTGGCCCACTCATCTTTGCAGAATTGTCCTAATTCAGTTACATTAGAGGGTTTTCGAGCATGAACGGCCTTTTTAAGGTCATACCACAACATCTCAATAGGATTCAGGTCAGGACTTTGGCTAGGCCACTCCAAAGTCTTCATTTTGTTTTTCTTCAGCCATTCGGTGGTGGACTTGCTGGTGTGTTTAGGATCATTGTCCTGCTGCAGAACCCAAGTTCTTTTCAGCTTGAGTACACGAACAGATGGTCGGACATTCTCCTTCAGGATCTCTTGGTAGACAGCAGAATTCATAGTTCCTTTTATCACGGCAAGTCTTCCAGGTCCTGAAGCAGCAAAACAGCCCCAGACCATCACACTACCACCACCATATTTTACTGTTGGTATAATGTTCTTTTTATGAAATGCAGTGTTCCTTCTACGCCAGATATACTTGGACACACACCTTCCAAAGAGTTCCACTTTTGTCTCATCGGTCCACAGAATGTTGTCCCAAAAGTCTTGGGGATCATCAAGATGTGTTGTGGAGAAATTGAGACGAGCTTTGATGTTCTTTTTGCTCAGCAGTGGTTTTCTCCTTGGAACTCTGCCATGCAGGCCATTTTTGCCCAGTCTTTTCCTGATGGTGGAGGCATGAACGCTGACCTTAACTGAGGCAAGTGAGGCCTGCAGTTCCTTGGACAATGTTGTGGGGTCTTTTGTGACCTCTTGGATGAGTCGTCGCTGCGCTCTTGGGGTAATTTTGGGCGGCCGGCCACTCCTGGGAAGGTTCACCACTGTTCCATGTCTTCGCCATTTGTGGATAATGGCTCTCACTGTGGTTCGCTGGATTCCCAAAGCTTTGGAAATGGCTTTATAACCCTTTCCAGACTGATAGATCTCAATTACTTTCTTTCTCAATTGTTCCTGAATTTCTTTGGGTCTCGGCATGATGTGTAGCTTTTAAGGATCTTCTGGTGGACCTTACTGTGTCAAGCAGCTCCTATTTAAGTGATGCCTTGATTGTGAACAGGTGTGGCAATAATCAGGCCTGGGTGTGGCTAGAGAAATTGAACTCAGGTGTGGACAACCACAGTTATAGTATGTTTTAACAAGGGGGGCAATCACTTTTTCACACAGGGCCATGATGGTTTGGATTTTTTTTCACCTTTAATAATAAACACCTTCATTTACAAATTGCATTTTGTGTTTACCTGTGTTGTCCTTGACTATTGTTTAAATTGGTTTGATGTTCCGAAACACTTAAGTGTGACAAACATGCAAAGGAACAGGAAATGAGGAAGGGGGCAAACACTTTTTCACACCACTGTATGTCAGAAGATTGGGGGAAATGAATCCACATTGTATAACCCAAGATTTATACAATTTACTAGCAAAAACATTTTAAACAAATGTAATCCCTTAAAAAGCGTACTACAATCCATGTACATAGACTCTGCCCTACACGTTACGTCCACTGGACTTCATCAGGGGAATCTAACTTTTATGGTAACTTATTAATGAGACATTCACATGCTGTAAGCTTCTTTTTTAGATAGCATGGAAGTCCTTGGGTTTATTTTGATGCTTTTGGTGATATTTTTCTGTTATCAAATAAGTGGATATAAAACTGACACCGGCCATGTACTATCTACTGTCCAGAAATGAACGAGCTTCTGAGCTCCATCGGCAGACTTTACTGACTACAGGCTTGTTCCAGGTCACTAATTAGGTGGTAAAGTCAGGACCAGCATAATGGCCTTGGAACATGAACTTTAAAAAATCAAGTCCGCCATAAGAGCTGTCCTATTTCCATCTTTTCCATGTATTCGCTTTAGTTTTCAATTTTGATTGATACATACCTTTTTTTAATAACTTATATTTCATAAGTGCTTTTTCACCAATCACACAAATTTTCTAATGTGTTTTTTTTTCGTTTGTTTCAGGTGGTGTGACCGTGATATCATCTAATGGAGTCCAAGCAGTGGGTATGTAACTTGCTTATCACATACAGTACATCGATCATTAAGCCTGTATCCAGCATTTCTGTCCCATTGCCAGTTTTTGGTCATTTCCCTGTAATGTCCTGGCTTTTTTCATGTTTCTTCTTTAACCTCATTAATATGTGCTAATATAATAAAAATCTGTCTCAGCCTGTTTGTGTTTTAAGCAGACGCTGAGCCCCGTTCTTTCCATTTTATGATCAAAGCGCAAGTTAAATGCAATTAATGATATTCATAAACTCGTGTTTTTTCAGCAGAGTTGAGTTTCAGTTCACTAACGAGATGCTAGCAGGGATAAGCATGGAGCTTTTTAAATATTTAGCCAAGTTCGAGGGTATCTAATACCTTTCAGTGCCGATGTTAAACTTTCTTGGCCGCTCTCCAGCATGTTGTAATGTCTCTGTGCAGTCAGAAGGGTTCAGAATATTATATGATAGAACTTTTTTCCTGCCTGCACCTTAATCTTTATTGAAGGGTTTTCCACTATTAATGATTGACGATCTCTCCCCTCCTGAATTATGACTTCAGGCCATAGCTTGCAAGAGGCAGCTGAACTGCCATAATCATTTTACCTACTGTGTGTGTGTGTGTGTGTGTGTGTGTATGTGTGTATGTATATATGTATATGTATATGTATATATATATATATATATATATATAAAAAATATTACTGTATTGGGACACCTGCCTATACACGCACATCAACTTTAATAGCATCCTGGTCTTAGTCTGTTCAATATTGGCCCACCCTTCATAGCTACAACAGCTTCAACTCTTCTGGGAAGGCCGTCCACAAGGTTTAGGAGTGTGTCTATGGGAATGTTTCACCATTCTTCCAGAAGCGCATTTGTGAGGTCAGGCACTGATGTGGACAAGAAGGCCTGGCTCGCAGTCACCGCTCAAATTCATCCCAAAGGTGTTCTATCAGATTGAGGTCAGGACTCTGTGCAGGCCAGTCAAGTTCCTCCACCCCAAACTCGCTCCTCCATGTCTTTATGGACCTTGCTTTCTGCACTGGTGTGCAGTCAGGTTGAAACAGGAAGGGGCCATCCCCAAACTGTTCCCACAAAGCTGGGAGCATGAAATTGTCCAGAATGTCTTGGTATGCTGATACCTTAACAGTTCCCTTCACTGAAACTAAGTGGTCAAACCAACCCCTGAAAAACAACCCCACACCATAATCCCACCTCTCCACCAAATGAGTTGGACCAGTGCACAAAGCAAGGTCCATAAAGACATGGATGAGCGAGTTTGGGGTGGAGGAACTTGACTGGCCTGCACAGAGTCATGACCTCAACCCGATAGAATGTCATTGGGATGAATTGGAGTGGAGACTGCAAGCCAGGCTTTCTCATCCACATCAGTGCCTAACCTCACAAATGCGCCTCTGGAGGAATGGTAAAACATTCCCATAGACACACTCCTAAACCTTGTGGACAGCCTTCCTGGAAGAGTTGAAGCAAATGGTGGGCCAACTTGATATTGAACCCTACAGACTAAACCTGGGATTCCATTAACCGCTTCCGCACCAGCCGCCACAGTTATACTGTGGCAGGATGGCACTGCAGGGCAAGCAGTCACAGCTGTACGTCGCCTCTGGCAGGGCAAACACTTTTGCCGCCTCTCCCCAGAGCCGATGCGTGTGCCCAGCGGTGATAACCGGCAGGCACCCGCCATTGCTCGTGACGACATACTGAAGCGGAGCATGGGCGTCAGGCCAGTATTCCAACATAATGACCCCAAACACACCTCCAAGACTTTCACTTCCTTGGTAAAGAAGCTGAGGGTAAAGGTGATGGGCTGGCCAAGCATGTCTCCAGACCTAAACCCTATTGAGCGTCTGTGGGGCATCCTCAAAGGGAAGATGGAGGAGTACAAGGTCTCTACATCCACCAGCTCTGTGATGTCATCATGGAGGAGTGGAAGAGGACTCCAGTGACAATCTGTGAAGCTCTGGTGAACTCCATGCCCAAGAGGGTTAAGGCAGTGCTGGAAAATAATGGTGACCACACAAAATATTGACACTTTGGGCCCAATTTGGACATTTTCACTTAGGGATGTACTCACTTTTCTTGCTGGCGGTTTAGACATTAATGGCTGTGTGTTGAGTTATTTTGAGGGGACAGCAAATTTACACTGTTATACAAGCTGCACACTCACTACTTTACATTGTAGCAAAGTGTCATTTCTTCAGTGTTGTCACATGAAAAGATAGAATAAAACATTTACAAAAATGAGGGGTGTACTCACTTATGTGAGATACTGTATATGTAAGTAGTCTGACATCTTATGATTTAAAGGGAAACTCCAGGCAAACATATATAAGTACACTGCCAAATACATATATGTAAATCGATTTACTTGGCAAAGAATTTATTTTCAGATTATCTCGTCATCAAACCACCCCTGCCTGACAGCACGGCCAGGTCCTCTATAAAGGCAGCACTGCATGTAAAGTGAACCTGTGCTTTGTTTATTTAGTGCAAAACAGTTTACCTAAAGCTGAACTCCAGGTATTTTTTGCAACAATGCAAGTGTACATATTCCATACCTGTAGGACTGCTGTGGAAGCAGAGGATCATTGTAGTCGTCCCGGCTTCAGTGATCATCATCTTCTGGGTCCTGTGCCTAGCGGTTGCCCTTTTTGCATAGTAAACACTTTTCAGTGAATACAATGCGTTCTTTGGACACTGTAAAATGACCGCCCTACCCATTGATTAAAAAAACAAAAATGCAAGGTGCCCCCCAAGGCAGATAAACACACAAATGGTGCAGCTTTGTAATCATTAATACACTAATGAATGTATGTTTTTAACCGCTTCCGGACCAGCCGCCGCAGTCATACTGTGGCAGGATGGCACTGCTGGGCGAGCCGTCTTAGCTGTATGTCGGCTCTTTAAGACGCTTTAGCGGGCACATGCCCGCAGCGTGTCTCTGGAGCGGATGCGCGTGACAGAGCGAGTACCAGGGTCTGTGTGTGTAAACGCCCAAATCCCGGTTCTCTCAGGGGAGAGGAGACAGATTGTGTGTTCATACTAAGTATGAAAATGGATCAGTCTCATCCCCCTACAGTTAGAACACAGTGAGGGAACACATTTAACCCCTTGATCGCCCCTAGTGTTAACCCCCTCCCTGCCAATGGCATTTATACAGTAGTCAGTGGCTATTTTTAGCTCTGATCGCTGTACAACTGTCAATGGTCCCAAAAAAGTGTCAGAAGTTTCCGACCTGTCTGCCGCAATGTCGCAGTCAGGATAAAAATCGCTAATCAACGCCATTACTAATAAAAAAAAAAATGCCATGAATCTATCCCCTATTTTGTAGACACCATAACTTTTGCACAAACCAATCAATATATGCTTACTGCGATTGTTTTTTTTTTTTTTGTTCTTTTTTACAAAAAATATGTAGAAGAATATATATTGGCCTAAACTGAGGAAAAAAATATTTTAGAAATTTTTTTTTTTTGATATTTATTATAGCAAAAAGTACAAAATATATATATTTTTTTTCTAAATTGTCACTATATTTTTGTTTATAGCGCAAAAAATAAAAACCGCAGAGGCGATCAAATACCACCAGTCTAAGATGAAAAAAACATTTTGACTTTGTTTTAAAAGTTAACAGTTAATCTGGCTTTACACGGATGGATGTTTGATGGATTGATTCCTGCTGAATCAGCCGAAGTTCGTTCCGTAGATAGACCTTTCGACATCACCCGGCTTGATTTTTTTCAATTGACTTTCAAGAGGAGGCAGACGGAAGATTCTTGGCTGAACAGTGGTCACATCCAATCAAATGCAGTCACCGTTCAGGAATTCTGTCAGCCGCGGTTGCTAGCTGTCAGTATAAGAGCTGTCACTGCAGAGTTGTCTATCCAAGCTGTTTATTGCGGAGGGGTATCGAGTGAATCTTAACCACTTCAGCCCCGGAGCATTTGGCTGGCCAAAGACCAGAGCACTTTTTTTGATTCGGCACTGCGACACTTTAACTGACAATTGTGCGGTTGGGCGGCGTGGCTCCCAAACAAAATTGACTTCCTTTTTTTTCTTTTGGTGGTATTTGATCACCTCTGTGGTTTTTATTTTTTGCGCTATAAACAAAAAAAGAGCGTAAATTTTGAAAAAAACTCATTATTTTTTACTTTTTGCTCTAATAAATATCCCCCAAAAATATATAAAAACATTTATTTTTTCCCTCAGTTTAGGCCGATACATATTCTTTTACGTATTTTTGGTAAAAAAAAAACGCAATAAGCGGTTGTGCGCAAAAGTTATAGCATCTACAAAATAGGGGATAATTTTATGGCATTTTTATTAATAATTTTTTTTTTTGTTATTAGTAATGGCGGCGATCAGCGATTTTTATCGTGACTGTGACATTATGGCGGACAGATCGAACGCTTTTGGTGCTATTTTGGGACCACTCACATTTATACAGCGATCGGTGCGATTAGAAATGCATTGATTACTGTGTAAATGTGACTGGCAGTGAAGGGGTCAACCACTAGAGGGGAGCTGAAGGGTTAAGTGTGTTCTAGGGAGTGATTCTAACTGTAGGGGGGAGGGGCTACATGTGTCACGACACTGATCACCTCTCCCGATCGCAGGAAGCTGTGATCAGTGTCCTGTCAATAGGAAGAATGGGGAAATGCTTGTTTACATCAGCATTTCCCCGCTCTTCCTCTCCGTGAGGCGATCGCGGGTATCCCCACGGTCAGGGTATCCCCGCGGTTCCGCAGGACCCGCGATCACACTCACGGAGCTTGCGGCGGGCACACGCGCTCCCACAATGTCTTAAAGGGCAATGTACAGGTACGTTAATATGCCTGTAGGTACCATTCTGCCAACGTATATCGGCGTGAGCCAGTCGGCAAGTAGTTAATGTGTATGGCAAGCTTTTACGTTTTTATTTCCATGTCTAACCATTTTCCATGGCTGTTGAGGTGTACATGGTGATCTATAACTATCATAGATGGGGCAGAGGTGTCTGTGATTGTCAGCTTTGCTTAACCTTCCCATGTTGTGTAAGAGGTAAGATGGCGGCACCCGATGGTGGAAGAAGTGGGTCTCTGAGAACAAACAAGGACAGAGTGTATGTTCACGGATTATGTACCATTTGAGTTGTGTGTTTTTGTTTTGTTTTTTTGTAGTAGAACTGTTGAGTTTTTATATTATAAATCATTGGCAAAAGAATGGGTTGCTTTAAGCTTTTTTAAAGAATATGTAAATCCAACATTTCATATCCCTGATATGTGCCTGTACCATGTGCTTGTATGAAAAAGTATCCTGCTCTGTTTTATTACTTCCTTTGTGTGAAATCCCTGGTGTTCCTGCCAGTCCTTCTGCTTTCCTATTTAAAACTGACCACATTAGGCAGGAAAGCACAGTAAGGGCAGTACTCTAGCTGTGCTGGGAACTCAGTGTACTGCTGTTTCTCCTCCCCCAGCTCTCTGTTCTCAGCTGCATAGCAGTTATGCGATCACTTATAAAACAGCGGAAAAAAGGTATTTCATTGAAAAAAAATTTTTTTATATGTATACACAAATGTGTATGTATGTTTACACATACTTTAAGCTTGTTGACTGTCTGCTAAAAGCTTGTTTAATCTATACTATATTCAGTAATCCCATACAGGAGTCGATGGGTGTTTTTTTTTTGTTTTAACCACCTCCCACCCGCCGTATAGTAAAATGACAGCAGGCGGATCCCCTCTTGTTCTGGGATGACATCATATGACAGCACCCCAGTCACACCGCTCTAGTGCACCCAGGGGGGGCGCACAGCGCGGCGATCGTGGGCACGCTGTGTTCCTTGGCCACAGTGTGACCCAATCTCGGTAAAGAGCCGATGACGGCTCTTCAGCCATGTGATCGGCTGTGTCCAATTGTAAGCATGGAAGTGCCGGTGATTGGCTCACCTCACACTGACAGTAAAGTGAGGAGAGCTGATCAGCGGCATCTCCTTGAAGGGGAGACCTGTACAGGTAATCAGGGCACTGATCGTCAGTGCAGCCCCAACAGTGCCCATCAGTAATGCCAATCTGTGCCCATCCGTGATGCCAGTCAGTGCTGCCTTTCAGTGCCTGCTCATCAGTGCAGCCTATCAATATGTAAACCCAACATTTCATATTCCTGATATGTGGCTGCTGTACCATGTACTTGTATGAAAAAGTATCCTGTTCTCCTTGTATTGCTTCCTTTGTTTGAAATCCCTGGTGTTCCTGCCAGTCCTTCTGCTTTCCTATTTAAAACTGACCACATTAGGCAGGAGAGCACAGTGTGGTCAGTACTCATCTCCATGCAGGGGAGACCTGTACAGGTAATCAGGGCACTGATCATCAGTTCAGCCCCAACAGTGCCCATCAGTAATGCCTGTCAGTGCTGCCTTTCAGTGCCTGCTCATCTATGCCCATCCGTGATGCCAGTCAGTGCTGCCTTTCAGTGCCTGCTCATCAGTGCAGACTATCATTGCTCATCAATGCCACCTTTCGGTGCAACATATTAGTGCCTCCTCTTCGGTGCCCACTCATCAGTGCCCATAAGTGCCACCCCATTAATGACCATCAGTGCCACCTCATCCGCGCATTTCAGTGAAAGAGGAAAATTACTTATTTACAAAATAAAACAAAAGAAACATTTATTTTATATTTTTGTTTTTGAAATATTCGGTCTTTTTTTAGTTTTTTTAGCAAAAAATAAAAAACCCAGTGGTGCCAGTGCCAGTGGTGATTAAAGTGGTTGTAAACCCTTACAAACCACTTTGACCTACAGGTAAGCCTAGATTAAGGCTTACCTGTAGGTCCAAGCAATATCTCCTAAACCTATATGGTTTAGGAGATATTTGCCCGAAAACGGGCACCGCTGTCTACGGCGCATGCGCCGTAGACAGCGGCGCGCAGGCGCACTGAGCGCGGCATTCTCAGCGACGGAGCTGCCGCGCGTGTCGGCTCCCGTGCGCATGCGCAGGAGTGACGTCATCGCAGCTTCGCCGAATGACAACGGCGGAGCTGCGAGACCCCACCAACAAGATGGATGCGGCGGACTACAGGGGACAGCGGCGACTTGGCTGGCTCCTGTGTCAGGTAAGTGACACATAATGGGCTACTATGCGATGCATAGTAGTCCATAATGCTTTGCCTTTGCAGGGAATGAAAGAGGAAGTAAACTCATCGGGGTTTACTTCCTCTTTAAGTACCACCAAAAGAAGTCTATATTTTGTGTGGAAAAAAATGATAAAAATTTTGCTTGGGTACAGTGTTGCATGACCGCGCAATTGTCATTAAAAATGTGACAGCGCAGAAAGCTGAAAATTGGCCCAGGCAGGAAGGGGATGAAAGTGCCCGGTATTGAAGTGGTTAAAGTCTTTAGTAAAGTCCATTATATTGTGGTGAAGTGATACTGAATGAAAAGAATCTGGTAGTTCCTGACAAAGCATATATTTCTATCAGACACTGATGTACAAGGTGTCAGTGTTAATTTTGTCGAACTAAAACATTTTAGTTGATTAATGAATACTATTTTAGTCGACTAAAATACGACTAAAACTAAAACAATTGATATGACTAAAACTAAAATGGGACTAAAACTAAAATGCCATTTTAGTCAAAAGACTAATGCCCCATACACACGGTCGGACATTCCGACAACAAAATCCATCGGATTTTTTATGACGGATGTTGGCTCAAGCTTGTCTTGCATACACACAGTCGCACAAAGTTGTCAAAAAAATCAGATCGTTCTGAACACGGTGACGTAGAACACGTATGAAGGGGCTATAAACGGGCCAGCAGCCAATAGCTTTCGTCTTGTAATTTTAATTCTGAGCATGCGTGGCAGTGTCCGTCGGAATTGTCTACACACGATCGGAATTTATGCGATCGGATTTTGTTGAAAATTTTAGATCCAGCTCTCAAACTTTGTGTGTCGGAAATTCCGACGGAAAAAGTCAGATGGAGCCCACACATGATCGGATTTTCCGACAACACGATCCGATCGCTCCTTTTCCGTCGGAAAGTCCGACAGTGTGTACAGGGCATAAGACTAAAACTAAATTGAAATTTGACTTCAAAATAAACACTGGTCTGTAGTGCATGTTCATACCTCAATACCATAAATAATATGAGATTTTTTACTCCAGCAGTATATAATGAGCTTGGAAATTGTAGAAAAATTGCATTACAATTTAATTACACCCATTCGATTTTAGATGACTAAAATGTACTGGAGATTTAGTCGGCTAAATACGACTAAAAATAAAACAATTGCAGAAGACTAAAATGGGACTAAAACTAAAATTGAATTTTAGTCCTAAGACAAAATTTGCTGCCAAAATGAATACTGCAAGGTGTATGGTTGCTGCATGTCGGTTATTTCTATATACAATCAGCTGTTCTTTTGCAATGAGGCTGTTCAGATCTCTGATGCATGGCCTCATCTGCAGGATGCTTGCTCTCGCTCAGAACATGTTCTTGGCAGTGATGCGGACTTAATGCGACAGCGTTCCCTGACAACACACTGATCTCACTAATAATGCTGCGCCAGAGGCTTTAATACACAGCCGTAGAGGGACCCTTCTGATCTGTGCTGCTGACAATTCACCGGTGTGTTGTAACAGTTTACTCTTTATATATTGACTCTGAGCATCACAGCTGATTAGTGTTCTTTATGTTCCACTAAAGAGATACCAGAGGCATAGAGAGAGATTGGCTGTAGCCAAGCATGTAGTCATGTAACATGTGTAAGGGATGGTAGAGATGGTCACCTGTGCATCCTAATGCTAGATTAGAGTTGCTGTTATTACAAATGTACACGATATTGTTAAAAGTATTGGGACACCTGCCTTTACACACATGAACGTTAATGGCATCCCAGTCTTAGTCTGTAGGGTTCAATATTGCGTTGGCCCACCCTTCACAGTTAAAGTGGTTGTAAACCCTTACAACACACTTTGACCTACAGGTAAACCTAGATTAAGGCTTACCTGTAGGTCCAAGAAATATCTCCTAAACCTATACGGTTTAGGATATATTTGCCCGAAGACAGGCACCGCTGTCTACGGCGCATGCGCCATAGACAGTGGCGCGCAGGCGCACTGAGCGCGGCATCTTCAACGACGGAGCTGCCGCACGTGTCGGCTCCCATGCGCGGGAGTGACGTCATCGCGGCTTCGCCGAATGACAGCGGCGGAGCTGCGAGACCCCACCGAGAAGATGGATGCTCCGGACTACAGGCAACAGCTACAGGGGCTCCTGTGTCAGCTAAGTGATACATAATGGGCTACTATGTGATGCATAGTAGTCCATTATGCTTTGCCTTTGCAGGGAATGAAAGAGGAAGTAAACCCATTAGGGTTTACTTCCTCTTTAAAACAGCTTCAACTCTTCTGGCAAGGCTGTCCACAAGGTTTAGGAGTATCTATGGGAATGTTTGGCCATTCTTCCAGAAGCGCATTTGTGAGGTCAGGCAATGATATTGGATGAGAAGGCCTCTAATTCATCCCAAAGGTGTTCTATTGGGTTGAGGTCAGGACTCTGTGTAGGCCAGTCAAGTTCCTCCACGCCAAACTCGCTCATCCATGTCTTTATGGACCTTGCTTTGTGCACTGGTCCAAATCATTTGGTGGAGGAAGAATTAGTGTGGGCTTGTTTTTCAGGGGTTAGGCTTGGCCCCTTAGTTCCAGTGAAGGGAACTCTTAAGGCATCAGCATACCAAGACATTTTGGACAATTTCATGTTCCCAAAACAGTTTGGGGATGGCCCCTTCCTGCATCAGTGCACAAAGCAAGATCCATAAAGACATGAATGAGTGAGTTTGGGGTGGAGGAGCCTGACTGGCCTACACAGAGTCCTGACCCCCAACCCGATGGAGCACCTTTGGGATGAATTAGAGGGGAGACTGCAAACCAGGCCTTTTCATCCTGACCTCACACAAATTTTCTTTTGGAAGAATGATCAAACATTCCCATAGACACGCTCCTAAACCTTGTGGACAGCCTTCCCAGAAGAGTTGAAGCTGTTATAGCTGCAAAGGGCAGGCCAACTCAATATTGAACCCCACTAAAACTGGGATGCCATTAAAGTTCCTGTGCATGTAAAGGCAGAGAAATAGATGTAACCTCCATAGCAATAATCATAGTAGTGGATATGTAAAGAATTGTACCATCATCCAGAAACGAATGCCCCGTACACACGATCTGAAATTCCGCCAGCAAAAGTCCCATGTAAGCTCTTGGTCGGAAATTCCGATTATGTGTATGCTCCATCGGACTTTTGCTGGCGGAATTCCCGCCAGCAAAAGATTGAGAGCAGGTTCTTAATTTTTCAGTCAGAAAAAGTTCAGATCGGAAATTCCGATCGTCTGTACCAATTCCGACGCGCAAAATTCCTACGCATGCTCGGAAACGATTCAACGCATGCAAGGAAGCATTGAACTTCATTTTTTCGGCTCATTGTAGTGTTGTACGTCACCGCGTTCTTGATGATTATTATTATTATTATTATACAGGTTTTATATAGCGCCAACAGTTTGTGCAGCATTTTACAACATGAGGGCAGACATTACAGTTACATTACAATTTGGTACAAGAGGAATCAGAGGGCCCTGCTCATTAGAGCTTACAATCTAAAAAGGAAAGGTCAATTGATACAAAAGGTAATAGCTGTGGGGGGAGGCCGAAAATGTTCCCGAGACCTTTTGTGTGACCGTGTATGCAAGCCAAGCTTGAGCGGAATTCCATTGGAAAAACCATCCAAGTTTTTCAGACGGAAAATCCGCTCGTGTGTACGGGGATAAGAGATATGGGGATTGGTGGATCGATTTTGTTACCATGCTTTTAATCTGTATTTGATTATTTGCTATGTTTTATTAATTATGGATTCATAAATCTTTATATAGTTTTCTATATACTTGTTCATACATTTGAATTTATTTTTGTTTCATTTTTACCGAGATAGTCCAATCGCTCTTGTCCTCTAAGGTAGGATCGGTTGGGGACCAAGCTACCGATCCCCATATCTCTGCGTGGAAAGGCAGGCGTCCCAATACTTTTGTCAACCGTGTATTTACAGTGTCTTATTGGTTTGTTGAAGTAAAATAGGTTACAAAATTCCCCTTTCTAGTTGAGTGTCTTGGGATAGCCTGCTACTCTCCTTTCCTTTCTTCCCAACCTGGTGTTCTAGGAACACCTCCTAAGCCTTGTGACTTTGTTGGCCAGGTATTCTCATCTTCTTTTCATCTAATGCTGACCATGTAGGTAACAATTTGATGATCAATATGTGTCTTTCCAAAATGGGTTACTCTTAGTGTAGTTCAATCAATAACAGTTTCCAGTAAAGAGTAATAAATGCGGAAAATACAATTAAAAACCATTAAAAACAACACAAGCAAGCTTTTTTAATTGGCTGCAATGAATGGTTTCTTGAGCAAAAGATGTTTTTTTTTTAAGTATTTAATTGAATCTGTGATTGATTATTTTGTAATGTACAGCCAATATGAGCAATAACGTTTTGTAGAACACAGAATGGCATTTCTGCGGAGCCGGGTCTGGGAGCCGGGTCCTGAATGTGGTTGAATTTTTAAGATACAATGTCAATTAAAGGTAAACTGAGCAGACTTCAACTGATGATTACGTTGGCCTTGAGTTGATGTTCAATTTTCCGGCATTTCCAAACAAAATATGACATTTTAGGCAAACAAAGGGATTAAAAAAAAAGATGTACCGGTCCTCCCCATGTTCCCACCCCCAGGAACACATGACAACCCCCAGCACTCAGTACAAAGAATAGGTTCACTTTAAGTATGATGAAGTGACAAGGGGCTACATGCTCATCTGCTGGTGAGGAAGATACTCTTGGCCACAAATAGAAGATGCTGTTGGGAGACAAACTGCTCATCCCACCCAAATGGCAAGCCCAACGCCCAACAGCTCTATCTAAGGGTATTTAACCACCTCAGCCTCGGAAGATTTTGCCCCCTTCCTAACAAGAGCACTTTTTGCGATTCGGCACTGCGTTGCTTTAACTGACAATTGCGCGGTCGTGCGATGTTGCACCCAAACAAAATTGACGTCCTTCCCCCCCCCCCCCCCCCCCACAAATAGAGCTTTCTTTTGGTGGCATTTGATCACCTCTGTGGTTTTTATTTTTTGCGCCACAAAAAAAGCGCCAATTTTGACAACGCAATATTTTTTACTTTTTGCTATAATAAATATCCCCAAAAGTATATAAAAAAGATGATTTTTTTTCCCTCCGTTTAGGCCAATATGTATTCTTCTACCGTATTTGCCGGTGTATAAGACGACCCGGCATATAAGACGACCCCCTAACTGTACAGGTTTTAAAAATGTTTAGCCCGTACTCACCGTTTAAGATGACCCCCCATTCCGAGGCTTCCGACGCTTCATATCCCTCTTCTTCGTTCTTGCTGGAGCCATTTCCTTCTTCCTTCTTATGGTGCTGGAGCCAATCACGGCGAGCAATGTATTCTATTAATGAATACAAAGCCTGCTGGGATTGGCGGAGGCTGTAACATCATCAGCCCGCGCCTCTCTCACTCTCAAAGCCAATCGGAGCAGGCTACTGTGTGTAGCCTGCTCGGATTGGCAGAGATTGCTACTCCAATCCGAGCAGGCTCTGTATTCATTTGAATACATCGCTCACTGGGATTGGCTCAGTGGTACATACTGTATGTAGCCGAAGCTACATACAGTATTACCGGACATCCAGAAGGCATCCCAGCAGCTGACCCGGCGTATAAGACGACCCCTGCTTTTTGCCCAGTTTTTTTAAGTGTAAAAGGTCGTCTTATACGCCGGAAAATACGGTGCATATTTTTGGTAAAAAATCGCAATAAGCGTATATTGATTGGTTTGCACAAACGTTATAGCATCTACAAAATAGGGGATAGTTTTATGGCATTTTTCTAATTAATTTTTTTTTTTTTACTAGTAATGGCGGTGATGTGCGATTTATTTATTTATTTATTTATTTTTTATTAGGACTGCGACATTATGGCGGACACGTCAGACAATTCTGACACATTTTTGGGTCCATTAGCATTTATACAGTGATAAGTGCTATAAAAATGCATTGATTACTATAAAAATGTCACTTGTAGAGAAGGGGTTAATACTAGGGGGCTATCAAGGGGTTAATGTGTTCCCTATTGTGTGTTCTAACTGAAGGGGGGAAGGGACTGTGTAGGGGAGATGACAGATCTCTGTTCATTACCATGTGTGACCAGGATCCATCCTTTCTGCAAACCATCATCACAGGGGATCTCCAGCCACCCCCTTCTATGAATAATGGATAGAGTCATGCATTGCATGACTCTATCCATGTCCGCCGCCGCCACCCCTTGTTCGGGCATCCTGGCTCCTTTTCGAAGGTGTGTTTTTATAGTCTCTAATAGGCTTAAAATAAGGTGTGTTAGAACAGCTAATGAATATTCGCTTTCCTAACACTAAACCTCCTCTCCACCAATCAGGTGTGTGCGTCTGCTACACATCGCTTGATTAGCTGAAAGGACAGGCTCTGCGATTGGACACCTATCTGAATAAGGGGAGGAGACGGACATAGAACACAGGAGCCACTGTCTGCACATGAGCCGATGTCTGACCCACTGCAAGGTCCCTCCACTCGCCGCTGTCACCCGCATGCCTGACCCGCCACCGAGACAGGGTAAGTGCCAGGCAGACATGGTGTGGTCAGGGGGGTCACAGTGGCACTATTTGATGGGCACAGTGGCAGCATTTGGGGCACAGTGGCTGCATTTGATAGGCACAGTGAGGCTGCAATAGATTTTTTTTTTTCAGTAAGTTTGCGCCACTGAAAAAAAAGAAATTTGGAGCACTAGCCACCACTGCGCAGGGAGAACATGCAAACTCCGTGCAGGTAGTCTCATGGTTGGGATTCAAACTGATGACACTAGTTCTGCTAGGTGGAAGTGCTAACCACTTGGCTACTGTGCTACTCTTGTTATATTTCAGGCACGCTATTTTTCCTGATGCCCATAGTTACTGGAACAGAAAATAATGGGGAAGTCCCAAATTTTATAGTTGGCAACCCCAAAAGGAAGTGAAGAGAAATATTCCCTTCCTGTCATCTCTAAGCAATATTTTTACATTTACCGATGTAAAAAAAAAATCTTTTCAATTCCTACTCAGTCCATATACTTTAACAGGGCTTCAAAGACTATCTTTTTGGTTGCTGTTCTAACATCCAGCTAGAGAAATCTAACACAATATACCCATTCTGAGTTCAGCTCTCTCAACTCTCACCTGAACATGTCCTGATAAAGGGGGATCAGTAAAGCATCGAAACATTGTTTGGTATCTTTTTCTTGCAACAAAAAAAATTTGACCAAGCCTTTCAACCATACATCTAGATCTTTTTTAATTCTTTTAGGCTTACCATGGTCTTTTGGGGAACCTCCTCTTTGGGCTTATTGCATTTTAGAGAGTAGTCACCAAAATCTGGATCCAACATTCCAACAACATAGCTTCTATTTTTCAGAACTGTATTTTTTATTCTGATGTCAGTTCTCCCTCTACAGGCTGTCTGTACATTTAGTGTGATGAGCATCCCTGTTGGCTAAATAAGATCAGCCAGCTATATAGATATACAGACGGAATATAATTTTTTTCCTACTAGCAGTAACTTAACCCTATCCCCTATGTATAATATGGCTCAGTGTTGTACTAGCATGGACCCCATGGTAAAATAAGGATAAGTCTTTACAAGATGGGACATGGCTTCATCCTACATACTCTTGGTAAGTGTAGGAAATGGCTTGGGATTCATTATCTGAATTATAAACACAAAATCAGCTTTCACAGCACTTTGAAACCTGATGTTTTATTCTTAATGGTTTTGGATAGGTTGGGGAAGGTTCTGTTGTAGCTTTTTTTGAATAATAATGCAACCATTTTGATTTATTGCTATGGTCTTTCAGAGCACAGAGGGCACATGGTCCTATGGTCAAGTTCTCCCCTTCCCTTGGGCTCTTCCTTTGGGAGAGGCCAGCTAATACTTGAGTAGACCTCCCAAAGAATGAGGCTCACCTGGTTTTAGATGGGTACCATGAGTACCATGTTCTTTCCTTTTCAGACAGAGCAAGTCTAAGGCCCTACACCAGTGATGGCGAACCTTTACACTCCAGATGTTTTGGAACTACATTTCCCATGATGCTCATGCACTCTGCAGTGTAGTGGAACATCATGCGCAATGTAGTTCCAAAACATCCGGAGTGCCAAGGTTCGCTATCACTGCCCCACACCCTACTAATCATGGGAAAGTAAGGGCTACATGCATGTTCAAAAAATGCTTAGTGTGCCAAAGTGCAAGACATTGGCTGACTTTCTGGCTGGAGTGTTGCACGGTGGAAGGTTAGGACTAGTGTTTTTTCACTTTGGAAGAGGACCACATATTACACCCTGTGGTGCTTTTTTGTGTACTTTGCTTTTTGTGCACTAACATATTTTTATTGCGATTGGTGTTTGTTTTGTGTGTGTGTGTGTTCGCACTGCACCGCAAAACTTTATTTAATGGCCTAGATAAATGCGAACCTTCAGACTGTAGGGGATTCATTATATTCCTTTAGGAATTATTTTATACTTCTATTACCTGTTGGAAATATGTTTGCCCATCACTTTGTATAGAACAAACCTTACATTTGGAAATTCTGTACCGTTAGAGCTCATTCCAAACTTGCTGGAGTTATCACAGTTGCTTATGTGTATTGGGGGCTCCAGAATGTCTCTATTCACTATTTTTTTCCCCTTGTATCCTGTCCCCTGGGCCCCAAGAGACCGAAGGCTAATTTTATAGCAGAGTAGGAGGGACAGAAATATAATGGAATGTTATAACACCTTATAGGAAAACACAGTCACTTTTCATCCCCCCCATCCATCCAGATTTTAAAAATTGTACAGAGCTCCTTGTATAACTTTCACACAAAGAGGTGCTTTCTGTGCCCCTGCAACCGTTATAGCTGGATATCTGAACAGTGGAACATTAACGGTCTGCCCAGGACACAAAGCAGCCATGGTTCCATAGACAGGTCCTCACCTGAAATATCCCCAGGTCTTCTGAGTAATGAACTGTGTTTGAATGGATTTATGGAGCATAGCAGAAAATGTACAGCTTTTCATAGGAGAGGTTGTGCAGAAGTCTGTTTTAGAATGTGTGATGGTTTGTGCTTTGCTATAGCTGTGTGGGGGTTAAATTAACGTTATATTATCCCCCTGCTAGAACATCTGCAAACTCTGCCTAAGCCAAGGTCTTCCACTTACAGGGAATCTGATCCTTTCTATCATATGTTAGCTGTGACTTTGAGAATAAGAAATGAGCACATGGATGGGAATTTACAGGTGTTCATGTTATGTGCGCACTTGGAAACATAAACCCCAAAAGCCACAGTCCTTTTTTCAGTCCCCATTTTTTTCTTTGTCGCTTTTTGGTTGTCCATCTAATGCTTTTACCTAATCTCCTACACAGGTATAGAAAAGAATCGCCCCCTTTAAAATAATCATATTTTGTTTTGCAGCCTGAAATGACTAGATGCAGTTTTTGTTTTATTCCGCTGTATGTACTAGTGCAATTTATAACAACCAAGTAAAAGATATAATACCAACATATAAGTATGCTAAGAAATATATAAAAGAAGTGCAGAGCAACGGCTATGTGAATATAAAAAATATAAAAGAATGAGCAAAACAAAATAAAATTAATTAGTGCTCCACTCAAGTGTACTACATTTTCACACGCATGTGACAAATACTCATTGATCAAACAACAGTCCACAGAACTCGTGATCAGAAACGCCATATATTAATGTGAACAAATATCTAAAAAGTCACATATGAATAATGAAATCCGCTGTGTAATATAGTGAAAGTTCACAGTGCTTCCGGTGGCCCACCACTTTCAGGTGCAAGCCCTCCTCGCCTCAAATATTTGACCGATTCCTCCTATAGGTGGTGCAGCAAGGACTCCTTTTTCTACTGTCCAGGGGTATAGATGCTGCCTTTCCCTCCTCAATCCTCAGTCATCAGTATAATAAATGATAAAACAAAGTGGAAAGACCATAGTGCTCTCTGTTTTCACACATTTATTATAAACCAATAAGGATTAAACACATTCACAAGAGAATCTGGATAACATGCGTAAAAAAAAAAAAACATCAGCTCACCACGCTGATACTGGCAGTAATTGCATGACGTCATGGGCTTCAGCTCCTCCCACCCATATGTGTTACGCCCTCCGATTTGGCTTTTTCAGTAGCCGCCTACTGAAGAACTGGTGCTTTTAGTGAACACACAAAAGAAGTGTTACCAGCAATTTATGCCTGGGTTATAAGACACATAACACTTTATTAGTAGGGTTGAGTTAGTTTCGCTAATCATAATTTTTATCATCATAATAACACCAAAATGTCATAAAAAATTTCAAAAACATAATCAGAGTTGGAAAAGGGACCCCACCCCCATGTCAGTATTTTGTTGAACCACCTTTTGCTTCAATTACAGCCTTTAATCTGTTGGGAAATGTCTCTCTACTAACTTTTCACATCTAGACTTTGCAATATTTGCCCACTCTTCTTTGCAGAACTGCTCCAGCCCAGTTAAATTTGATGGTGACCATTTGTGGACTGCAGTCCTTCAAGTCATTCCACAGATTTTCAATGCGGTTTAAGTCTGGGCTTTGACTAGGCCATGCAAGGACATTCACCTTTTTTGTCCTAAAAACCACTGTGTTGTCATTTTCGTTTTGTGCTTTAGGTTATTACCATGTTGGAAGGTAAACCTTCTTTCCATTGACAACTTTCTGGCAGAGGGTAGCAGTTTTCCTCGAGAAAATGATGGTATTTTTCCCCATCCATCTTTATGCTATCCTGACAACAAGTGCTCCGGTCCCTGCTGCAGAGAAACGCCCCCATAACAGGATATTACTCCCTCCATGCTTTACTGTAGGAACGGTGTTATGTGGATGGTGAGCTGTATTGGCTTTCCACCAGACATATCGTTTGGTGCTGAGGCCAAATTATTTTAATACATTTTAGTCTCTTCTGACCATAACACATTTTTCCATGTGGCTTCAGAATCTAGAAGGTGCATTTAAGGTGGTCAGCTGAGACTAAAATGTAATTATTTGGCCTCAAAACCAAACTATATGTCTGGCGGAAATTCAGTACAGCTCACCATCCAAATAACCTTGTTTCTACAGTAAAGTGTGGAGGTGGTAATATCCTGTTATGGGGATGTTTATCTGCAGCAGGGACTGGAGCACTTGTCAGGATAGAAGAAAAATGGACGGGGAAAAATTCTTGAGGGAAAACTGCTGCCAGCATGACAATGACCCAAAGCACAAGGCAAAAATGAGCACACAGTGGTTGAAGGAGAAAAAGGTGAATGTCCATGTATGGTTTAGTCAGAGCCCAGACCTAAACCGCATTGAAAATCTGTGGAATGACTTGAAGACTGCAGTCCACAAACGGTCACTATCAAATTTAACTGAACTTGAGCAGTTCTACAAAGAAGAGTGGGCACTTTGTTTAAGTTCTAGATGCGCATAGTTAGTGACATATCCCAGCAGTCTAAAGGCTGTAATTAAAGTAAAATGTGGTCCAACAAAATACTGACATAATTGGTGTTATATCTTTCACTTGGATGTTATAAGTTGCACTGAATAAATACAGCTGGATAAAACAAAAACTGTCTGTCTTCAGTTCAGGCTGCAAAGTAACAAAATGTGAATATTGTAAAGGGGGGTAATTCTTGTGACGGGAGTCACTTTGGGCGGGGGGCTTGTGGAACCCAGCTTACCTTGGAGAGCACTGGAATCTCCTTGTCCAGCTCCCCTGGCCCCTCTTATGTGTAAGTTATCCTGTGTCTATTAGGGGCACAGGGTGCCCGAGAATCCCAGTCTTATATGCACAAGTCAGACTCGCTGTACAACCACAATGGAATGTTTTGTGTTTGTGTATGTTTGTGTGTAATATATATATAATATATATAAAATTAGTCCCATACTGTTGTAGACTCTTTACTAGATCATTTGAGGTGTGGCTGTATCCCATTGTTCTCTCCCTCTCTCCCTCTCCCCCTCTCCCTCTCTCTCCTGCTCTCTCTCTCTCTCCCTCGTGCTCTCTCTCCCTCGTGCTCTCTCTCCCTCTCTCCCTCAGGCTCTCTTTCCCTCGTGCTCTCTCTCCCTCTCTCTCTCTCTCTCGTGCTCTCTCTCCCTCTCTCTCTCTCGTGCTCCCTCTCCCTCTCTCTCGTGCTCTCTCTCCCTCTCTCGTGCTCTCTCTCTCTCCCTCTCTCGTGCTCTCTCTCCCTCTCTCTCTTGTGCTCTCTCCCTCTCTCTCTTGTGCTCTCTCCCTCTCTCTCTTGTGCTCTCTCCCTCTCTCTCTTGTGCTCTCTCTCTCTTGTGCTCTCTCCCTCTCTCTCTCGTGCTCTCTCCCTCTCTCTCTCGTGCTCTCTCCCTCTCTCTCTCGTGCTCTCTCTCTCTCATGCTCTTTCCCTCTCTCTCTCGTGCTCTCTACCTCTCTCTCGTGCTCTCTCTCTCTCGTGCTCCCTCTCCCTCTCTCTCGTGTTCCCTCTCCCTCTCTCTCGATTTTCCCTCTCTCTCGTTTTCCCTCTCCCTCTCTCTCGTTTTCCCTCTCCCTCTCTCTCGTGCTCCCTCTCCCTCTCTCTCGTGTTCCCTCTCCCTCTCTCTCGTTTTCCCTCTCCCTCGTTTTCCCTCTCCCTCTCTCTCGTTTTCCCTCTCCCTCTCTCTCTCGTGTTCCCTCTCCCTCTCTCGTGTTCCCTCTCTCTCTCTCTCTCTCTCTCTCTCTCTCGTGCTCCCTCTCCCTCTCTCTGGTGCTCCCTCTCCCTCTCTCTGGTGCTCCCTCTCCCTCTCTCTGGTGCTCCCTCTCCCTCTCTCTGGTGCTCCCTCTCCCTCTCTCTGGTGCTCCCTCTCCCTCTCTCGTGTTCCCTCTCCCTCTCTCGTGTTCCCTCTCCCTCTCTCGTGCTCCCTCTCCCTCTCTCGTGCGCCCTCTCCCTCTCTCGTGCGCCCTCTCCCTCTCTCGTGCGCCCTCTCCCTCTCTCGTGCGCCCTCTCTCTCTCTCTCTTGCTCCCTCTCCCTCGTGCTTCCTCCCCCTCCCTCTCTCTCGTGCTCCCTCTCCTGTGCTCCCTCTCTTTCTCATGCTCCCTATCTCGTGCTCTCTCTCCCTCTTCTCCCTCTTGTGCTCCCTCTCCCTCTCGTGCTCCCTCTCCCTCTCGTGCTCCCTCTCGTTCTCCCTCTCGTTCTCCCTCTCGTTCTCCCTCTCGTTCTCCCTCTCGTGCTCCCTCTCGTTCTCCCTCTCGTGCTCCCTCTCGTTCTCCCTCTCGTTCTCCCTCTCTCTCCCTCTCGTTCTCCCTCTCTCTCCCTCTCTCTCCCTCCCGTTCTCCCTCTCTCTCCCTCTCTCTCCCTCCCGTTCTCCCTCTCTCTTCCTCTCTCTCCCTCTCGTACTCCCTCTCTCTTCCTCTCTCTCCTGTGCTCCCCCTCCCTCTCTTCCTCTCTTGTGCTCTCTCCCTCTTGTGCTCTTTCTTCCCCTCTCTCTCCTGTGCTCTCTCTTCCCCTCTCTCTCCTGTGCTCTCTCTTTCCCTCTCTCTCCTGTGCTCTCTCTTCCCCTCTCTCTCCTGTGCTCTCTCTTCCCCTCTCTCGTGCTCTTTCTTTCTTGTGCTCTCTTTCTTTCTCATGTTCTCTCTCTCTCTTGTGTTCTCGCGCTTTTCGTTCTTGCTCTTTTCGCTCTCTCTCGTTCGCGCTCTCTCTCTCGCTCTTCTCTTCTCTCTGGTTCTTGTTCTCTCTTCATTCTCGCTCTTCTCTTCTCTCTCGTTCTCGCTTTTTCTCTCGTTCTATCTCTTTATCTCTCTCTCGTGCTCGCTCACGCTCTCTCATTCTCTCTCTCGCTCTCTGTTCTCCCCTTTGGTTGTCTTGTTTTCTCTCTCTCTTGTTGCCCTGCTAGAACCGTTCAACAAATGATTGTTTAATCAATTTTTGGAGCCTCTATGACAATGTTGGGCTGAACAGAGCCCGCATCCAATCCGTAGCCCAGCAGGAGAGATTCAGCCATCTGTGCTGTTAGCAAGGATGGAGAAATCGGTTATTTCTTTTGTTCAGGCCATGGGTTGAACAAAGGAAATCTACACATCTATGGCCAGCCTTACTTAAAGAGTAACTTTGTTGAGGGAAGAAAAAAAAAAACCCAGCCCCCTCTGGGTGATCTATGTGCAGCTTTCCAGGGGTTTCTCGTCTGAAGGAATAGCCATTTGTTTTTTCTATGTCTTTTAGAAACTGATTATCTATGGGGGTGATTTTTTTTTCATTATCGATGCGCTGATACATCTGCAGGACAGCTTGTTCTGTTGAAAAACAACAGACATACTGGCCAGATCACCAGGTGAAAATAAAGGAAAAAAAGCCAAAAAAAGAGAAAAGAAAACGAATGCAGCCACAAAATGTAAGAACTGGTAAGCTGCAATATAATGTTTGCTTTTGGGTTTAATACCACTTTAAATTATTAACAAAAATATTTTTTAATGTATATTCTCTGCCCCACACGCTCACCCAATATCCTATCATTTTTAAATTCAATGTCTATGGAGCTGCACGCAAAGCATTCATTGGAGAAGTGACATGTACAGTGACGAGTTTATAAATAAATTAATTATTAGGCAGAGAAGGTAGCGTCCCTGCTGCGATTCCGTGTAATCCATGGAAGAGTCCCCTCTAACCTCCATCTGGCCGTTGCACACTTTCCTTTTGCAGCAAAAAACGCAACATATTTTTTTTACTTCTATTCTCCTATCCGTATATTCATACTTGCTGACTTTTTATTCCAGAAGAAGGGGAATAACTAGGTCATCTCCTGCCGCTTAATTGTCAAAGATAATAGGTGTGAGAGTGGTAAGTGGGCAGATCTACATGTATTAACCTTCAAACGTTGCCCAAACCCTGCCAGCCAGCTCTTCAGGAGACACTTTTGTTCTACTGATTTCAATACCACATTCCTGTACTGTAGTCGTTAATACAATGGAAAATACTTACCTGGAATACAAGTGAAATAAATGCTTTTCACTGCGGCCAAAATATTCCTTTGTGCTCAAAACATTCCCTTGGTGGTGTAATAAGTAATGCGTGGTTGGTTTGGTGACATAGTAGGGGCACAGCTTTGCAGATCATAGTTCCCCAGATGATGTTTAGATAGGAATTATTGAATGCAACTTTCTAAAATTTTATTTTTCCTGAAGCTGAACTCAATTCACCTCTGCATTCATTTAAGAGGAGCTTCTGCTAGGTTCCAAAAAATTAAGTGTAGCACTGACCCCGGAAGGAGCTGCTCGTTTTGTTGGGCTTACCGTTACCTTCTTGACCTTGTGTGCGTCTAGGGGTTTCCCGAGGTAGATGGCCCAAAGAATTGTAGAAACTGACACTGGATCCACTTTTGATATATTTATTTGACAACAAGTAGACAGAACAGTCTCTCAATGAAGGGTAGAGGGTTAGGTCGAAAGCCCAGGTACTCTTGGAGCTGCAAAAGATAGGAAGTCTCTCACTATAGAAATCCAGAGAATTGCCACTCACAACTGGATTCTCACAGTTACCGGATAGACCTCTTCTCACTAGGCCTAGCAGCCCATAGAGTTTTTGAATAAAGCGAAGCCTCTGCCACAGACTTGCATGTAGAACACTTGAATAAAGTCTCTGCCCCAGACTTGGATGTAACTGAAGGATGTAGATAAATTTAGGGAGCTATCATACGGTACCAGTATCTTGCAGCCGGTCCGGCGATACCGTATGAGTGTAGATTTGCTTGGTGTCTTTCAACTGAGCCCCCCGGCTCTTTCTGAGAAGCCAGCCTTATGCATGGCCTTCTCCCGAAGAGTCCTCCCCTGGTTGCTTCTCCAGCTGCTGGGCCTCTCCGCAGCTGAGACGGCACCGGACCACTTTTGAATCCTCCTTCCAGTTACTTTGCCTCGGGCTAGCCAGCCCTGAGACTTGGGATTGGATGGACCCACACCATGAGGACCATGGGGGCTGGTCAGGAGGACCAGGACCAAACAGACAGAAAGATCTTCTGGACCAGAACCCAGAAGCATGTGATGTGAGTACCTTAAGTACCCTTTCCCAGAATGCACAGCAGGACGACACTCCCACTGGGCTTGTTCCAAGAAAAAAATGGCACTCAATGCGCCCAGCTAAACTGCGTTCTCACACTTGCCAGTGGTGACAGCGACACCTGTGGCCAAGCTAGACTGGTACTGAAACCATAATTTGGTATAATGGACCCTAAAACCCAACTGTGGTTTTAGGAATTTTAAATAGAAAAAAAACACATAGCGCGTTCTCTTCAGGAGCCGGCGCTACATAAGTCAGCAGCTACAAATCCTGTAGCTGCCGACTTTTAAAAAACAGATACTCCTCTATCCAGGGATCCAGAGCTCCCCTCACCTGGTTCAGCGTCTTAACTGATCTTTGGGTCCCTGGCACTGGCATGTTAACTGTGGGGAGCCAGCTGCAACTCCCTGTGGCTTCACAGCCAGCTTCCCACTGCGTTTGCATGAGCCACACTGTGCCCTGTTAAAGTGGTTATAAAGGCAGAATGTTTTTTTTTTTTTTTTAATCATAACCACTTGCCGCCCATCATACAGCAAAGTGATGTCGGCAAAGTGGTTGTGATATCCTGACCGGATGTCATATGACGTCTTTCAGGATAACAACCAGATGCACGCCCTTCAGTCTCACACACCGCAACTCCAATCTAGGTAAAGAGTCTGACGGAAACTCTTTACCACGTGATCAGCCCTGTTCAATCACAGCTGATTACGGTGTAAACAGGAAGAGTCATTGATCAGCTTTTCCTCACTTGCATCTGTCAGACACGAGTAGAGGAGAGCCGATCAGCTGCTCGTCTGACGGGGGGTCTGTGCTAATTATCAGCGCAGCCCCCGAGGATGCCCACACTGGACCACCAGGGATGCCACCATGAACACCAGGGATGACCACCACTAGTCACCACCAGGTATGCCACCCATGGCCACCAGAGATGCCAATCAGTGTCCACAATGGATGCCAATCAGTGCCCACCAAAAATGCCTGACAATCAGTGATGCCCATCAGTACCATACATTAGTGTACATCAGTGCCGCCTTTCAGTGCCACCTATGTGTACCCATCAATGCTGCATTTCAGTGCCGCCTATCGGGGCCCCATCAGTGCCGCATATTGGTGCCCGTCATCGGTACCCATCAGTGCCACCTTATCAGTAGCCATCAGTGCAGCCCCATCAGTGCCAATCTATGTATATGGAATTTATTACTCTTGTGGGACTTTAAAGGGAAAAGGCTACTCTTGTAGTAATCGTAAGTACAATATTTATTAGAAAAGGTGTGGCTCTACAAAATTTGTACTGCGAAAAAAAAAATATATATATAGGATATGCAGGATGCGTGGACAATGAACATGCAATACAATACACAAGTTATAGTAAATAGATACTTCCAGAAATTAGACCTGTCCACCAACAATAGATCCCCCAGCAACAATAGATTCCCCCACCAAAACAATAGATCCATTTCAGCAACAATAGATCCCCCCAGCACTAGATAGAGCACCCCTCTCTCAATGGTAAACCCCCCCCCCCTCCACTAGCAACCATAGACACCTCCCTCACCAGTAGATCCCCCAGCAACAGTAGTCACCAAACTCAACAGTAGATCCCCAGCAACAGTAGTTACCTCCCTCAAAAGTAGATCCCCCAGCAACAGTTGTCACCTCCCTCAACAGTAGATCCCCAGCAACAGTTGTCACCTCCCTCAACAGTAGATCCACCATAAACAGTAGATCTCCCCACCTGCAACAACAGACCATCCCAACTATATAGACCCCTTCCAGCAACAAAAGATCCCCCAGCAGCTAGCATCAATAGATCCTCCAGCATATCCCAGTACTTCTTTCCATTATGCCCTGTACACACGGTCGTACATTCCAACCACAAAATCTTGTGTTGCATACACACGGTCGGACAAAGTTGTTGGAAAATCCGATCATTCGGAAAGAGGTGACGTTAGTTGCGTACTACAGGACTATGTAGAGGCTAATAGCCAATAGCTTTGGTCTCGTAATTTAATCTGAACATGCATGGCACTTTGTCCGTCGGAATTCTCTACAAACAATTGGAAAAAGTTTTTTTTTTTTTTTGTTGTCGGAAAATTTTAGATTCATCTCTCAAACTTTTTCTGTTGTGATTTCCGATGGAAAAAGTCCAATGGAGCCCACACACAATCAGATTTTCTGTCAACATCATCCGATCAGATCTTTTCCGTCGGAAAGTCCGACCGTGTGTATAGGGCATTACACACATAAAGTGCTAGAGGTGCTGGGAATGCGTTCCCACTGAAAAAAGCCCTGGATACAATTTTTTTGCACGTTTCCTATAAGATTGTACATCCCTTCAGGTCCACTTCAAGCCATACTTGGCTTTTCAGTTTTTCTTTGTAAATAATTTGTACATTGTTTTTTTTTTTTTTCTTTAAACTTTGACAGTATGGACAGTTTTATGTAGCTAAATGGCATAAAAATCCCAATTAAATCAATTTTAATTCCAGACTTTAACGTTATAAAATGTGGAAAAGTCATAGAGGTTTCACTACTCATGGAATTCCCTGTATACTGATGGTAAAACCATATTTCCTTTATTTGCAGCTGATTTCCCCCTGGGCTCCGGACATTTGTAATTTAGTAACTTTAAGTAATTTTATCCTGTAGAATTCTGTTCTGATAGTTGAATGTATATTTGCCACAGTGATTTATTTTTTAGCTGGTAAGCTTTCTGTGTGTTGACAGTTCTTGTGGTAAACTACTGAAAATAACAAGCAATTAAAAGCTGAATACCACAGGGACAGGAGATTTATTCCACCCTTCAATGTATTATGTCTGGGCATTGTGCTGACCTCCCCTATGATGGATAATTATGTTTTGCGAGGAACAGGAAAATGGTGTAAATTATTCTTTTACACTGTGTCATAATTGGATGGGATGAGGACTTGTTTGGTATGTCTTTATCAGCTTCCCATATGAAAAAAGGAATGAAGAACTACTCTGCTTCCCACTGGTCAAGGAAGTAAAGCAAAGCTGTTTTAAAGCAAATCTATGTTGTCAGAGTATTGAAATAATGCTCTGGAAGCTTCTTGTATACACCAATACGCTTTACTTTCATGGAGGATATTAGATCATGTCTTACAACATGGACACAGGAACTGAACAACAAACAAGTGCACTGAAAATAGATAGAAAATACATCCGGTTATATCATAGAATACATGAACTATACACTAGAATACTACAGCGCCACCCGCTGCATAGATAGGTATAACGCATACAGTATTGTCCGTTTATATAAGCAACCTTGCTGTTGTTCTTTCAACAATCTAAAGCCAAAAGCAAAACATGTATTGCAAGTTAACAGTCCTTAGATGCAGTGATTGCATTTGTTTTTGTTTTTTTAGCCATTTTTTCCCCCTTTATTTTAACATGGTGATCCTGCCAGTAGCACACTTCCTGTCGCTTCATGTCTACACTAATATCTCCATTGTATCTATAGCGGGAGCCATAGCTGTCACACAGCTTGGACTTCAAATATGTTTGTCTTTTATTCTCTGTTACATGGTAGACTGATGGGATTAGTAGTTTACACAATAAGGATAAGGTTATTTGTGCTTTCATTTAGGCCTCATTCACACCTATCTCTACACCTGTGGACTGTGGACTGTATTCGCCTGCACAAGATGGATAGGTGTTCCGTGCATCCACACGCAAACAGTCCCATTCATGGCTATTGGGAAGCAGCAGCTGCACGGACACAGCGTCTGTTCCCAATTTGACAGCTGTGCAGGTGTGTGCCCCTGAACACCCCTTCTATGTTGTGGGACACACACTGCAACTGCATGGCTGTGAAATTGGAACCAAATTATGAATCACTGGATCCTGGTGATCCTGGATCCAAGATGGCGGAACAGAAGCATGGGGAAAATGTTTGTTTAAAAAATAAATAAAAATCAGGAGTGCTTTACTGAAGGATTAAGTGACAATACAGAAAAGTAAATAAGACAAAAAATCATACACAGCAAACATGGTGTACTGAAAGAAAATGAACATCAATGAAAAGACAATTCTTATCTAGGCAAGACTAAGCAATCAAACCATAAAACAGGTCGTTCTCATGACCGTGTCAGGACCAGAGCCCGAGGGGGGGGGGGGGGGGGGGGGAGTGAGCGCCAGGGGAGGGGAAAAGTGTCTGGAGCAGCAGGGCAGTCACAGTTTAGTGTCTGCCCACCAGGCAGTGAGAGAGAGGAGGGGGGAAGGCAGTCTATTGGGATGTCCAGGACAACCACACCTTATCAAACTTCCAGGAACAATCACAGCTAATGTATGTTAGTTTGTAAAGGGGCAATGTGACATTGATTCTATATTCCCAGGAGGACAGGGCAGGGGGTGACCATTTACAGAGAATTTCCTTCTTGGCATAGAACAGGAGGTATGAGAGCAGTAGTTTACTATGATAGGGTCGTTGTTCATCTTCATGGAACCCTAAAAGGGACAGCTCAGGTGATATAGGGACAGACAGTTCAAGCCGGAGATTTAGTTGTTCAAAAATCCCAGACCAGAAGGCAGAGACAACAGGGCACTCCTAGAACATGTAAAGGTATGTGCCCAATTGTGTCCGACAGTGGTGACATTGTGGGTCCTGGTCAGGGTACATCCTATGCAACATTGCAGGAGTAAAATAGAAACGATGCAAGAACTTTATTTGGATCAGTTTGTCACCGGAGGAAATTACCAGCTTGGGTCCCTGTTCCAGCCACTTCACCCAGTCCTCCCTATCTAGGGCGGGAATGTCCAATTTCCATCTGTCCCAAAGTTTATCCATCATGGGGGACTCAGTGGTCAGCAGAGTACTGTAGAGGGCAGACAGAGGCTTCTCCAGACCAGCAGGTCCTCAACTGGGTCTAACTGGAGGAGGGGGGGCTCGGGAAACTGGGCCCTAGCAGCATGGTGAAGTTGGGCGTACCGGAAGAACATCCAACCAGGCAGATTATGCAGATTAGAGAGCTGAGAAAGTCATTAGTGCCCCCTCAGGCATGATATCGCTCAAGGTCCTGATGTCATATCTAGCCCATACCTGAGGGTCTGGAATTGTCCTGAAGTGAGCCAAGTTAGGGTTACCCCAGAGAGGCTGGACAGGAGACCTGGGCCCAGCCCGTAGGAACTGACATCTAGCCGCAGCCCACACCCTCAGTGTCATTCTAGTTGGGTCGGATATCTCAGCATAGGCCCCCACACCTCTGTATACTAGGTTTTGTAAATCCTGCATTGAGCCTAAGTGGGCTGCCTCTATGCATACCACAGCATTGGAACGTGAGCCCTCGAACCACCAGAACATCGTGACCAGGACCGCCACCCAGTAATAAACCTGAAAATTATGCATGGCCAGTCCCCCAGAGATGCCCCAGCAACTGAAGCGTGAGACCTGGCTATCCAGTGGAAAAAGGACTGACTTCATCCAATTTATACGAATACCTGAAAATTTTCTAATTTTGTTAAATATTTCCAGGGCTGCTACGTGTGCCTCTATGCAGCAGGAAGGGATCCGAGATCCTATCATTAGTACACACCCTCGCTCTCGGCTCTCTATAGAGCAACTGGATCCAGCGCAGAAATTTTGGGCTAAACCCAAAACGTTGCAGCACCTCCCAAAGCCAGGCCCACTCTACCGAGTCAAACGCCTTTTCAGCGTCCAGGGAGGCGATCACTCGGGAGCGTACGTTGTCATGGGTTAGTGATGAGTTCAGAAAAAGACATCTGATGTTTATATCTGTGCCCTTGCCCGGCACAAATCCATTTTGATCGACATGGATCAATGTGGAAATAACTGAGGATAATCAAGATGCCAATATTTTAGCCAAGACCTTGGCATTCACATTGAGCAAGGATATAGATCTATAGGAGGCGCATTCCTGTGGATTCCATCTTAGTAAGCTGAGAAGAGGGCCTTGAGTCTAGAGGCTAGGAGATCAACATGCTGAGAGTAAAACTCTGTTGGCAGTCCATCCGCACCTGGGGTTTTTCCACTTTGCAACCCCCCCAATGGCAGCCTGGACCTCCTCAAGTGTGATGCCTTCTTCAAGTTGGTTTCTGTGACTGTCTGACAAAATAGGGAAGGGAATAGGTCCCAAATACTCCTGCAATTCAGAAGGGGAGAACTGTGCTCTAGAGGTGTATACCTCCTGAAAGAATTCAGAAAACCAAGAGTTTGTCCTCAGGAGAGGACAGCATCTCCCCCTGCACATCACATATGCTTGCTATATGAGTGATCCCTGCCTGGCCTCTGGCCAACCAAGCCAACAGTTTCCCATTCTTGTTACCAAATTCAAATAGCCTTTGCGTGGCGTACAAAATAGATTTTTTAGTTTGCTCAATGTTATACAAGGATAGTCCTCTCAGCGCCAGGTCAGATGGTTAGCACTGGTCAGAAATTTAATATAGGTTGCCTCTCGTCTACTAGCCTCATTCTCCAATGCCTTCAGGTACCGAGAAGCCTCCCTCTGCACAGTAGAGATTCGGAAAACACACTGCCCCCTGATCCAAGCCTTAAAGGCATCCCACAGTGTCCCAGCATTAACACAGTCTCTACTCGGAGCCCAGTATTTACAAATGGCTTCCATCATCGGCTCCTGTATCCTATCATCGAGTGCCCAGAACTTGGACAGACGCCACAGCTGTAGACCAGGCGGTTTAGCTAGGGAGATGGTAAGGCTAAGGGGGGCGTGGTCTGAGATCCCCCTGGGTAAGTGTCAAGCTTCCCTTGTCCAACGCAGAGCACCAGACGAGGTGTATACTAGGTCAATGTAAGATAGGGTTCGGTACATGGTAGAGTGACAGGTGATGAATTCCCTATCATGGGGGTGAAAATGGCTCCACACATCTGTCAACATTAACATGTTTGCCCATTGTTGAAGACCTGAGGAGGGACGGGCCATAGAGTTGAGTCTGTCCAGGTCCTGAGAGGGCACCAGGTTAAAATTCCCAAATATGAAAATCCCCGAAGTGTCATAACCCATCACTATTTGCATGTCATATAGGGTCTGTACATTTGCAGGAGGTGACAGATACAATCCCACTGAAACCACAAGACCATGTAGAAGCACATACCCTCCCCCGGGGTCCGTACGGACATCTAAAATTTGGAATGGGAGGGATCTATGAATCAATATACTGACTCCTCTAGCATATTGTGAATATGTGAAATGGTAGTGGTTCCCCACCCATGCCCTCCTGAGGCCAAGGATCCTGGATCCAACCAAGTGGGTCTCTTGAAGAATACAAATCTGAGGGACATACTTCTGTAGAATTGTAAAAACAAGGGACCTTTTAATAGACGAGTTCATGCCACTAACGTTCCATGAGATTATAGAAATATTAGACATCGCTAAGCGGTGAGCAGAAAAGGACAGGATGGGCGGCCCCCCTTCCTCATCTGCCTATATCCAGGGGACAAAGGACAGGCCCCGCATGCTCTCGGCACCCCACGCATTGATTGGACAGACACTGTAAAGTGTAACACCATGTCAGGGAACACATGCAAGAAAGAGTGGGAGACAACAGGTCTCCAACAGATATAAGGCATTACCATGAACATTAAACATTCCCACAATATCTGCAATGGCAGAAAACAATTCCCCCCCACCCGGCATCCCCAGTAAATACAAGCGATGCATGTTATCCTTTAACCCCAACAGTTACAAAAGTGAAAATTGCGCAAACTTAATAACAGTAGAAAACTTTGAGAGAGGCATTGCCAGCAGGAACATCAGAGATGCTGGCGTGGAGCATGAAAACATGTTCTTCTGGATGTTCCCAGGGGCACAGTACTTGGTTACAGTATATAAACCTGAACATCATTTATAATCAGTGAAACAAAACTGATCGGAGCCAAAACCTGTGAATGCTGCAGGACATGGATCAGCTAGGTGCAGACATGACAGAGTGGGGCAGTGCTGTTCAAAGTCACCCATCAGTAAGCTCAACAGAGATATCAGTGGCAGGAGCTACTCCTTACCCGTGTCCGGCACACCCCAAGTTTCATCCAGAGCAGATAGCTTGCAAGGGAATGGAACAAAAAATAAAAAAATAAAATAAAAAAACAAAGAGTAGTCTTATGTGTAGCCATGTCAGAGATAATCTGCGTTAAGCTCCGAGAGCAAGGTGGAGACAGGCACATAAACAGCACTCCACCATGTAAATAAACATGGTGTCTAATCCCAAGGGTATGGTACCGCACACTTGGCAGGAAAGAGAATGCTATATTTGATTTTACATGCCAGTAATGCCACCTTAACCTGATCAAATGATTTGTGGAGCTTTTGGAACTTCAACTCACCAGCTCTGCGAGCTGCCAGAGGATCTCCTCCCGGTCCCGAAAGTTGAGCATCCGAAAGATCAGGGTGCTGGGGTTGGAGCCCGGTGGCCCAGGAACAGGAGGTATCCGATGGACACACTCCACAGTGAAATATGGGGAGAACTGGGCTGTCGGTAGCAGGTCTCCTCTACTAAAACCGATGGATTCTTCCCCTTGGCGCCCTCGGGCATGCCCACGATCTGGAGGTTGTTCCTCTGGTTCCTGTTTTTGGAATTGTCCACTTTATATTCCAGGGAGTGGACCTTGGTTTGTAAGGTACGGATGGAAGCAGTGTGCTCCGTGATGGTTTGTTTACATTGACAGATCCCCGTTCTGGCTCTCTGTGGAGCGAATGCGGCATGCCCTTCAGACATCGCGGCCGCTAGTCACGGGCATCGGCGTGGGGTTTTTTTTTGGTGGTGGGGTGGGGGGGGGGCAGGTACCTAGTTTTGACAGGAAATCTGGTTCCACTCCCGTTTGTATCACCTAGGCAATCCGAGCGGATGTTTTCCTCATCCCTCCCCCGTCTGCAACCTTCTGGGACACATCAGTATATGCACAGTGTGCAGCTGGCTGTGAAGCCGCACAGTTAAGATGATAGCCAAGGACCCAAAGACCGGTTCAGATGAGGACGGTGCTGGATCCTTGGACAGGTAAGTGTCTGTTTATTAAAGAGGAGGTCCGCCCACCCACACATACTGCAGCTGCTGACTTTTAATAGGACACTTACCTGTCCTGGAGTCCAGCTATGTCGGCACCACAGCTGTTGTTTCCATCAAATGTCAGGGGCTGCCGCCGCCATTGCCAGTGAGGGAACCAGGCAGTGCAGCAATACGGCTTCACTCCGGGTCCCTACTGCGCATGTGCAAGGCACCACTGTACTCTCCTACTGGCCCGACACTGCGGGAAGGAGGAGGGAGCTGCTGATGTAATTCGCTGTGGCCAGGTCTCCCAGAAGTGGGGGCAGGGTACCTGTAAAAAACAGGTATCCGCACCCCACACCCCCGAAAGGTGCCAAATGTGGCACGGGGAGGGGGGGGGCAACGACAAATGAGCAGAAGTTCCACTCTTGGGTGGAACTCTGCTTAAAATTTTAGCAAATCTGACTGAGGCTCCTCTTTAATGGCACCCCATTCATCTGAAAACACAGTGTGTTATCGGGTAAGGAGAACTTCCCTGCGGCTGCATTTTTAAAAAGGCTAGGTCTACAAAAGATCTGGGGTTAGAGCTCACAGCAGTGAAGTAAAGAAGAAAGTCATATGCTTGGGCGGGCATACACATGTATATATTATAATTGTGTATGTATATATGTGTTATCGTTACATCAGGGTCACCCCAGAGAGCCCCCCCACATCAGGGTCCCCAGAGAGCCCCCCGAATCATAGTCCCCAGAGAGCCCCTCCGCATCAGGGTCCCCAGAGAGCCCCCCGAATCAGGGTCCCCAGAGAGCCCCCCCGCACATCGGGGTCCCCAGAGAGCCCCCCCACACCTTGGGTATCCCCAGAGAGCCCTCCCGCACATCAGGGTCCCCAGAGAGCCCCCCCGTACATCAGGGTCCCCAGAGAGCCCCCCCGTACATCAGGGTCCCCAGAGAGCCCCCCGTACATCAGGGTCCCCAGAGAGCCTACCCCTTACATCGGGGTCCCTAGAGAGCCCCTTCCTTACATCTCTTTGCTCTCTCACCTGCCCGGCTCTACCGTACTGCCTGCCTACTCTCTGGTGCTGCATGGTGCACTCGCGGCCCGGCTGCAGAGAGGCCATGGCCGTCTGAGAGACTCGGGGCTATGGCCCCCAGATTCTGAGCTATAGCCCCAAAAGCCACCCTCTAGCAAGGCCCCTGATGCGTAGGCTGTCCTCTTACTTTCTGTGAAGTACACACCCTTCTGAGCTTTTTTTTTAGGGGGGGGGGGTGCAGCCTGGAGTTGCACTATAACCATTTTCATCAATGGATTATATGCAATTAAAATTTAAAACATTTTCTAAACCCTTGAAGTAAATAAAGGAAAGCTAATTTTTTTTTTAAATACACTTGCACCTGGTTGGTCTGTAAATTCATTTTTGCCTCCATAGGGCTGGTAATGGTACACAATTTACCAGTTTAAAAATTGTATCAAATACTTACTGTAATTTTCCTTCCCTGACGCCAATCCATATATATATGCTGCCATGTTGGTATCAGGAAATGGAATATTGTATCTAGTAATTACCAAAAAATTTCCATTCCTAATGACAGCCCATGTGTTTTGTGCCATGTTGGTATCAGGAAAATGGTATCAAATACTTACAATAATTTTCCTTTACTTTCCTGATGCCAATCCATATGTATACTGCCATGGATTGGCATCAGGAGATTAAAATTAGGGTAAGTATTTGATACCATTTTCCTAATGCCAACATGGCAGCATACATATGGATTGGCATCAGGAAAGGAACATTTCGGTAATTATTTGATACACTTTTCCATTTCCTGACTTTAACATGGCACCATACATATGGATTGGCATCAGGAATGGAGAATTTTGGTAATTAGATACAACTTTCCATTTTCCTGATACTAACATGGCACAATACATATGGATTGGCATCATTAAGGAAAGTCAATTCAGACACCTGTAAGTAGTTATAATTGCAGAATATTGTTTCAATCTTTTTTTTTTTTTTTTTTTTTTTTTGTCTGTCTGGCGCTCCGCTTTCTTTAACTTTAAAATCCACAGATGTGTTACATTTCCTGTTTATCTCCATCAGGGTCTTGACAGCTTCAGACTTTTGCTTTGTTTCATGTGAATGTAATTAAGGATTCCCCCCATCAAAGCCAGGCTCTGAATGACTATTGAATACTGAAGCATCATATGATGATAAGAGGGTCAGAGGCCAAGTGTCTCGGCTGGGTTTTAGCATGTGATAATCCTCTTATGATAGAGGCTTCAAGAGTTCTTTTGGTTATCTCACAAAATGAGAACTTCATGGTGGACTGCATTAGTAAGATGGTAACTCCGTAAAAGCTGACCATTGTTTAAAAGCAAAAAAGTGTTACAAGTTGTCTATGAACTCTATTTGTCTCTTTGTGTATATAACACCAATGTTTACGGTACTGAAAGAAAGATTTTAGTATGTTCTCTGTAACAGCATACTTGAAGTTCTTATTGTTAAAGTGGTGTTGCCACCCAAAAAAAAAAAAAAAAAAATAGCTTAAAATTCATAAACAAAAAAATATGTTTTTTACTCACCTCTAAATGCCTGTTGCTAGGGGGTCCCTCCTAGTTTGCCTCCTTCAGTGCCCGGGCTGGTGACATCACTTCCCCTCGACGCCGCATAGTCATCTGGGACCTGTCACGTGTCCCAGATGACTGTGCGGCGTATCATGGCGCGCGACACCTCTCGCGGATGCACAGTAGGTACCCGGCTGCCACAGCCAGGTGCCCACAGTAAGAATGCCGGCGCCGCAAGCGGAGCAGGAACGAGGGGGGGGGGGGGCTTCGTTCCCCCGCATCGCTGGACCCTGGGACAGGTAAGTGTTTCCGATTATTAAAAGTCAGCAGCTGCAGTATTTGTAGCTGCTGACTTTCAAATTTTTTTTTTTTTTTTTAGGGGGCACCCCACTTTAAGTTTACCTTTATTAAGTTTCCATTCAAACCAGATGCGCTGACGTGCATTGATCAATGGATGCCAGCACATATACATGTCCACACCACATGCAGTCCAGTGTCATTTTTTTCTGCATCAAAAACACATGGAAAGTAGGTTATATGGTTTCCAACGGCATAGTTCACACCAGAGCACTCAGTTCCAGTTCTCAGTTTTTAATATTTTTTTTTTTAAAATATGAATTGTGCATAGAATAAAGTTTTGAAAACATCAGCGCCAACCGTTAAAACAACTCCCAACATTTTGAGATGGGAATGAGGGACACCTACTAGCAAATGTATGTAGGCATATGACACGCCCCTTGCCACACCCTCTTAAAGGAGACCTAACTGAAAAAAAAGGTTAATTAAATTCACAAGTGCTTTTTTTTACCAATACTATTCCTTATATTGGCTTTTAAATTTACAAATGCAGCGATTTAGAATTTGGATGAAAGGTTTAGCACTGGGAAACACTTTTTGAAAGATAAAAGGTGTATTTTGCATATATCTATATAGATCAGACTAAAATGAGGGACAAATGAGAAGGAAAGCGGGACAGTCCCTCCAGATCGGGGACAGTCCCTCCAAATCGGGGACAGTCCCTCCAAATCGGGGTCAGTTGGGAGCTATGCGATGGTGTTTGTCTGGCCGATCGTGGTCTTTTGAGTACCGGTTTCTTGTCTCATCTAAGTTTTGATTTGGAAACCTTTTCAGACGAGGGTCTGCCCTGGCCTGGCTTGGCTGGGGTTACAAAGCCTACTCTAACCTACTGTTTATTTCTGACCGCATTAAATAATATTTAAGATGAGTGTTTAATATGCTCACAGAGGGTTCTGAAATGTCTGCATATTGTGTATGTCTGTGTTTTTTTTCATCCTCCTCCCAGTGTTCCCTTGATGTCTGGAGAAGAGGAACAAAGTAACTGTGGGGATGAATAATGTATGGCGTCTGGTTTGGTGCCCATATAGCATGAAATTCAGCGTATACTGGCAGAACAGAATGAATATATTAATACCAAATACCACCGATGGCATTAGGAAGCAATTTATACGCATGTCAATAGCTTAACCCATTCAGCGTGGGCAATTTTATTTTACAAACCAAAACCAGTGACACCATGCCAATGTATGACTCTACCCTCCAGATTTAATTATGAGAGCGTTTGGACGGTCTATTACATCTGCAGCCTTTAGAATGGCCCACAATGTGCATTCTGGTCGTTGGGGTAAAACATGCTGATTACTGAGCATTACCACAATGCCTATGCACCAATGGATGCTAATCCTAGAGCTGGAACTACACTTGTACATTTAGGCCAGCTGCAGAAGTTTCCATTAAAACCCAACGGAAACCTAGTCATTTATTACTGTAGTGCAGTCACCAGTTAAGCCCTGGACCATTTGGCTGGCCAAAGACCAGAGCGTTTTTTGCGATTTGGCACTGCGTCACTTTAACTGACAATTGCGCGGTCGTGCAACGTGGCTCCCAAACAAAAACTTCCTTTTTTTCCCCACAAATAGAGTTTTCTTTTGGGGGTATTTGATCACCTCTACGGTTTTTTTTTTTTGTGTTATAAACAATAAATAGCGACAATTTTGAAAAAAAATCTTTATTTCTTACTTTTTGCCATTTTATTTTAAATTTTTATTTCAAGTACTTATATAGTGCTGTCAATTTACGCAGTGCTTTACATATACATTGCACATTTGCATCAGATATAATAAATATCCCCAAAAAATATATTACATTTTTTTTCCCCTCAGTTTAGACGTATTCTTCTACATAATTTTGGTAAAAAAAATCGCAATAAGCATTTATTGATTGGTTTTCGCAAAAGTTATAGCGTCTACAAAATATGGGATAGTTTTATGGCATTTTTATTATTATTATTATTTTTTTTTTACTAGTAATGGTGGCGATCAGCGATTTTTATCGGGACTGCGACATTATGGCGGACACATCGGACACTTTTGGCGCGATTTTGGGACCATTGGACCTCCTGCTTTCTAGCTCCCTTGTTACCTCCTCCCATGTTCGCCTTCAAGACTTCTCCAGAGCCTCTCCCATCCTCTGGAACTCCCTGCCCCAGTCAGCCCCTACCCTGTCCACCTTTGGGAGATCCCTGAAAACTCATTTATTCAGGGAAGCCTATCCCACACCCATCTAACAACTGTTCCTGAGCCACCCCCCATCAAATAATTTTCTGCAGATATTACCTTTTGTACCACCACCCCCTCCCTTTAGAATGTAAGCTCTACGAGCCAGGCCCTCCTGTACCTTTTTGTATTGAACTGTACTGTAATTGTGTTGTCCTCCCCCCTATACATTGTAAAGCGCTGAGTAAACTGTTGGCGCTATATAAATCGTGTATTATAATAATAATACAGTGATCAATGCAATTAAAAATGCATTGTTTACTGTGTAAATGTGACTGGCAGTGAAGGGGTTAACCACTAGGTGGCGCTGTTGGGGCTATGTGTGTCCTAGGGAGTGATTCTAACTGTGGGGGAGGGGCTGTGTGTGACATGACACTGATCACCGCTCCTGATCACAGGGAGCTGTGATCAGTGTCAGTGTCACTAGGCAAAACAGGCAAATGCTTGTTTATATTAGCATTTCCCCGTTCTTCCTCCCCGTGAGACAATTGCGGGTATCCTCGATGTCCGCGGGACCCGCGATCACGCTCACGGAGCTCTCGGCAGGTGCACGCCCACAAGCCGCCTCTTAAACGGCAATGTGCAGGTACGTTAATCTGCCTGTAGTGCCCTTCTGCCGCAGTATATCTGCGTGAGGCGGTCAGGAAACAGTTAAACACCCAACATTAGAAATGATTTATTCTTAAAAATGCGATGTACCTTTTATTCCAGCTTTTCTCTTCTGCCCCAGTTTCTACCCCTCAATAAGCTAACGTGAGCCCAGTGTTCAGAGAGGTTCAGATACGGGGCAAGCAAGGATGTTTTCAGGCACCTTGCGTCCTTCTGATCAACTTTTACCAGCCCATCATCAGTTGTTGGGACACCAGCAGCTGGCCAACACAATACCCAAACATTTAATGCTGCACATTAATACACTGTGTCTTTGTGTAACAAAAAAGGCAGCCTTGTTGACAATCTTTTGATATTTTGCTAAGACACCCCTGAAGAGCCCAGAAGGCACCCCAGGATTCCACAGAACCCTGGTTGAAAAAGGCTGCTTTAATCAATAATGTTGTCATGCAAACAAAATCCGTGCCACTAAATATTTGGCACCTATATGCAATGTACTTAAAGTTAAAGTTTAATCCTGTTATATATTGCGTTCTGTTGTTCCTCGTTTCCCCCCTAATTTTATTTTATTATTTTAAATACAACTTTCCCATTTTAATTGCATTAAATTGCATTATTTTAGACCCACTTATGTCTTTGCTGAGTCTCTGTGCTTCTCTGTGCAATGCAGGCAGATCTTGGCTGGTGGGAGGGGCCAGGAGGGGGCTGTACATCCTCTTCCTGAAACCATCCCCGCACCCGGCCTCCATGCTGCCCTCAAGAGCCCTCAGTCCTGATACAGTACACATACCTCCCAACTGTCCCTGATTTGGTGCAATATCCCTCTGTCCCTCATTCCTCCTCATTTGTTTCTCATTTTGGTCTGATCTATATAGATGAATATAAAATGCACTTTTTATCTTTCAAAAAGTGTTTTCCAGTGCTAAAACTTTCATCTGATTTCTAAATTGCTGCATTTGTAAATTCCAAAAGCCAATATAAATGAATAGTAGTGGTAAAATAAGCACTTGTGGGTTTAACCAATCTTATTTTTTTGTACAGTTCTCCTTTAAGGGGGCGTGGCAGGGGGTGTGTCCTATGCCTGCATACGTTTGCTGACAGGTGTCCCTCATTCCCATCTCAGAAAGTTGGGATATATGAGTACATAGTGCGCTGGCTCTTGCGAGGAGTTATGCAAATATCAAAATGCCTTGATGGGTAGATGTCAGTTTAAAGGAGTGGGTGTTCCTGGGCAGACTGCCCCAAATAATGCCCATGTGTGATCCTGAACCTCCATGAATATCACCAAAGTTGTCCTCTCCGCACCTCCCAAGACCCCCCCCCACCCCCCGTCTCCTCTCCCATGCTTATCTGTAGGACTTCTCCAGAGCTTCTCCCACCCTCTGGAACTCTCTACCTCACTCTGTCTGGCTATCTCCTACTCTGGCTGCTTTTAAGCGATACCGGAACACTCATCTCTTCAGGGAAGCCCATCACACCTCCAAATAACTGAGCTTTCATCACTTCCTTCAGCTCACCCCCCCCACCCCACAGTTATAACCTTGTGTACCATTTTCCCCACCCTATTAGATCGTAAGCTCTTATGAGCAGGGCCCTCTTAACCTGTCCGTATTTTATTTTATTGTAACTGTACTTTCTCCCTTTTATATTGTAAGGCGATGCGCAAAGTAATGGCACTATATAAATCCTGTATTATAGTAATAACAATAATTGAAATCCAATAGGGTAGTAGGCTAGAGACAGTAATGCTGGGGAACAAAGGCTAGATGATGATGGGCATCCTCCCACCAGGAAATGAGGTGGGCTCTGTCTGATGTTCTGCAACTTTTAATGCATGCTGTGAGAAGCTGGCAGTGTGCAGTAAAATCAGAGTAAGTCATTTCAGTACAGGAGAGAGGCCTGTACAACTGCAAGACTGAAGGAAAGACCGGAGTTCAAATTTAATTTCCAGTACTGAAATATCCTTAATCCTTGAAGCAATAATTACATTGGTAGGACCAATTTGTGATATACAAAATCGGGAATATTATCTGTATGGATCTAAGCTTATTAAATAAATATAATTTGGATAAAGAGGTTATTTAATTTGAATTTGTGTGTTTTATGTTTACTTTTCTTGTAAAACAATAAATAAAAAAAAGACACCTATGGCCACCTGGGGGTAGAACAATCAAGCAGGACTAAAGGGCATTACTGAGGTCTTAGTGCATCAATGATGCTGCATTGGTCAGCGAATGGTTTTGCCTGTGAAACCAGCATAGCATGGGTACTGAGGATCTATATTACAGCTCCCTCTAGTGGATGACACCAACTGCACGCTTGTTTGGCATTTTCTTAGGAAAAAAATCTCCAGACCGTTTCTACAAGAATTTGAGATTAGTAATACTCAGAATGCACTCCTGGACATGACCGTTCCATCATACATTGAACAGCTGTTAGGCAGGACAATATTTTGTGAATCTGATGACCCTTACGAACATTCCAGACAATGGGTTCAATTCACAAAGCTAACACACCAGGGTAAGGAGCCTTGTTATAAAAGATTTACATAGCACCAACAGCTTATAAAATAAAGGGATATAGTGCAGTTACTATATACTTCAAGATCAGGGTTAAGAGAGCCCTGTTCCTGAGGACTTACAATCTAAAAGGGAGGGGAAAGTGAAGTTAATAACTGTGGGTGGGTGAGTTGAAAGCAAAAGTATGGCCTTCTTTAGCCTAGTGTTTGGGGGACGTTTAAATTGCATGGTTGGGCTATATTTTGAGTGCCATCCAATCACTCCCCTCCTTAGAGGAAGTAAACCCTGATGAGTTTTACTTCCTCTTTGTTCATCTGCAAAATAAAAGAATAATGGGCTAGTATGCATCGCATACTAGCCCATTATGTTGCACTTACCTGCAAACAAAGTCAGTGATGTCCCCACTGGTGGCCGCATCCATCTTCACCTGATTGGAGTAGGGAGTTCCAAAGAAGGGGTAAGACACTGGAGAAGTCCTGGAGGTGAGCATGGAAGGAGGAGTAAAGGGAGCTAGAGAGCACGAGGTCTTAGGAGGAGCAAAGAGGACAGTGTTTATGTGATATTTTGAGATGAGGTTCAGGGTTCTTTATTTTCAACTGAGTGCAATAAGATTAGAAAACAATCCTTATCCTTGTGTGAAAGCTCTGTGAATTGAGTGTAATATCTGCCGTCAACCCCTCAGGGGGAATCTACACTCTGCAACCTTAATAAATATGTATGTTCCAGCAATGGTTCATGTTTTTCTTCTAAAGTTTGCACAGATAAGCATTTGTCATTCGATTGCCTAAAAAAGACCGTGATGATCTGCTTTTGGGCCATATATGGTTTGCACAGAAGGTGCATTGTATGCCTGTAGGTACTTATGAAACCTTTGAAGGATATTCAACTGTTTAATATTAGTGTTAGATGCGGTAGGGGAGGGTCAGAACTCTTGTCAGGTTTTTATTGACATCAGTGTCCCTTCTGGGCAGATTCACCTTCCCTATATGTCCAGGTGACCATTATCCTTCAGACAAAAAAGTAATGGGAAATCCAAAAGGTGTCACCAGAGTAATTCCCCTCCTAGATATTTGTCACCAGAACTGGTGTCCCTATTTAAAAGATTTACCATCGTATCTGGTTTTGGTGATAACTCTTAAATGATATATTTGTGTCTAATGGTCAACAGGACAACAGAGAAAGTGTGTCTCTCGGGTGGAGATTATATAAGAAAATCTCCTTTTAGCCACACATCGAGACAATCCCATGAGTCCTGAATGTATGGCAACCTCAGCCTGGTTGGCTTCCACCAGGCTACACCCCCAATGTGTTTCGCTCTTCCTCCATGTTCTCCTCATTGACGCTAAGTGTAGGTCACATAAGATGCCTACTCTGGGGTGGGTTCTTCTACGTTATGCTAGGCACCTAGAACAAGGTCCCTGCCGGATACTGGCATTACACCCCTTAAGTAACTTCAGACCAGGCAAGGACAATGTTTTGAAGACTTTACTGGAAATTCGCAGCATCCAGAACAAAGTATACAGTCTTCTCCTATTATCCCTAATCCCTAAGCCCTTGTACACACGGTCGGAGAATCCGCCGGAATGTGTCCTATCGGACCGTGTTGTCGGATAATCCGACTGTGTGTGGTCTGCATTGGACTGATTCTGTCGGAATATCCGTCGGACCCAATTTTCCAACTTGTTGGAAATATTTTCCGACCAACTGGTTCGATCGGACATACTCCGATCATGTGTAGAGAATTTTGATCGGACCAAGTGCCACGCATGCTCAGATCAAATTCCTACATCAAAGCTATTGGCTACTAGCCTGAACAAAGTCCCATCGTAACGAAATTACGTCATCACTTTCTGAATGATCGGATTTTTCGACAACTTAATCCGACCGTGTGTATGCAACAGTTTCGGACACAATCCGACGGGCAAAATCCGACGGACAAGATCCGATGGATTTGGTTGTCGAAATCTCCGACCGTGTGTACAGGGGCTTACTCAGGGTTGGTAGCTGCCCCAGCATACCTGCACATGATAGAGTCGATTATGGCAAAGCTCCAGATCTGGTGTCTTTGGGTGATTTGTAGATCTCTGTGGTCCGGTATTCTTTAGCAGGCTCTTTGTCCATAGGTGGCTTTGGCAGTAGGCTGTGTGGATGGACTCTGGTAACATGTCCTACATTATGCGCTTCCTTTCATCAACAACACATCTCTCCATCCTCTCAGGACTGGACCCCTGTCCCTTTTTTATATAATACAGGATCAGTGGGTTGGACCCAAGAAAGAACCAAGAAACATTAACACGAACCCTCCCTGGCTGGGGCAGCATGAAACTCAACCTGCTTATGCAGATAGCATTACAAGCATGATAAGGTTTCTTATCAATGCCTATTCTATCCAAAGTCCATTAAAGTACAATTTAAAGGTGAACTCCAGCCAAATACACAGATGGAACACATGTATGGGGGAATTTTCTGTCCATCCATTCCTGCAATTTACAGTGGTAGCAGGCAGCACAGCTCTGTCGGGCAGGGCAAGAGAACTGATTTTCTCTATTGCATGTAAGTGACCTTTACCAGTAATGCCCCCCCCCCAACCTGAGACCCCATCCACCTCACCAATCCTCCCTGCATTGTTTTGTATTCTGAAAGAGGGAACTCCACCACTGTTGGCATACACTGATCAGCTCTTCCGCTAAAAAGGTTCCAAAAAGCCAGTTTAAGAGAAGTTGATCATTCAACCGAATTCTCTGGAACGGGAGCAGCTATAGATGGTTCAAAATTTGGCCGGTCTTTGCTGAACCAGACGGATTTTGATCCATCTGTGGCCAGCTTTAAGGGTAGTTTATACCTGCTTCAAAACAAGGCCTCGGACAAGCTTTGGTAAAGCTCTCTGAACGCCAGTCAAAGCCCCTGTCACTAAATGCAACTCCCTCCTCGTTGGATTACCTTTGCATACACTATCCCGCCTTCAGTCCATAATGAATGCCGCTGCCAGACTCATCCACCTTACCAGCCATTCGGTGTCCTCCACCCCTCTCCGCCAATCCCTGCACTGGATTCCACTCACCCAACGAATAAAATTCAAAGTACTAACAATAATTTACAAAGCCATCCATAACTCTGCCCCTAGTTACATCACTAACCTAGTCTCAAAATACCAACAAAGCTGCTCTCTTCGGTCATCCCAAGACCTCCTGCTCTCTAGCTTCCTTGTCACCTCCTCCCATGCTCGCCTCCAGGATTTCTCCAGAGCTTCTCCCATCCTTTGGAACTCCCTACCCCAATCTGTCCGACTGACCCCTAATCTATCCATCTTTAGACGATCCCTGAAAACCCTCCTCTTCAACTAACACTGTTTTACTTCCTCCATCAGCTCATCCTTTTTAGATTTTAAGCTCTAACGAGCAGGGCCCTCTGATTCCTCTTGTACAAAATTGTAATGTAACTGTAATGTCAGTCCTCATGTTGTAAAGCGCTGAGCAAACTGTTGGCGCTATATAAAACCTGTATAATAATAATAATAATAAAAATAATAATAATAATAAATAAAATGGTTAGCTTATAGTCTGTGTTACACCTTGCTTTTGCTCGTTGCTTCAATGAGGCTTCAGTGGGCCTTCTGTGAGACTTCAAGCAAGCTTTGCCATAGACTTCTATGGAGGCTTTGAAAACTTTTTCAAGCACCACTAAAGCTACATGAGGTATAATTTTTGAAATAAAGCAAAAGCAAGGTGTAAACAGGACTGTAAGCTAACCATTTATTTAGTGACAGGAGCTTTGACTGACGTTCATAGAGCTTTAATCAAGTCTGTCCGAAGCCTTGTTTTGAAGCAAGTGTAAACTAGCCCTTCTATCAGCATGTTCTTTATTGGCTCATGTCCACTGCTGCTCACCTGATTGGCACCTTATGCTGCTTCTCCACCTTCCGGTCTGAGCTCTGTGTAGTGGATTGCAAGAGACAGATACCAGCAAAAACATGGGCATTTGCACTAATTGCTGTTGAAAAAAAAAATCGATACAGTGCTGGTTTAATTTGCTCTTTTATTTTATTGCTCTTATATTTGCCTATAGTACAGTTTTATTATGGAGGTTGTGTCTGATGGAACGGTTCTGCCTGATTAACTATAACAATATGGAGGCACATGGGAGAGATAGGTGGGGGAAGCAAAAAAGCACAAGGGAGCCTGCTGAATGTCAGCAGGTTCTGAGAATGATGGGATGCTTATTGGTATGAGGCTCTCATGTACAAAATAAAATTATATGATAAATATCTTTCTAGTTCTAGGTTTAGCCTATGTTTTCCTGATATATTTCATGTAATATATCTGCAGAATTCTGCATTTCTCAGACTGTCACAGAGAGACAAGGAAAAGGCAGAGCATTTGCAATGTGTGGCATGCTGCAGAACTCTGCATGGAATGGAGTGTGACAACATTCTTCATACTCTGACATAGAAAACCATATTTGTTTCTCAGGTTGGGTCCTCGCTGAATACTGGACAGGCGTCAAAACACTTCTAGAGATCAGACGGGATGACTATAAAATAATTCTTGCAGTTCCTTTTTTAGAGCAATTTTTTTTTTAAAAGAACCATTAGGGCTAGTTTACACTTGGACACGCTTTGTTTAAGCTCTCTGAACACCAGTCAAAGCTCCTGTCACTAAAAAAAATGGTTAGCTTACAGTCCTGTTTACACCTTGCTTTTGCTTGGTGCTTTGATGAGGCTTTGTGGTGCTTTGTTGGAGCTTCGATGAGGGGGCTTTGATGAGCCTTTTGGTGGGGCTTTTATCACTTGCACAGAGTGGTCCCGATCCTCCTCTTCTGGGGTCCCCCAGCAGCGCTTCTGGCTCCTCCCCGCATCAAGTGCCTTCTCGGAGGCCCGCATTTCAAGAGGACACCTGTGCAGGTGCGCTCCTGAGTCCTGCTGCTGCGTCAATTGACAGACAGCAGAAATTGTCCCCGCCTCTCACCTCCTGTGTCACTGGATTTAATTTGATTTGGTGGGCCTTTGGTGGGACTTTGGTGGGACTTTGGTGGGACTTTGGTGAGCCTTTGGTGGGGCTTTGGTGAGCCTTTGGTTGGGCTTTGGTGAGGCTTCGGTCAGGCTTCAGTGGGGCTTCAAGCGAGCTTTGTCATAGACTTCTATGGTGGCTTTGAAGCAACACTAAAGCTAACTGGGGTATAATTCTTGATGTGAAGCCAAAGCAAAAGCAAGGTGTAAACAGGACTGTAATGCCGCGTACACACGAGCGGACTGTATGGCGTACTTAGTCCGTCATACAATCCGACGGACAGTCTGTCAAACTTTCGACTGAACGGACTTGACCACACACGGATGCACAAACAGTCCATCGAAAGCTTGCGCGATGACGTGTACAGCACGTACGACGGGACTAGAAATAGGAAGTCCAATACACAGCAAAGCACCCTTCCGCCGTGTAAATCCTTTCTGAGCATGCGCCATTCTTAGTCCGTCGAACTAGCCTACTGACGAGCGGATTGTCCGCTGAAACCAAAGTATGACGGACAGAATTTCGAAAAATCCGAAATACTTAGTACGCCAGACTGCACGCTGAAAAAGTCCGCTGAAGCCCACACACGAGCGTACTGTCCGCTGAAATGTGTTTTGACGGACTAAGTACGCCATACAGTCCGCCCGTGTGTACGCAGCATAAGTTAACTATTTTATTTTGTGACAGGAGCTTTGACTGGCGTTCAGGGAGCTTTAACAAAGCCTGTCCGAAGCCTTGTTTTGAAGCAAGTGTAAACTAGATGTTAATGTGTGTTGAAGACGAAGCAAGTGTAAATGAGCTCTAATTCCATCCTGAAAAACCAATACATTTTATATATTCTGTATATTTAAAAGGACCAGTAATAGCAGCGTATTTTAAATATTCAGGGCCGTCTTTAATATTGATTGGACCCTGGGCAAAACTTTTCTTGCCCCCCCCCCCCCCCCCCATGCAGTTTTGCTCTCTACCTGCTCTGAGACATACAATAAATAGCAGCTAGAAAATCAGTTTACTGAATCAGATCAGGCAGCTATTGCAGTTGGTTGCCAGAGGTAACAGTGTATTCTTACCGCTCACTGACTGGTTGCTAGAGGTTACAGCACACATTACGGCTCACTGATTAGTTGCTAGAGGTTACAGCACATGATTTCTGCTTGTTGATTGGTTGCTAGAGATTACTGTGGATATGACCTCGGGGGTGCATGATATACATATCAATGCCGCCAGCCACCCCTTTTTACATATGAATGCCACTGCTATTTACATATGAATGCCGGCAATTTACATGTAAACACAGGGTCTGCGGGTGAGTCATCTTTACACAACAATAGGGCAGAGCTGGGCAGCATTAGTAGCAGCACTTCACACTGTGATATTGGGACACAGCACAGGACAAAAATTTTAAGGGATTATGGAATTTAAACCAGGATAGTTGACAAGTATGAGGCAGCTGCTTTGGGCCCCACAACAATGACAGGACCCAGGGCAGCTGAGCCTTTTGCCCTGCCTTAAAAACGGCCCTGAAAATATTGCAATACAAAAAAATTTATTTAAAGCTCAACTCTGGGATAAGCAAATTGTGTCTTAATCCATTTGTCATGTGTGTTCTTCCTTGAATCTTGGTGTACAGTAATCCAGGCGTTAAACTTTACCTCTGTGCAGGAGCTTCTTGTACTAAAGACCGCTCACTGCTGCTCTCCCTTCCTGTGCAGGGTGACTGGTCCTGTCTTCACCCCTTGGGCATGGCAGTTTCTCCCCATCCTTTTTTGGCACAAGGGACTGGTTTCGTAGAACAAGATTTTTGAAGGGGTGGGGGCGTTAGCTCTTCAATCATCCTAACTGACACCCGGCTCAGCCTCTCAGCAGGCCACTCCTGCCCACCTCCACAGCCCAGTGCTCCAGTAAGCAAGGAGGGGGCAGAGCTCAGGGAGCTATGAGAACTGTGCGAACATCTGTGTTTGATCGTTCGATTCTCTGTGTTAGAGCCAGAGGGGGGCAGAAGCGGCATTGGACCAATGCTGCATCCACCTAGGTATATATGATCGTACAATAAAAAAAAAAGGCCATACCTGTACTGAAAGCAGTGTCAGCACTCATTGCTGATCTCAATGCTAGTTGCCTGAGTCAAGTTTAGACAAGCACCCAGTTGGTGAAGTCACATGAACATCAGAACTCCTGATCTGCATATGTTTTGGGTCAATGACTTAAAATACTGAAACCTTTTGGATCTGCATAACGGCTAGGAAATTTGGATTTTTTGGTAAATTAGAGCTCAGCAATGGCAACCTAAATACAGTATTTTCTCAGTTTAGGTTTCCTTTAAAGGGGTCGCAAAGGTTAGTTGTGTTTTTTTGTTTTTTTTAAAATAAAAAACATGTTATACATCTATTCTGTGCAAGGGTTTTGCACAGTGTGGCCCTGATCCTCCTCTTCTGGGGTCCCACTCATGGCTCCTCCCTGGATCAAGTACCTCTTCAGAGACCCACATTCCAAGGGGACACCCATGCGGATGAGCTCCCAGGTCCTTCTGCTGCATCTATTGACACAGACAGCAGGACTCGGCCCCGCCCCCCTTCTCCCGTGTCACTGGATTTGATTGACTGTAGCGGGAGCCAATGGCTGTGCTGTTATCAATCTATTTAATGAGGAGACAGTGGCTGCAGCTGCTCTGCTCATCCCTGTCGTCGGAACGATCGGGTTCAGGTAAGTAAAAAGGTGGGGTCTGGGTGGATGCTGCAGTACAGAAGGTTTTTCACCTTCTGTACTGCAAAAAAGGTGAAAAACCTTGAGGGTTTACAACCCCTTTAAGTAAATATACTAACCTGTTGAGTCTTGATTCTCACTAGTGGTATAGACTGTGTATTTTACATGTAGCTAATAGACTTTGGATTTACATGAACAGTTTTCTCATTTAGTCATCCAATCGGATCCGCTGGACCGATGGCGAACGTATTCCAGCCTCCTGTTTTTAGTGGATCGGATGCCAGCGGTTGTTAGTGGACACATGTCCACTGACCTCCGCCACTTCATAGAGAACACTGGGTGATCTGATTGGGTCCGCCTGAAAAACGAATCGATCCGCTGGTGTGAAAGTGGCCATAGAGCTTGAGTATTGTATCCAGTGACTTTGTTACATATAGTTACTTAGTATTGTATTCTGTGACTTTGTTACATATAGTTACTTAGTCTGGTTGAAAAAAGACACACGTCCATCTAGTTCAGTGGTTCTCAACCTTTCTAGTGTGGTGACCCCTTGATAAAATTTCCCAAGTTTTGGGGAACCCTAACAGAAAAAAACATTTTGTAGCGTGGGATCATCAGCACCCAAGGCAAGACAAGTAATTTGCGCCCCTAACCGACGGACATTTAGTGCTCCCCGAGTCCCTTCCACTCATACAGTATTAAAGCCCCTTATGGTATATTTTAGGATGTGCCACTTTTTTTTTTTGTTATCCTTTCTTTCCCTTTTCATATCTCTACCCTAGTTTCTTGTCCCCCCCCCCATCCCCCTCTCTTGCCGTCTTTCTTGTTCTTTCTCTTATTCTTTCTCTTCCTTTTTCTTTGCTCCTCACCCTCTTTTTTTCCTCTCCCTTGCATGTATTCTCTATTTTTATTCCTTCTCTTACTCCTTAGTGGGGGGGATAGGATGAGTGGCAGTGCTGGCGGGGACTTGGGATAAGTGGTAGTAATGGTGAGGGCTGGGTAAAGTGTCAGTGCTGGGGGGAGTTCTGATCAGCCAATTTAAGTCATCTGCTGATCTCAGAACTGTAGTGGGGACTTTTAATGACAACTATAATCACAGGTAGTGTTACTCACTGTGTCTCTGGCTTCGCCGCATCTCCGACTTCCTGGTGTCTTGCAGCAGTGACACCTATGCCGAAATCAGGAGATGGGGTCTCCTCCAGCCCCTCCCACTAGACATTCCTCACCAGTCAGCTGACCTCTAGTCTCTGCCCCCCAGACATGCCATGAACTGAATGGGCGGCTGCGAGCTCCAGGGACAGCCCTGCTGGGCGGCCACAGGATCTAATGGCAGCCCTGCTGGGCGGCCGCGAGAAGGCTGGGAGAGAGGTGCGGGCTTCAGGAACAGCTCAGGATTCGGTGACCCCTGGCAAATCATCATTTCACCCCCAGGTTGAGAACCACTGATCTAGTTCAATCAATAAAAGGGAAAAAAATAATCAGAATCTTAGTACTTCTGCGATAAGTAAGAAAGTTTGCTAAAATTCCTACAGTGCCTTTAGTAGACGTGCAGAATTCCCTGCGGTGACAGGTGTCAGGTTTTTGTATGGAGGCAGCAGGTTGTTTCATATTGTGTCTCTGTACCGCCCAGTCTGTTCTCCTTCCCCTCCCTCCATCCATACTGAAAGCGATACCTGTATGTTCCCTCTTCCTCTTCGCAGTAGAGGGGAGGAGAGAGCGGCATATTCTGTATACTTTGACTACTGGCCTCCCCACAGCACAGACTACACCTGGGATAACACTGAGTTGGGGCTGCTATGGTGGATCCTGCAGAGGTGCCAGCAATGACACAATGACTGTACACAAGAAGGTAACGCACCGCTCATGTCACACCTTCATCTGGCTGCAGACTTGCTGCTGCTGGGGTTATTCTATCTGCTGCTATGTGTGCTCTTAACAAACCCAGGAACAGCAGAGAGAACGTTCCCTAGGTGGGCAGTTTCTAAAGCACAGAGGCTGCAGAGACCGGTTGACCTGTTGAAATGTCACAAAGTCTAGAGGGTCTATGGCTGGATGGTAGAGTTGTTTGCTGTGCTCAGGTCTTTCTTGGTAGAGGTGCTTCTCTGTTTATGTGTGTAAAGTGGTTCTATTGTTATCATTGATGTCTATAGACTGTAACCTGCAAAGCTTTGCATTACTGGCCATATAAGTGTTGGCTGTTCACCGGTTAGACTGTCTTTATGCCCTCGATATATGTAATGATCCAGTCATTTGATTAAAACAGTTATCTTGTTTCTGGGGGAATTTAACAATTCTTAATCTCTTTCCTACCTCTGTGTTCTAGGTACGCTGTGCTTTAAAAGTTTTTATATGCATTACCTATGGAAGGTGTGTTCAGAAACCACATCAAAGATGCGGCAATCAGGTTTTTCTTTTAATCCACCATATACTCAGGTGGAAATGTTCTCCTAGGCATTAAAGGGGTTACATAGTAGGTGAGGTTGAAAAAAGACACAAGTCTAACCTATGTGTGTGATTATGTCAGTATTACATTGTATATCCCTGTATGTTGTGGTCATTCAGGTGCTTATCTAATAGTTTTTTTAAACTATCGATGCCCCCCGCTGAGACCACCGCCTGTGGAAGGGAATGCCACGTCTGTGCAACTCTTACAGTAAAGAACCCTCTACGTAGTTTAAGGTTAAACTTCTTTTCTACTAATTTTAATGAGTGGCCGCGTGTCTTGTTAAACTCCCTCCTTCAAAAAAGTGTTATCCCTATTGTGGGGTCACCAGTATGGTATTTGTAAATTGAAATCATATTCCCTCTCAAGTTTCTCTTTTCCAGAGTAAATAAGTTCAGTGCTTGCAACCTTTCCTCATAACTAATATCCTCCAGACCCTTTATTAGCTTTGTTGCCCTTCTTTGTGCTCGCTCCATTTCCAGTACATCCTTCCTGAGGACTGGTGCCCAGAACTGGACGGCATACTCCAGGTGCGGCCGGACCAGAGTCTTGTAGAGCGGGAGAATTATAGTTTTATCTCTGAAGTTAATACCCTTTTTAATGCATGCCAATATTCTGTTTGCTTTGTTAGCAGCAGCCAGGCATTGCATGTCATTACTGAGCCTATCATCTACTAGGACCTCCAGGTCCTTTTCCATCCTAGATTCCCCAGATTCTCCCCCCAGTGTATAGATTGCATTCATATTTTTGCCACCTAAATGCATTATGTAAACCCTCAAGGTTTTTAACCTTAAAGAGGAGATTCAGACAAAAATTGAACTTCCTCTCATCGGAGCCCCCACCCCCTCCGGTGCCACAGTTGGCACCTTTCAGGGGGGAGGGGGGTGCAGATACCTGTCTAAGACAGGTATTTGTACACACTTCTGGGCATAGACTCCCATGGGAGTCTATGCCTCTTCCTGTCCCGCCGCACTGTCTGCTGGGACACACATGAGTCCCAGAGACAGCACAGACCATTTCCATTGTGCTGCGCCACTCGCGCATGTGCAGTAGGGAACCGGGAAGTGAAGCCGCAACACTTCACTTCCTAATTCCCTCACCGAGAATGGCGCCGGCAGTAGCCGAGAGCCGAGCGGATGCTCGGCCTCGGCTGCCGATATCGCTGGACTCCAGGAAAGGTAAGTGCCCATTTATTAAGGAGGAATTAAACCCTGATGGGTTTACTTCCTCTTTTATTCCCTGCAAAGGTAAAGCATAATGGATTACTATGCATCACATAGTAGTCCATTATGTGTCACTTACCTGACACAGGAGCCAGCGAAGTCACCGCTGTCCCCTGTAGTCCAGAGCATCCATCTTCTCGGTGGGTCTGGCTGCTCCCCAGCTGTCATTCGGCGAAGCCGCGATGACATCACTCCCGCGCATGCGCACGGGAGCCGCCACTTGCGGCGTATCGCTGTTGACAGCGGCGTGCTCAGTGCGCCTACGCGCATGGACCGTAGACAGTGGTGCCTGTCTTTTGCCAAATATCTCCTAAACCATGTAGGTTTAGGAGATATTTCTTGGACCTACAGGTAAGCCTTAATCTAGGCTTACCTGTAGGTCAAAGTTGGTTGTAAGGGTTTACAATCACTTTAAAAGTCAGCAGCTGCAGTATTTGTAGCTGCTAGCTTTAAAAAAAATATATTTTTCGCCAGACTCCCTCTCTAATGTATTCTATGCATTAAGGTGAAAAACCTTCTGTAGTGCAGCAGCCGACCAGACCCCCCCCCCCCTTTACTTACCTGAACCCGATCGTACCAGTGACTAGCACAAGCCCTGCAGCTCCAGCCACTGTCTCGGGTCCTCATTGGATAGATTAATAGCAGCAGAAGCCATTGGCTCCCTCTGCTGTCAATCAAATCCAGTGACACGGGAGTCGGGGGCTGGACCGAGTCCTGCTGTCTGTGTCAATGGACGCAGTGGCAGGATTCAGGAGCGTGCCCGCACGAGTGCCCCCATGGAATGCAGCTCTCCGTGGGGACACTGAAGAAGAGGAGCCAGGAGCGCCTCTGGGGGACCCCAGAAGTTGAGGTTTGGCGCTGCTCTGTGCAAAACCCTTGCACAGACCAGGCAAGTATAACATGTTTGTTATTTAAAAAAAAAAAAAGGAACCTTTTACTACCCCTTTAAGCAGGCCAGAGATGGACCATAGATTGTGATTGCTGGTTGCACCACAGAGGTTACCCTAAGTTTTGGCATTACCAAGCTGCTATATAGAATGTCATAGATGCCTACAGTCACCTGGAGGTGCCTGCTGATTGCAGTGAGAATCAGTTAAAAAAATTTTGGAGGGGTGGGGAGAGCCTTTAGGTGTCAGGGAACAAAAATTGGCTAATATTGTTGGGTTGGCTTCTGGTTCTTGATATTTCCAGCCCAGGTTAGTATTATGGACATACCTTCAAAGCTCAAGTCCAGGCTAGAGACAGTTACCCTGGCAGTAGGTCCCTCCCCGCAATGCAAGGGTTAACTGCTTGTTTCATTCAGGGGTAATGAATAAGGGGGAATACATGCCTTATTCCTTGTTCCCCAGCAGCCGGAACTCCTATCAACTGCCTGACACTCCAGGATGTGAGCAGGTCCTTTTTGTCCAATGTAGGACTATTCCTATTCCTTCTTCTATTGAACTGAATTGTAATTGTGCTGTCCCCCTTTATATTGTAAAGCACTGTGTAAACTGTTGGAGCTATATAAATCCTGCATAATAATAATAGTGATAATGAATTTCAACTGGTCAGGCAGTGAAAAGGAATGACTTCAGGAGACTAACTAAACTAAAACTTGTGAACCAGCAGGATTTTTAATGGAAAAGAGACATAGAGAAATATTGCTACCTGCTTGTTTGCAATGTACATAGAGCTGCGCATGCATCTACCGAGGGCAATGAACTCTTATGCATATATAGGAGTGATGGCATCCCAAACCAGGCAATCTGAATGGGAAAAGATTAATGCAAAGCGATGCAGGTTACAGTCTATAGACGTCAATGACAGACTGGCCTTAAAGTTAATTTGTCACAAACCAAACGTTTACTGGGTAAAATACAAAAGCAGAGGTTACCTTCACTTTTAAGGCCCAGAACAATGCATCTGTGCAGATATGCCCGTTTGCACAAGTAGCGGCACATAGCTGCATACAGCCACCTTTACCCATTCATGCCTATGGCTCCTGGACAGTAAAACATGCTCGCTTTCGTATATGCTGCATATGCAAACGCACCTATAGCAAATGTACATGAGAGTTTAAGAAATTAAGCATAATTCAGGTCTCATACCTTTTATTTTTTCATTTTTTTTAGATTTAGAGTGCCTTGAAAAAGTACTCACACCCCTTGTAATTCCACATTTCATCATGTTACAACCACAAACTTAAATGGGATTTTATTGGGATTTTATATGATGGACCAACACAAAGTGGCACATAATTTAAGTGGAAGGAAAATTACAAATACTTTCCAACATTTTTAACAAATATCTGAAATGTGTAGCATGCATTTGTATTTAGCCCCTTTTACTCTGATGCCCCTAACTAAAATCTAGTGGAACCAATTGCCTTAGAAAGTCACCTATTCAGGGACACAGCAAACATATGGAAGAAGGTGCTCTGGTCAGATAGGCCAAAAAGTAAAATTTTGGTCTTAAAAGCAAAACGCTGTTTGTGGTGGAAAACTAACACTGCACATCACACTAAACACACAATCCCCACTGTGAAACATGGTGGTGGCAGCATCATGTTGTGGGGATGCTTTCCTTCAGCAGGGACAGGGAAGTTGGTTGGAGTTGATGGGAAGATGGATGGAGCCAAATACAGGGCAATCTTAGAAGAAAACCTGTTAGTGTCTGCAAAAGACTTGAGACTGGGGCGGAGGTTCCCCTTCCAGCAGGGCCATGATCCTAAACATACAGCCAGAGCTACACTGGAATGGTTTAGATCAAAGCATATTCATGTGTTAGAATGGCCCAGTCCAAGTCCATATTGAAATCCAATTGATAGTCTGTGGCAAGACTTGAAAATTGCTGTTCATCCAATTTGACAGAGCTTGGGCTATTTTGCAAAAATTGGGTGAAAATTTCTCTCTCGATGTGCAAAGCTGGGAGAGACATCACCAAAAAGACTTGCAGCTGTAATTGCAGCAAAAGGTGGTTCTACAAAGTATTGACTCAGAGGGGCTGAAAACAAATGCACCCCACACTTTTTTAGATCTTTGTAAAAAAAAATAATTTGAAAACCATTTATCATTTTCCTTCCACTTCACAATTATGTGCCACTTTGTGTGGGTCTATCACATAAAATCTCAATAAAATAAATTTATATTTTTGGTTGTAACATGACAAAATATGGAAAATTTCAAGGGGTATGAATACTTTTTCAAGGCACTGTATAGTCCTGTACCCACTGCATGTTATGAAAATGGAGGGTATTGGTGCCTATCTGCCTCAATGCCGATTTCTGTGCCTTCATTAGGGCTTTAGGGACTCTGTTGAGAACTTGGGAGACCAGACTTGACTTTTAATTGACAGTTCTGCTGCTTATATATAGATCTATTGATATTTTATTGACAAGCAGATTTCACTGAAGGTAAACTTTTGCTTTAACGTGTTTCTCGTAATATGGTCGGTTTGAGTAGATGATCTTTGTGTCTGGTTCATGTGATGGTTTATGGTTGAAATATTATTGCATTTACAGTGGTTGGACATGAATCTAATCTGTACATTGCCAATCAGAGAAAAAGATTAGTGAGTTCTCTAGTAAATTGTGTTATTCCGTTCACACTTTCCAAATGGTTTACACCCACAGAAGCGCCTTGGTCTATTTTTGACGTGTCAATGAGATGTGTTGATGTGAGCTGTGCGTTAAACATGCCTTTGTGATTTTTTTACCTTTTACCGCATTTTTATTGACAATTTCAAGTTCACCAAAAACTTCCAGTATCTGAAAGTGGTGGGTTCCCTAAAACTGGTTCGCTCTGAGTTTTGAAAGTGATGTTTCAATGCACGTCTCTAGTTACCACAACTAGAGTCTCTCTTGGTAGATTTACAGTATCTCACAAAAGTGTGTACACCCCTCACATTTTTGTAAATATTTTATTATATCTTTTCATGTGACAACACTGAAGAAATTACACTTTGCTACAATGTAAAGTAGTGAGTGTACAGCTTGTATAACAGTGTACATTTGCTGTCCCCTCAAAATAACTCAACACACAGCCATTAATGTCTAAACCACTGGCAACAAAAGTGAGTACATCCCTAAGTGAAAATGTCCAAATTGGGCCCAATTAGCCATTTTGCCTCCCTGGTGTCATTTAACTCGTTAGTGTTACAAGGTTTCAGTTGTGAATGGGGAGCAGGTGTGTTAAATTTGGTGTTATTGCTTTCACTCTCTCATACTGGTCACTGGAATTTCAACATGGCATCTCATGGCAAATAACTGAGGATCTGAAAAAAAGAATTGTTGTTCTACATAAAGATGGCCTAGGCTATAAGAAGATTGTAAAGACACTGAAACTGAGCTGCAGCATGGTGGCAAAGACCATACAGCAGTCTAACAAGACAGGTTCCACTCAGAACAGGCCTCGCCATGGTCGACCAAAGAAGTTGAGTGCACGTGCTCAGCATTATATCCAGAGGTTGTCTTTGGGATATAAACGTATGAGTGCTGCCAGCATTGCTGCAGAGGTTGAAGGGGTGTAGGGTCAGCATGTGAGTGCTCAGACCATACACTGCACACTGCATCAAATTGGCCTGCATTGCTGTCATCCCAGAAGGAAGCCTCTTCTAAAAATGATGCACATGAAAGCCCACAAACAGTTTGCTGAAGACAAGCAGACTAAGGACATGGATTACTGGAACCATGTCCTGTGGTATGATGAGACCAAGATAAACTTATTTGGTTCAGATGGTGTCAAGCATGTGTGGTGGCAACTAGGTGAGGAGTACAAAGACAAGTGTGTCTTGCCTAAAGTCAAGCATGGTGGTGGGAGTGTCATGGTCTGGGGCCACATGAGTGCAGCCGGCACTGGGGAGCTATAGTTCATCGAGGGAACCATGAATGCCAACATGTACTGTGACATACTGAAGCAGAGCATGATCCCTTCCCTTTAGAGACTGGACCTCAGGGCAGTATTCCAACGTAACGACCCCAAACACACCTCCAAGACGACCACTGCCTTGCTAAAGAAGCTGAGGGTAAAGGTGATAGACTGGCCAAGCATGTCTCCAGACCTAAACCCTATTAAGCATCTGTGGGGCACCCTCAAATGGAAGGTGGAGGAGCGCAAGGTCTCCAACAGCCACCAGCTCTGATGTCGTCATGGAGAAGTGGAAGAGGACTCCAATGGCAACCTGTAACGCTCTGGTGAAATCCATTCCCAAGAGTTAACTTTGAGGAACATGAAAGCTCTTGGAAATTTGAAAAAAACCTTCATGGCTGTATGCCCTTGGAATTTATATATTATCTCATTTTAAGTCTGTGTGGTCAGGGCTGTATTCACACTTTATGCTGTCTTATCCCAAAATTAAGTAGGCAAAGAACTAGTCATCAGTATTGTCAGTGGTCTCCCTGCAGCTGATTTTTTCCCCATTACTGCCTTGTTCTGCACTAGGGATGAGCCGAACACCCCCCGGTTCGGTTCGCACCAGAACTTGCGAACGACCCCCGCATTCGGTACGAACGTTAGAACCCCATTGAAGTCTATGGGACTCGAACGTTCGAATTGGAAAGTGCTAATTTTAACGGCTAATATGCAAGATAGTGTCCTAAAAAGGGTTTGGCGACCTGCCTCCTGCCTCAGGGGACATGGGTCACTGCAAAAAAAAGTTTTAAAAACTACCGTTTTGGTGGGAGTACTGATTTTAATGACGATTAAAGTGAAAAAAAAAAGTGAAATATTCCTTTAAATATGGTGCCTGGTGGGTGTCTGTAGTATGCCTGTGAAGTGCCATGTGTTTCCCGTGTTTAGAACAGTCCCTGCACAAAATGACATTAAGCGGAAATAACACCATTTAAAACTGCTTGCGGTTTTAATGTTATATCTGGTTCCTGCAATATCGTTGAAAATCATTCAGAAAAATGGCATGGGTAGCCCTCCCTGCCCATTACCAGCCTATTTGGGTCTTGTACGCATATTAAGGGGAACCCTGTACCCATATTAAAAAAAGGAAATGCGTGTGGCCCCCAGGCCCTATATACTCAGAACAGCAGTATACAGGCGGTGCAAACAAGACTGGGACTGTGTAGGTTTGTTGTGTTAAGTTGAATCTGTTTGTAATTTTCAACTGGTACATTTTTAAAGTGTAGCTCCAGTCAAAAAAAATATTTTTAAGCTTTTTGGAAAACATAGGGAAGGGTTATCACCCCTGTATAATTTGTTTTGTCGTCCATCTTTTTTCATCTCACTTGCTGTTGTCTCCTTCCGTTTGCAAGTAGGAGATGTTTGTAAGTTGGATGTTTGAAAGTAGGGGCCTGCCCTATATGCTCTGCAGAAATGGCGGAACAAGGTGTTGGTTTTGCAACAACATTGTAAGCCCTCAAAGTGACTCTTGGGGGGCGCTGGAGCGCCCTGCTGTGAACGATTATATCAAGAATTGTAATTACATGCCATTGTTGAACAGTGGTAGAAAAATTGACCTTTGGTGGTTGTGGTGCTGGTGCCACAACACTATAAGTCCTCACAGTTACTCTGGGTGGGCACAGGAAGGGGCCCTCCTGTGAAATATTATATCAAGAATTGTAATTACATGTCCCTGTTAAACAGGGGCAGAAAAATTGGGCCTTAGGCACTGGTGCCATCACACTGCAACCTCTGCCATACACTATAGTTTTATTGCAGGAATTAGCCCTGCTGCAAAGCATTGCATCAAAAATTTTACTTAAACGCCCCTGTTAAACAGGGGCAGAAAAATTGGGCCTTAGGCACTGGTGCCATCACACTGCAACCTCTGCCATACACTCTAGTTTTATTGCAGGAATTAGCCCTGCTGCAAAGCATTGCATCAAAAATTTTACTTAAACGCCCCTGTTAAACAGGGGCAGAAAAATTGGGCCTTAGGCACTGGTGCCATCACACTGCAACCTCTGCCATACACTCTAGTTTTTTTGCAGGAATTAGCCCTGCTGCAAAGCATTGCATCAAAAATTGTACTTAAACGCCCCTGTTAAACAGGGGCAGAAAAATTGGGCCTTAGGCACTGGTGCCATCACACTGCAACCTCTGCCATACACTCTAGTTTTTTTGCAGGAATTAGCCCTGCTGCAAAGCATTGCATCAAAAATTGTACTTAAACGCCCCTGTTAAACAGGGGCAGAAAAATTGGGCTGCTGGCATCACCCAGAACCAAAAATGTTCTTCCAACATATCAGCGGAGGAGGAAGAGGATAGACAATCAACATAACAGGACAGTCACTCAGCATCAGCATAGGCAGTCTTGAAGGGATGTGGTATTTCAAAAAAAATTATTCGGTTACATCAGCTTCAGGTGCTTGGTAGCTGTGGGTGATCCAAGACTGATTCATCTTGATGAAGGTCAGTCGATCAACTGATTCGGTGGACAGGCGCACCCTGTGATCGGTAACGAAGCCACCAGCAGCACTGAAGGTGCGTTCCGAAAGAACGCTGGATGCAGGACAGGCCAGTAGCTCAATTGCATACTGTGCAAGCTCTGGCCAGTGATCCATCCTCAAGACCCAGTAAGCCAGAGGATTTTCAGTGGGAAAGGTGTCCAAGTCTGACCTTGCCCCTAGGTATTCCTGCACCATGTAAATTAGACGCTGGCGATGGGTGCTGGAACCAATCATACCTTGGGGCTGCGGACTAAAAAATTGTCTGAAAGCATCAGTCAGACAGCCACCTTCTCCGCCGCTCCTTCTGGCTGATGCCTCAGCAACACGTTGTCCAGGACCAGGAGTTTGTGACCTCCCAGTCTCTGGGAACGCGTTGCACAGAGCTTTCTGCAAGGCCTCCCGGAGATGTCTCATCCTCTGCTCCCTCTGCGATGGCAAGATAAGGTCGGCAACCTTACCCTTGTACCGTGGATCAAGGAGAGTGGCCAGCCAGTAATGGTCCCTCTCCTTGATCCGAAGAATACGAGGATCCTTCCGCAGGCTTTGCAGGATCAGGGAGGCCATGCAGCGTAGGTTAGCTGAGACATTCGGTCCGGAGTCCTCTGGGTCACTAAGGACAACATGATCCGCAGCTACCTCCTCCCAGCCACGTACAAGTCCACGTGTTTCTTGGGACTGTAAATCATCCCTATAAGACTGCTGCTGCTGATGCTGAGTGCCAGCCTCCACCTTCATGCTGACACAATCATCCTCCTCCTCCTCTTCCTCCTCCTCACCCTCTTCCTGTGTGATGGGTGGCACAGCAGGAACACTGTCTGGATAAAGGGGGCCTTGAGAGGCAAGGAAGTCCTCCTCTTCCTGCCTCTGTTCTGCCTCAAGTGCCCTGTCCATTATTCCACGCAGCGTATGCTCCAAGAGGTGGACAAGAGGTATAGTGTCACTGATGCATGCACTGTCACTGCTCACCATCCTTGTGGCCTCCTCAAACGGTGACAGGACAGTGCATGCATCCCTGATCATGCCCCACTGGCGTGGTGAGAAAAAACCAAGCTCTCCTGACCCTGTCCTGGTGCCGTAGTCGCACAGGTACTCATTGATGGCCCTCTGCTGCGTGTGCAGCCGCTGCAGCATGGCCAATGTTGAGTTCCATCTGGTGGGCATGTCACATATAAGGCGGTTCTTTGGCAGGTTCAACTCCTTTTGGAGCTCAGCCAGCCGAGCACAGGCATTAAATGATCGGCGGAAATGCACACAGACTCTCCTGGCCTGTTTCAGGACATCCTGTAAGCCGGGGTACCTGCCCAAGAACCGCTGCACCACCAGGTTAAGGACGTGAGCTACACAGGGCACATGGGTCAGTTGTCCCTGTCGGAGGGCGGAGAGGAGGTTGGTGCCATTGTCGCAAACCACCATTCCTGGCTTAAGCTGGCGTGGCGTCAACCACCTCTCGGCCTGCCCCTGCAGAGCTGACAAAACAACCGCCCCAGTGTGGCTCCTGTCCCCCAAACAAACCAGCGCAAGCACGGCATGGCATCGTTTTGCCTGCGTACTTGCGTAGCCCCTGCAACGCCTACGGAGCACCGCTGGTTCTGAGGACAGAGCACTGGAAGAGGCCATGGAGGAAGAAGAAGAGGAGGGGGTGGAGGAGAGAGGTGTGTCACAACCAATAGTAGCATTTTGGAGGCGTGGTGGCGGAACAACCTCCAATACTACTGCACCTTGTCCTGCATCCTTCCCAGCAGCCAGAAGAGTGACCCAATGGGCCGTGAAAGACAGGTAACGTCCCTGTCCATGCCTGCTGGACCATGAGTCAGCGGTAATATGCACCTTACCGCTGACCGCCCTGTCCAGCGAGGCAAGGACATTGCCTTCCACATGCCGGTAGAGAGCCGGAATTGCCTTCCGTGAGAAAAAGTGGCGTTTGGGGACCTGCCACTGAGGAACCGCACATTGTACAAACTCACGGAAGGGGGCCGAGTCTACCAACTGAAAAGGCAGCAGTTGAAGTGCTAGCAATTTAGCCAAGCTAGCATTCAACCGCTGGGCATGTGGATGGCTGGGAGTAAATTTCTTCCGCCGGTCCAGCAGCTGGGGCAGGGACATTTGTCTGCTATAATCGGACGTGGATGTACCACTAGCAGAGTTCCCGGAAGCACTTGGCTGTGACACACCTAATTCTACACCTTCATTCCTCTCAGAGCAGGTTTCAGAGAGGACTGAAGGTCTAGTGGGGTTGGAGATGCCAGCTGATGAGGAGCAAGGAGAGGTCCGCTTTGTTCTTTGGTGTGGGTCTTTGAGGTATGCTTGCCAACGAGCTGCATGGCAGGTCAACATATGTCTGGTCAAGCATGTGGTGCCCAAGCGGCTGATGTTTTGGCCACGTGAGATACGCTTGAGACATATGTTGCAAATAGCAGCGGTGCGATCTGATGCACTCGTCTCAAAAAAGGCCCACACCAAAGAACTTTTAGAATAACGCGCAGAGGAAGCGCTCTGCGCAGAGGAAGCGCTCTGCGCAGGCGGAGCTCTGTGGTGTGATTCAGTCGGTGTGCTGCCCCTAAGCTGGCCCCCGGAGGGCATCCTGCCTCGTTGGACATGTGCCTCCTCCTCCTCCTCCTCCTCCTCCTCCCTCCTTCCAGGCACCCACGTGGAGTCAGTGCCCTCATCATCCCCTCCCTCTTCATCGCTGTAGCAAACCTGGCAGTATGCTGCAGCTTGTGGAACATGACTGCCAGATTGCTGTCCTTCTTGAGCATCCCCTCTCTCTGTGCTCACGCTACTGCCTTCCTCTAGCTGAGTGTCATCATCAGAGCCCACCAAACACTGGGCATCCTCCTGGAGCATGTACCCAACACTGTGCTCAAAGAGTTCAGGAGACTCCTCAGGAGGACGTGGTGGGTCTAGGGAAGGAGTCACTGATGATGACATTGAGAGGAGGGACGACGATGTGTTGGCAGCTGCTTTTCTACTACCCTGAGACTGGGTGAGAGAGGATGAGGAGGATGAAGAGGGCTTGGTCATCCACTCTACCAAGTCGTTGGCATGTTGCGGTTCAACATGTCCAGCTGCAGAAAAGAAGGACAAGCATGTCCCATGGCCACGTGCTGATGACAATGCACCGCGTCCACGACCAGCACTGTTGTCTCTAGACACAGAGCCTGCTTGCCCTCTTTTATCGGCTCGCGCCTGTCTGCCTCTCCTTGCTGGCCTTCCAGACATGGTAATGGCCTGAAGGGAGTTGGGTAAAACAGTAGTTGGGTAGTTTATATTGTGCTGGAGGCACACAACACCCACTAACTCCTGCAGATGCCTTTTTTATAGAACAGCAGAGTTAAAGGGGTATATACAGATGTATACTGTGCTGTGCTGGAAGCACACACAACTTCCAATAACTCCAGCAGATGTCAATCGGGCCCAAATAGAGAACAGCTATGTAGGTGGATAATAGCGGTATGTACTGGGTACAGAGCAGGCACACAGCACGCACTATCTCCTGAGTGACACTGCTGACTGCAAGCTCTATTGTTAAAGATGGACCACTAGCTATATAGGTGAGGTGAATATCACGGTGTATACTGCGGTCAGGGCACGCAGACAATAACCAGAAAACGGCAGAGTTAAAGGGGTATATACAGATGTATACTGTGCTGTGCTGGAGGCACACACAACTTCCAATAACTCCAGCAAATGACAATCGGGCTCAAATAGAGAACAGCTTTGTAGGTGTATATAGTGGTATGTACTGGGTACAGAGCACGCAGACAGCACGCACTAACACTACTGACTGCAAGCTCTATTATTAAAGCTAGATCACTAGCTATATAGGTGAGGTGAATATAGTGGTGTATACTGTGGTCAGGGCACAGACAGTAACCACTACACAAGAGCAAAATAGTAAATCAGCCAAAAAAGATTGGTGTGTAACTGTGTTGAAGGTACACAGAACACCCACTGCTTCAGATGCTAACAAACACTACACGAGGCCGCCTGAAAGGCAGCTTTATATAGTGTGGGGCGCTACCATTGCTCTCCTCGCTACTGGCGCTGCGATTGGCCAAGCATGCGGGGTCACAGTGCATGCTTGGCCAATCGTGAGACAGCAATGCATTGCGCCATCGCAGTGCATTGTGGGCCACACGAATTTTGCCGCGAACGGCCCAAACGTTCGGAATTCGGCGAACGCACGAACGACCGATGTTCGAGTCGAACATGCGTTCGACTCGAACACGAAGCTCATCCCTATTCTGCACTGTCTCTGTGTGTAGATGACCAGCTTGGTAGAAAAGGACCATGCTTCCTTAGGTCAGAGTTACCCCTCTGATGACTGGCTATCTGATGGACTGCCAGGTTTTAGTAGCAGGAAATGTGCAGAAAGCATAGATACATAAATTGAAAGGAGCAAAAGCAGGAATATGCTTGCACTGCAGGCCCTCAGGTATATCTTCCTTTCCAGCAAGGAGAACAGTGAGCAGCAAAGTAGTGACATCACCATATCGCACGCCATATCTCCTGAGACTAGCGCTCAGAGGCAGCAGTGTTTTAGATGATCTCACATGCAGATATATAGTTATAAGGCTCAAACAGGGTTGCCTAGGCACAGAAAATGCAATGATATTTTTCAGGGGAATTAAAGACCATATCACACCCGGTCATGAAATGTCATTAACCTGTTAAAGGTTATATTAAGAATTAGTGATTAGCCGTACAATTACATTAAAGGGTTGCAGTGCAATCATTTTTACAATTTCTGATGTCACAGAAGCCAATGCAAACTGAGTTCCTTTTATGGGCCAATCTTCTCACCACCACCAAAAATGCTAGTTGCCTGGCTGGTCACTGGCTATAATACTTTACAGACATACATACAGGTCAGAAAAGATCCATTTACGAGGCAATTCTTCCAAATTACTGATGCCATGTTTTGTATTCCTCTGAACAACATCTATTACCTAAGCTCAAGACAAAAAATTCATAAAAACAGAAAAGGGGTAATAAACAGCAGAGAAAAGGTAAGAGAGCGTGAAAGTAATAAACCAAAGCATTCAACTAACAGACGCCAGTCTAATGAATATTTTCTTTCTTTGAGTAAGCACCAAAGCAGGGCACTCTGTAAGGTACGTCTGCCATAATGTGCAAATAGGCTATGCATACCTCCACATTCTCATTATGGCAAGAGATCCTGGGGATCCCAAAACATTTTGATCCCCAACCGTTTGTTTCAGCACCCCTATTATTTGACACATTACTGACAACATATTTTTTTTCCCATCATCAATAGAAATAGTCATCTTAGATGAAGTTATTTACTCAATCTTATCTATTACTGTAAATTGAGCAAGAACCAGGAAAACAAGAAAATTTTACATCTACGGCGTCATTCATGTGTGCATGCGATTTATATGTGATTCATGTGATTATATGCACACAGTTATGTGATTATATGCATTTAGACATTTAAAAATGCACATACTGTATATGCATGTAATGATTTTAAATTGATAAACTGTTGTGCAGTTGCTCATTCAGATGCATCTTATTATGTGAGTGGTATTTCATCCTTTTTATTGGAATGAAAATATACAGTGAGCACTATTTAGTCTTCTTTTTCGTTTCATATTGCTTATGCTTTTGTGTGTGGGGAGCAGGGCTTTTTTTCAGCGGGAACGTGGAGGAACGCAGTTCCGGCACCTCCAGCATTGAATGTATGTAATAGCGTGGGGTGTGAGGTGTGCTGGAGGGTCTATTGATGCTGGCTGCTGGGGGATCTATTGTCACTGGTGGGGATCTGATTTTGTGTGAGGGTCTATTGTTGCTGATTGGGAATCTATTTTTTCTGGGAAGGGTCTTATGTTACTGGAAGGGATCTACTGTTGAGGTAGAGGTCTATTTTTCCTGGCTGCTGGAGGATCTATTGATGCTGGCTGCTGGGAGATCTGTGGTTTCTGCTGGGGGAGGAGGTCTAATGTTGCTTGGGTGGATATTTTGTTGTGGGTGGGAATATATTGTTGTTGGGGTGGAGTCAATTGTTACTGGGGGAGTCTATTGTTGTGTAGGGATCTATTGTTGCTGACTGCAGGGGATCTTTTTTACTGCTTTTCTTTTTATCACCAACATGTTCCATACAAATAATTTAGCACCACAAAATTATACTTGGTTCTGTATTCTCTAAAAAGGGCAGTACTGGGGGCGTGGCCAGCGGCGGACATGTGAGCAGCAAGCTTACGGAGCTCCTCCGGCACCGATTCATCCTGAACAGCATCCGTTATCCCTACCTAGATACCGACCTTGTAGTCACCACCGCACTGCCCACTACCCTCACGGGCACCCGCTGGAATGGGTCGGAACGGTCCTGCGAGCCAGAAATCCGCCGCGGACCGGGCGGCCACGCTGGCGGGCAGCAAGGCCAAAGATGGCGCCGGCGCGTCCTCCGCCACGGGGAAATCCTCCAAAGGCAAGGCACAGGCGAAGGCTGACTCCGGCCCCTCGGCGAACTCACATGTGCCCTCCGGTATTCCGGGTAAGCCGAAACCACCGACAACCATCAGGGAACATTTTGCGGATTCTCCGCATGGACAGCATACCCCCCCCCAGCGTCCCCGAGAGCAGAGCAGGCCGTAGACCCCTGGGAGGAGGGTGAGGCCTGGGAGAGAGGCAGCGATCCAGGGGATCCCAATCCACTGGGGGACAGGGGGTCGGAGGGGGAGAGAACGGCAGAGGGTGAGGAGGAACTCACTTTGAAGCATGTTATGGACGCTATCCATCAATACCAAACCACTCTGACCACACAGATCGAAACGGTTAGGCTGGATCTCTCTATTGTTAAACATGACATGCAAAAGATTCGCTCTAGGATTTCCACCGCGGAGCAAAGAATCAGTGAGGTGGAGGACAATATGCAACCTATGTCTGCTACTCTTCGCACACAGCAACAAGAGATTACTGAACATGCTGCTAAATTGGGAGACCTTGAGGACCGAATGCGCAGGAATAATTTACGTTTCGTGGGATTCCCTGAGGGTGCGGAGGGCAAGGACGCGGAGCAGTTCCTGGAGCAATGGCTGAGCACTCTGTTGGGACGGGAGGCACTCTCACCTCTGTTTGCAATCGAACGGGCTCATAGGGTACCCATGCGCCCTATGCCCCCTGGAGCCCCTCCGCGACCCATTTTATCCAAGATCCTTCATTTTCGGGATAAAGAATGCATTATGCGCACCGCGCGGAACTTACAAGATATACAATACAACGGAAAAAAGATCTCCATTTTCCCGGATTTTTCTGCTACTACTCAAAAGCAAAGAGCAGCCTTCCTCCATGTTAAGAAACGCCTCCGAGAGAAAAATCTTCCATATAGTATGATGTACCCGGCCAAATTACGAGTTGTTAATGACGGCAAGGTACAATTTTTCCTTTCACCCAATGAAGCCTCGGATTGGTTGGATGGACTGTAACATTCCGATCCCTGCCTGTTTTCTCATGGCCGACACGTTGTGTGCCTTCCCTGTAGTTTCTGATGGAATTCTATACACAGGGCGGAGGACGACCAATCTATGCGGTACTTTCTGGTTGACTTTATTCTGTTCTTGTTCCTCTTTGCAGTTGTCCTACCCAAAGCACCGGAATTGACACTGAACCGCCATTTTGCCCTGCTGGCGGTCCCGGACCTGGCGTCTACAATTACTTTGGGATGCGCATATCTTTCTTTGGTTACTGTATCAGGTACCTTATTTGTGATATGTTTTGCCGGAGGAGGCACAAGCTTCCTCTTTTCTGATCTGACAGAGTTTTTCTTACTAAACTGACACTGGGAGCAACGACTGGTCACTCCCTGGACTAAACAGTTTTTCTGTTTTTCTTTCCCTTTTTGGTTTTCTTTTTGGGCTAAAGCTCGTTATGGTTGGGGGTAATGAGCAGGGAGGGGGGAGGGGGGAATGGGGAAGGTTAGCTTGGAGATGTTTGCTCCTGTTTTTTTTCCTTGGTATACCTGATGCACGCACGCAACGACACCGAAAATATTGGTGGGAGTTTCAACTTTTTCATTTTAGCTTTATTGTCTATAATGTGTCGGGGGGGAGGGGGGGGGAGTGGGACCCTTTTGCTGTCCTGCCCTCTCTCCTCTCCCCCCTTCATATGACTACTGCATTATACGAATGAGCTTTAACTGTCTTACTTGGAATGTCAGGGGGCTGAACTCGAAGATTAAGAGATCACTGGTATTTGACTATTTGAAACGCACTAAGGCGCAAATAATTATGCTTCAGGAAACTCACCTGATGGGTTCAAAGGTTATGGCCCTGAAAAAGAGGCATATTGCCCATGCTTTCCATGCCACTTACTCGACCTATTCTAGAGGGGTATCTATACTCATATTACGGTCCCTACCTGTCCAGATACTAGAGGTTAGGACTGACCCGCAGGGGTGCTATGTAGTGGTCATACTGCAATACCTGGGTGTGTTATATACTTTGGTAAACCTTTACATGCCCCCACCATTTGATTTACAAAGATTGGGAGCCTGCATGGCGGTGGTTCTCCCTATGTTGCAAGGTCACCTTATTATGGGAGGGGATTTTAACCAGGTCATGAATGCTGATCAGGATAGGCTACGCTGCACTAGACCATCATCTACGGTGTTAAGTGACTGGGCTGCGTCCTATGACCTCAAGGAGGTCTGGCGATGGAAGCACCCGGATACCCGAGAATTCTCTTGTGCATCGGCATCCTATAGATCGCTTTCTAGACTGGACATGTTTTTCCTCTCTGGGGCTGCATTGCCAGAGGTGGAGGCTATCTCCTATCTACCCAGGGCTATATCGGATCACTCACCCCTACAACTGACTATGAGAGCGGGCATTGTCCTGGGTGAGCGTGTGTGGAGGATGAGCCCATACTGGTTGCAGGAGACCATGGTAGCATCAATTTGTAGGGACGCAGTGACACACTTTTGGAAGGAAAATAGGGAAGAGGTCCCCGAACTAATCACCTGGGACGCTTTCAAAGCGGTCTCTAGGGGGGCGTATATGCAAGGAGTATCGGATTTCAAGAGAGCGACTGGGGACTGTTTGAGAACTCTGGCCAATCAGTTACAGGGGGCAGAAGACTCTTACGTTAGAGATCCCTCGCCTCATCATTATCAAACTCTGCAAAGTGTTAGTAGGGAGTATGAACTTGCACTGCTCTCGAAAACACAAAAGAAAAATCTATACCAACGTCAACGGATTTTTGAGATGGGGGACAGAAGCGGGAAATTGCTGGCGTTTTTGGCCGCTCCGCTCCCGGACCCTATTTTCATCCCCTGTGTTTATGATACCTCAAACACTCTCAGGGGTACTCAGGAGGAGATTGTGGAAACTTTTTACAAATTTTACACGGAACTGTACCGCTCCCAAGCCCATTATACCATCCCGGAATTATATGAATATGTGGATAAAATTGACTTCCCGGTACTACCCTTAGAACAAAAGATGTCTCTAGAATCACCTATCTCCGCCGAGGAGATACTGCTTACCATTAAAAGTTTTGCTAAACATAAAACTCCAGGCCCCGATGGCTTCCCTATAGAGTGGTATTTAGAATATCAAGATGTCCTAATCCCTAGACTAAGAAAGCTTTACTCTACTATTTTTGAGCAAGGCTGCTTACCATCATCTATGAAGGAGGCCCTAATTGTATTAATTCCCAAGCCCAATAAAGACCCACTATACTGTGAATCCTACAGACCCATCTCGTTAATTAATACGGACTTAAAAATTGTATCTAAGATTCTGGCCACCCGTCTAAATACCATCATTAGTGCGCTTATTAATCCAGACCAAACTGGCTTTATCCCTGGTAGGTCCACTTATAGTAATATTCGCAGATTATACACTAATTTACAAGCCCCCAATAAATTGTCTGTCCCCCGAGCTATTGTATCTTTAGATGCCCACAAGGCATTTGATTCCGTGGAGTGGCCGTACCTTATATATATTATGGAAAAATTCGGTTTTGGACAGAATGTTATCACATGGATTAGGATACTGTATGATCAACCTATTGCCCGTCTTAGGCTTAATGGGATTATTTCTAGACCCTTCAGGATCCACAGGGGCACCAGACAGGGTTGTCCTCTGTCACCCCTGTTGTATGCTCTGGCAGTGGAACCTCTAGCGAGGTTATTGAGGAGTTCTCCGGAACTTCAGGGCATGTGGATTGGCTCCCTGGAAGAACGTATCTCGCTATATGCTGATGATATGTTGCTCTACTTGTCAAACCCTAAATACACGATTCCCAAAATGCTGAGGTTGATCACTGATTTCGGCGTATATTCAGGCCTGAAGATTAACTGGACTAAGTCCACTGTATTTTCGTTAGACTCAGAGTCCCCTGACCACTTGCCACAACATTGTCCGCTTCAATTCACAACATCGTTTAAATACCTGGGGGTGGTGGTTAGGCTACCGATTTCGGCATACATCCAGGATAACCTTCTTCCTTGTATAGCTTCGCTTAAGGCTAAACTCAATAACTGGGTGGGTTTACCTCTTACATTGATGGGGAGGGCTAATTTATTTAAAATGGTGTTTTTCCCTAAGTTGCTGTATGTTTTGGCGAATTGCCCAGTGTATGTACCAAAGAAGATCTTTCAAGAGATTGACTCTTTGATATCTACATTTTTATGGTCTCCCAAGAATCCACGGATTGCATTGGCAACTTTACAATTACCTATACACAAAGGGGGGCTAGCAATACCGAATCTGCGATTGTACTACTATGCATCACAGTTGGTATATGTTCATTGGTGGCTATTTCCACAGTTGAACAATGCTGCTACTGCAACAGAGGCAGCGTTGCTCTCCTCCTATGAAACACTGTCAAATGTGATCTTTAGAGGAGCGATTTCTGAGAGGAGGGGTACAGATATGATTGCAAACTCTCTCAAAATCTTTAAGATATGTAAGACATTGGTACCTGAACCCCACCCCACGATTTCTCCTAATCAACCCATATGGAACAATCCGGTGTTCCCACATTTTAGAGATCTCCCTTTCGCTGGCAATTGGGCCGAAAGGGGTTTGAAATATGTCCACCAATTATACGAGGAGGGTAGATTTAAAACCTTTCCGGCGCTCCGACAAGAGTTGGGTATACCTGAATCCTGGAGGTTTAGATATTTACAGTTGCAGCATGCGGCCGAGTCTCAACTTGGGCTCCGGGCTGTTACCTTTCAGAATTCTACTTTGGAAGGGGCGCTTGCCCAACCAGAACATACTAAACTGGTTTCCAATTATTACAAATTATTGAATGAGCCTAAAATTTCTAGATTACAAATCCTGAGACAACAATGGACGAGGGATGTACCTGACCTGTCGGACGATAATTGGGAGGAACTTCTAGATACTTATTTTAGTACTGCTATTTCCGCCAGAGATAAAATGATCCAGATACGCATTTTTCATAGGATATACTATACTCCTCTACGCCTTTTCCGTATGCGGAAACTGCCTTCTCCTCTGTGTCATAAATGTGGTAGGGAAGAAGGTAACCTACTACATATGTTGTGGGACTGTGAGAGGATAAGACCATTTTGGTCTCAGGTGACCCACTTTGTGGCGACTACCTTTGACCTCCCCAATATTTGTAGCCCTAAATGGTGCCTCCTCTCAGTTTTTGAGGAGGTTGGCATTAGTAACCATCAGAAACAATTTTTGCGTTTTCTCCTATATTATGCTAGGAAGACGGTCCTATTACATTGGACGCGCACATCATTGGTCTCCCTGAACAAATGGAAAGCTTTGATTAACCAAGACTTGCCAATATATAAAATAACGTATGAAACAAGGGGTAAGCCAGGGAAATTCCTCAAAATATGGGGAAAATGGGTGGATGGGATAGATACATGTAATTCTGCTCCTCTATGATCTGTTGTGCGGTAATTAGCGCTGCCATGGGATTTCTAGGCCCTTGACAGGATTATTTGAGGTTCTAGACCTCATACCCACCTAATTGGCATCCTTATGAGTGCATCTGTTCTTTGTTGGGTTGTTTGTTGTTGTTGGGAGGGTGGGGGGAGAGGGTGGAAATAAAAAATACAAGTGGAATATGATTTTGATATAACTGAGGTACAAGGCAATTATTGTTGTAAGGCTTGTAACTGTTTATCAAGTTATGTTTATATCCCACAAAGATGTATACAGTCTGCTTATTATATATGTCTGTGCCAAATATTATTAATAAAAAACGGAGTTTCAAAAAAAAAAAAAAAGGGCAGTACTGGTAGGTGGGTAGAGGGTGGAATCAAGGGACGATGGTCAGAGGTGGGTAGGGGGTAGAGACAAGGGGTGACTCAGACGGGGGGAGTTCCTGCACCTTTTCGCCGAGGAAAAAAAGCCCTGGTGGGGAGGACGCATGTCAACAGGAGCAGTACCTGAAGCAAAACCATTTAGATACATCCATCCATTGGAAAAAAGTGTTTTTTCTCTTAGGACGCTTTGAAGTCAGATACAGAGGTGAGCAAATCCACTTCACTGTGTGGAGTGCATTTTCTACTATAAAGCCCCATACACACTATCAGATTATCTGCTGAGTTTTTCCTTCAGATTTACCAAAACCATATAATATGAGGACAAACCTTAGGAGTTTCAATGTGTATGCAATCAGGCAGGCCCTTCTACTACATGGTTTTGGTAAATCTGAAGGACAAGACAAAGACAATCTGATAGTGTGTATGGGGCTTTAGAAGTGTGATCACTATGGAAGATTCTGACACTTTGTTACAGATGTTTTTTTGTTGGATTGAAATTTATTCACTCTTTTTTTTTCTTCTTTTTTTCTTTAATTTCTTTTTTCTTTTTTTTTTTCAGAGTGGGACTATATACTGTACACGTATATGTGTTTTTAATGAATTATTTTGCGCCATTTTATGATTCTTGTTATACAACTTCGTGTGCGATTATATCACATATGTTTTGGGTAGCGCTGCACTATTTTGCTTATTTACATTCTTTATAGGTGTTGTGGAATTTCTTTGTTTTGTGTAAGCTTGCAACCCACACTTGTAGTTACTGTAATGGCACACTCAATGAATGCGATTGCTTCAGTGCGCATGTGTCGATGATGTTGGCACATGCAGATACAGAAGATATCTTCTAAACTGTGCAGGTTTAGGAGATATCCAGGGTAGCTACAGGTAAGCCTAATTATAGGCTTACCTGTAGCAAAAAGCAGATTGTAAGGGTTTACAACCACTTTAAAGAGGGATTCCACCTGCAAAAAAATTATTAAAAGCCAGCAGCTATAAATACTAAAGCTGCTGACTTTTAATAAATGGACACCTGTCCTAGGGTCCAGCGATGTCGGCAGCCGAGACCGATCGGCCGCTCAGGTCTCGGCTGCTGCCAACGCCATTGTCGGTGAGGGAATCAGGAAGTGAATCGTTGCGGCTTCACTTCTCGGTTCCCTACTGCGCATGCGCAAGTCGCGCAGCACACTAGGAGTGGTCCGCGCTGTCTCTGGGACCCGTGTGTCCCAGCAGACAGCCCAGCGGGACAGGAAGTGGCATAGACTCCCGTGGGAGTCTATGCCCGGAAGTGGGTGCAAATACCTGTCTTAGGTATCTGCACCCCCCTCCCCCCTGAAAGGTGCCAAATGTGACACCGGAGGGGGGGAGGGTTCCGATGAGCGGAAGTTCCACTTTAGGGTGGAACCCCACTTTAAGGTTGAATATATTTTTATTAAACATTTTTCAAGTAAAGCAATAGAGGTTACAAAATAAAGAAAGGGAGCATGGGGAGCAGAAGGGGGAGAAGAAAAAAAAAGGATAGGGGGAGAAGAGGGGATGCGGGGGAAGGCACAGATATACATACAGTGTGTCTGATATAGATATTTCACAATGTACCCAAAACGTTATTGGAAAACTGCTCACTGGAGCATGGCCTTCAACTCATGGGGACCTCATGCTGTTTCATTCAGTTTAGGTGCATTTATAAAAAAATAGAAATCTGTATGTCCAGGGGCAGATTAAAAACTCATGACCTAGAACAGTGTTTTTTAACCTTTTTTCGGGCAAGGCACCCTGTAAAATCCTGAGGCATCCCATTCTAAAATATAAAATGCTGAAGTAATAGTTTTACAAATTGCAGCAGTAGCCACATACATAGGACACCCAAAGTTAGAGGTGATTTATTCCTCCACCTTTGCACATTGGTACTGACTACTATTCCAAACTTTCTCTTCTCCCCTCACTCTGCTGATGCAACTTCAGTGCTGACAGAGAGGAAAAGGGCAAACATGGACAGCGTCGGGTGTCCAATGTCCTCATTTTCAACCTATGGCAACATCAGTTGTTAGGATGTCGGTGTTCTGTCCAAAAATGTCCGCCTATCCAATAGTGTCCGCTGTGTACTGCTCAGGTGCAGCGCTTGCGCAGTACAGAGCACAAGGAAATTAGGAAAATCTCAGATGAACGGTGTCTGCGCCGTGAGTCCAGGTGCAAGCGCCACCATCCAAGTGGACATAGGGCTGCAAATATTAGAGGGCCTCTCCGGGCTCGCTTCGCTCGCCATGCTTTGGGCATGGCCTCGATTTGCTCGGATCTTTTTATTCTAGCTCTATGTCCACTTGGATGGTGGGGCTAGAACCTGGACTAACGGCGCAGGCGCCGCTCATCTTTGGATATTTTCGGAATCTGCTTGTCCTGTGTACTGCGCATGCGCAGTACACAGCGGGAACTATCTGACGGGGGACACTATTTGACATGACACCGGCAGCTCGCCCACATGGTGCTAAAGGTTGTAATTCGCAACAACAAAAACCTGAAGCTTTGTGCAAAAGGCATATTTTATCCACCCACTATTTTGTTGCCAATTTTGGGGCAGTTTTAGGCACCTTTAACCTCTTCCCGCCCGCCAGCCGTCGAATGACGGCTGGGCGGCGCGCCTCTCATTCTAGGTGGATGTCATATTGTGACCCTCCAGAATGACCGCTATCACGTGCCCCATGGGGCGTGCACTGTGGCGATCGTGGCATGTTGCTAGGACATGGCGCAACCCCGATCTGTGTAAAGAGCCGCGGCTCTTTAACCATGTGATCAGCTATTTCCAATCACAGCCGGTCACATGTAAACACTGAGATGCCGGTAATCGGAACTCCTCACCTCACACTGACAGAGTGTGAAGAGAGGAGAGACAATCAGGAGCATCTCCTCACAGAGGACATCTAAGGATGTAATCAGGGTACTGATCATCAGTGCCCTGATTACAATTAAGTGCCAGCAATGCCACTGCCAGCAATCATTGCCAACCAGTGCCCACAATTGGCAGCAATCAGTGGCCATCAGTGATGCCAGTCAGTGCTGGCTATCAGTGCTGCCCATCATTGGTGCCCATCAATGCTCATCATTGCCGCCACCAGTGCGACATATCAGTGCCACCTATCAGTGCGCAGTATTCATGCCTCCTCATCAGTGCCCATCAGTGGAGGAGAAAAATTACTTATTTACAAAATTTACTGACAAACTAAAATCTTTTTTTTTTTTTTTCAAAAATTTGGGAATTATTATTTTTTTAGGAAAAAATAAAACGCCCAGGAGTAATTAAATACTGCCAAAAGAAAGCTCTATTTGTGTGAATAAAATGATAAAAATGTCAGATGGTTACAATGTAGCACGACCGCACATTTGTCGTTCAAAGTGTGACAGCGCTGAAAGCTGAAAAATGGCCAGGACAGGAAGGGGGTGTAAGTGCCTGGTATTGAGGTGGTTAAAGAACCCAGATGGCACCTCAGGGTGCCATGAGACCTTGGTTTGAAAAAGGCTGGCATAATGCAACACAAGAAAACCATGTTGCCTCTTGATGGGCATTGCCTTGCCCTGAATGTGGTGCTTCTCCTGGAGAAAGGAATGTCTTTATCTATGACCTTGTAAGTTGCCCCCCCCCCCCACCCCTCCAAATTCTTTGGACAATTGGGCGTTTTGCCAAGGCACTCCTGAAGACCCCAGAAGGCACCCCGGTTGAGGCGCTGACCTATAATGTAATGAAGTCTATGGTTCAGCACGGCAGCCCGGGAACTAGCATTTTCAGAGGAGCATATCAGCAAAGGCAGCCTTTCTGTGGGTTTTTATGTGGCCAATTGAGATGTAAACAAACATCAGATGCCTGTGGCGTTTTGCTGTGCCGCAAATGATGACGTTCGCTGTTATTTATACCTGTTTATCCAGTTACTGCTTTGCAAAAGAGGCATCTTATTTTCATAGAACGTTATATTGTTTCCAATGGACTCTGCAGCCTGTGAGGATAAACAAACGCACTATTCTCCTCCCGTCCTCTTAATTAGGATACACATGTTGACATTGCTTGTAATACCTCTGAGATGTCACAGCAGGTACCTTTTGTTGTCTCAAGAGGCCCCAGTACACGAGTTGTGCAACCGTCGCATGTATAATGGGCATCATTTACATCTTTTGAGCTGTTGATATGAGAAAGCTAATTTGCAGCTCTACCTCACTAGAATGTTGGTTTTCTAGCAGACATTTCTTTAGAGGCCCTTTTCAAACAACGTTTGAAGCCTTTGGCTTCTGGCATTACCAAAGAGCTATGTTAACAGTCCTGCTGTAACGAGTATATACAGGTGCATCAAAGAAAATTAGAATATCATCAAAAAGTTCATTTACTTCAGTAATTCAATTCAAAAAGTGAAACTCCTATATTTTATATAGATGCGTTTTACACACAGTGATATATTTCAAATATTTTTTTTTTTATTTTGATGATTATGACTAGTGAAAACCCAAAATTCAGTATCTCAGAAAATGTGAATATTACATAATACTAATAAAAGAAAAAAAATCATTTTAATACAGGAATGTTGGCTTACTTAAAAGTATGTCCATGTACAGTATAGTATGCACTCAATACTTGGTCGGGGCTCCTTTTGCATGAATTAAAGTGGTTGTAAACTCTCCCCCACAACTTTGTCCCATGTAAATCAGCATAGAAAACCCTAATGAACACTGCTTGTAGATATCTCCTTTCTTGCTTAGTATTGTTGTAATCCTTTTTGTTCTTTAGAATGACGTCACTGAGCATGCCCAGATCTCCCCTGATTTACGGCACACTCTATGTGCTTGTCTATCTGTTATCAGGACTTCCTTCAGCACACCACTAATATCCCAGGAGGCTGCAGAATCATTCAGAGCTTCCTCCTACACACCATGTGACCTCGCATGCAGTGTAAACCTGGCCATTACTGCAGTCTTATCAGTTGCAGCTGATAAGACTGACAAAGGCAAACATTACACAATAGGCACAAGTAAATACTATGAAATAAAACAAGTCAGCTATGAACAGGGAAGCAAGGTTGCCATAGAAATGTTGGATTGAGGAGGCTTGGTTAACAGTAGAAGAAGTGCTCAATATAAGGGCAGAAATACACTCCACTATGGACTCAGGAAACAATACTTAAGATGGTACAGAGGCAGCACAGTGGTGTAGTGATTAGCACTTTCACCTAGCAGCAATAGGGTTGCTGGTTCAAATCCCGACCACGACACTATCGGCCTGGAGTTTGCATGTTCTCCCTGTGCCTGCGTGGGTTTCCTCCGGGTACTCCGGTTTCCTCCCACACTCCAAAGACATGCTGGTAGGTTAATTAGACCCTGTCCAAAAAATTGGCCATAATATGTGTATGTGTATGTCAATGTTGTAAGTGTGTCGGGACTCTACAGGTTAAAGGACCACACAAATAGCTGCAGATGAACACCGGTGGCAAGAAAAAGCGCCCTGAGACGATTCAGTTCGTATAGGTAGCGCTATACAAGTCATTCATTCATTCAACCCCTGGAAACAAGTTTTTTAAAGTTTCTTTAAACAGTAAGTAATATGCGGTTTGGGCTGGATTACAGTGGCTATAGTTTGATAATTACTTATTATAATGAAAAGAAGCATCAGAGTGGGAGAGTTTACTTCCTCTTTAATATGTCAATGCAGCGTGGCATGGAGGCCATAGCCTGTGGCACTGCTGAGGTGGTATGGCTAACATAAATGTGTTACGACAATGCACCTTTAACATAATGGAAATCTGACATATATTTGTAGCCCTGTTTTCGGGGGGCTTATGAGAGATAGCCCTCCCCAACAGGATATTGTGCTAAACCTGTAGGTAAATAAGAGAACCAGAACCCTTTCAATGTGGAATAGTGGGTTTGATAATAAAGTTGGTAGTGCCTCCACCCAGGACATGGTCTCTGTAAACAATGGGGATTCCTTTCCTGGGAAATTAACTTGTAATTCAATCAAAGTAATTGAGAACAGTGGAACTATTGTAACTAGCATATAACATTAACCATAAGTACATAGATGCACACCAGTATAGAAATAATACAACTTTTATATAAGAATAGAATAATAATATTACATACAACCACTGTAGCAACAGGCATCATCAGCAAGGGGTCCGATAGAAATCCTGGTGAAATTGTGCACAGGTATTTTTTATAGAGATGCCTCTAAATGAATGTTGCAGCAAAGTCCAGTTGCAGGGGCCCCTGAGAATGATGTGGACTCTGTCTTTTTGTGAAGATCAAGAATCATAGGGGATATTCTCCAACTGCTGTCCAACCAGCCTAGAAAGCAGCTTCTCAACACCAGGAACTGAAGTGTGCCAATATTCTCCATTTATGATCTTGGAGAAAAAACAGTGACAATAGTAGCACCTGTGTGTATTAGGCCATATGTCTCTTTCTTCACTTCCTCCTTCTGGTATTTTCAAAGCCCATCCTTGAGACAGGAGGTGTTAAAGCGTTAACCCAAAAAATAACAAAAAACCTGTTATAGTGATTGTGCTGTGTAATTTGGCCTCCTGTAACACCTGAAATACTTGGCTGATTCTGCCTGGCTATACCCTTCCCCCTGTACGCTGACTCCGCTATATCAGGGCTGCTGAGCCCTGACACAGTGGTCAGCGTACGTGCCTCCGTCATACACTGCCCTGCTCTCCTGTGTCTCCTCCGTCCTCATCCCCCTCCCCTTCCTGTCTGCTCGTACCAGTGCCTGCCCCCACCCACTTCTGCTGCTCTCATATCTGCAGCTAAATCCTCCCTTCCTCTTTGTACTATAATAAGTGTCCCTGTGCCTGTGTAATGTAAAAAGCTGCCAATCTGTTCCTATATGACCGTGGCTCCTGGAGCTCAGCTGACTGTCGGCTCTATCTCTCTCTCTTCTCTCCCCCTCCTCCCTGGCTGACATCAGCCGGAGAGCTCCGCCCCATCCACTGGAACTGTGAACCAAGAGAGAAGAGAGCTGACAAGCTGAGCGCCGGGAACCAAGCTTATATAGGTACAATCCGGCAGATCTTTTACAATACACAGGCACAGGGACACCTATTATTATGGTACAGAGGGGATGGACGGATTTAAAAGAAGTGGGTTAACAACCACTTTAATACATAATCATACCTAGCACTGTGATATTAGTAACTAACCGTAGAGGGCAGCAGATCCATACACATTATTTTACTGAGACAGCATTCCAGGGTGCTGCAATTGAACACAGGTGCGTAGGATTAGAGAGTCGGGTGCCATACAACAATAGCACCTCAACACGTACAATGCCTGAGAGCCTTTTCCATCAAATTTTTTATTTATTTTTTTACAAGGTAGGTTACCAGATTTTTTCATTGGCTTGTATTCAGCATGGAGAATGTGATAACCTAACCTACCCCCCCCCCCCCCCCCCCCAGTGCTGTAAGGCATTACTGCTAATCACTAAGCCACTTTGCTGCCTGATTAGGTGTGAAGCAGGCCTAACTCCCGATAAATGTATTAATGAGAAACCAACACAGAATCCAAAAAATTAATAAAAAATAAGTCACCTGACACCACTTATGTTCAAAATCAGTTATTGTAATACAATAATTTTTTCTTGAAAGATATCTGTGACAAGAATATCCATACTCACCTAATTTCTATGATTTTGTTGTTACATTTCCTGGCATTGGGTCAAAGCACGTTCTGTCTTTTCTAAAAAAAAATTACGTTTTCCACTATCTAAAACCTAGAAATCTGATGCATTGGACTAATAATAGCAGGCACTTGTCTATACTAATGAATGAATCCTGTGATCTGTGAGATCTTCTAAACTTAGCATGTGCCAAGGCAAATCAAATTTTATACAAAGCCCAGTGGACAGATTCTTTTTTTTTCTTAGTGCTTTTAGTGGTAGGATTATAGCCTCTTGTCACATTATTCGGAATTGTCCACCTCTCACAGTGAAATGCAGAGGACAGGACTAGGGTAGGAGGCAACCCAAGCTTGCTTTCTCATAAGATTTTATCCAGAACCAGAAAACAACTATTCCGTTTGAAGTGTCCTATTCAGGACAATGACAAGTGTAGAATAGATGTTCCCAACATTAACCGAGGCCTGCTAGGCCATCAACCCCAAAATAAAGGAGACCACCAAAGTTTGGAGCCAAAATAGCCATTGCAAATAAAATTAAATAACACAACATTTCTTAAAACCGAAATGAAAGATCATCGCTTACTGGTCTTTGAAGGCACTAAACGCATCTTATTATTTTTCTGCGAAAAACCTTTGTATATACTAGGCCCACAGCCGCAACACACCGGCTTAGAGACAATCCTCATTATCCACAGTGACCATCATTGCCCATATTCCGAGTTAACCCCTTGTTAACAGGAATGTACCAAACGACACCATACCACCAATGGGTCCTGAACCAATTATCCCTGAATTTTATCTCCTCCAAAGACCAACAACCGCCAGGCTGGCATGACAACCATCCAACCAGAACCACAACCAAACACTGGGAGAGTGGGTGAGAAGTTTTTTTTTTCTTCTCCTGCTGGTCACCTTGTGGCACACCACTCCCCCTTCAACATCCTAAGACCCCCTCCCTGCATTGCCAACCACCAACCAGGTAAGGCTCTGACCTTTTAAACCTATAACTAACTTTTAACTCTTTCACATGTTGACACCCCCTATTATGTCTGCCCTATGCTTACTTTTTTTTTTGCTTCAGGCCTTTCTTGCGAAGGATGAATATTATGATAGCCATGGAAATTTTTCAGACAGAGAAGCATAGTTGGCCAATGACCCTTCAAATTCTTTCTTCGAGTTCGTATTGAGCCCAAGATAAACCTTAGAACCAATCAGCATGTTGCCTGAGTCCCTTTGAATGGATAATATTCATGTTCGACTTGAGTAAAGTTTTAACTATTCTGAGCTAGTCATGTGCGCTGATTTCCATTGACTCTCTGGACATGTATGACAAGTAGATGGAAGCAATGGCCATGTTGCCCTAAGCAAGTACTTCGTTCTGTATATACAGTTTCTAATGCATTCTAGAAATCTGCTGAATCCTTAGTGACTACTGTAGACACCAAGCCTTTTCTTTCCTCAAGACAATGGCTGAAAGATCTGTAAAGCAAACCTATAGCGGAGAAAAGCTATCACGCCATGATAACTATTGAAAAGCAGGCAGTGAGAGGTTAATGCACATGCATTTAGTTTTCCATAAATGGCTTTCAGCCCCCAAGCCAGAGCTGGAAGCTGCCATTTTCTGCCTCTGGGATGATCATGAAGATGGGAAAGGTATGTGGATTTCTCTGTTGGTGATGGTAATCCACTAAATGTTTGAAATGAAAGTGTATTTAAAAATTTGTACCGTATAAAATAACTAAAGCTCCATGACACTTTAGCCCCCTTTGCTTGCAACGTGGAATAGGTAATATGTATCGCAGTTTGACATGGAAAAACCTTGGATTTCTATGCTCCCCCCTCTTCTGCTGTTTTTTTTCAGATGTTGCTATACTGTATGTAAATACCGTCTCAATCCAGTCTGTATGGACAGCATGGCGACTTGCTGACTTGGCAGAATCTCCAGACAACTTAAAGCAATATTAAACCCAAAACCAAAAATGTAACATATTGCAGCTTACCAATCATTAGATGTGGTCTCTGCATTAGTTTTTTTTTTTTTTACACTTTTTTCCCTCTGCCCCCACTCTGAATAAAAGAGCACGGGCCAGTGGCGTACCGGGGGGGGGGGGGCAGGGGGGTATGCCCCGGGTTCCACACATTAGGAGGGGTGGGTGTCATTCCGAGGTGTGCTGTGTGAGATGAGATTGTAGCAGGGCCGTCATAATGAGGGGCGCCCCTGCACTTTCCCAGCTTTGTAAGCAATGCATCAGAAGGGTCGGCAGGGGCCCCAGCGGTGCGGGGAAGGGGGGCTGCCTGTCTTCCCATTCATCGAATCAAGCAATTAGACCCTCGACTATCTTCAATGTCTCCCAAGTCCTGAGGAAGCTGGAGTTGGTAGGCGAAGCCAGGGGTGTGGCTGCCTCCTCCACTCTTCAAAGACTCATTCACTGGCTGATCCTGGAGGAGAAAGAGGATAGCACACAGGAGCTACCAGGGTTACCAACCGCCAGTAAATTTACTGACAGTTTGTAAAAATCTGTGATTTTTTTTTACAACTGCCAGTAAATATCAGCAGCTGATAATTTCATGCTGTGTTGACTTTGTAAGTGTAAATCAAGCTAATTACTTTTTTTTATAAGTAGTGTCAGTGTTTCTATATCAGGTTTATACTGTTCAAATATTCACTGTTAGTTTTCAATAGGAGTTCTGTAATTTCTCAGGTTGCCAGTAAAAATTTGCCATGTTTTGTCAGTAAAAAATGCTGCTGGAGGTTGGCAACCCTGGGAGCTATGAGTATCTGCATCTGCAGCTATGCTGTAAGTGAGCACATTGTCACTGTATACAGCCCTAATCTGCCCCTATAATACCCTATAAAGCCCTAACCTACTCCTATAATACCCTATACAGCCCTTACCTGCCCTTATAATACCCTATAAAGCCCTAAACTACTCCTATAATACCCTATACAGCCCTAACCTGCCCTTATAATAATCCTATACAGCCCTAACTTGCCCCTATAATACCCTATACCAGTGATGGCGAACCTTGGCACCCCAGATGTTTTGGAACTACATTTCCCATGATGCTCTGGCACTCTGCGGTGTAGTTGAGCATCATGGGAAATGTAGTTCCAAAACATCTGGGGTGCCAAGGTTCGCCATCACTGCCCTTTACAGCCCTAACCTTCCCCTACAATACCCTATACAGCCCTAACCTACCCCTATAATACTCTATACTGCCCTAGCCTGCCCCTGTAATACCATATACTACCCTAGCCTGCCCCTGTAATACCCTATACTGCCCTAGCCTGCCCCTGTAATACCCTATACTACCCTAGCCTGCCCCTATAATACCCTATACTGCCCTAGCCTGCCCCTGTAATACCCTATACTACCATAGCCTGCCACCATAATACCCTATACTGCCCTAGCCTGCCACCATAATACCCTATACTGCCCCAGCCTGCCACCATAATACCCTATACAGCCCTAGCCTGCCACCATAATAATCTAGAAGCTCCTGCTCCTTTTTAATCGACATGCTTCACACGCTGCAAGTGCTATATGCCCTAGGTACGCATGGAGCACCTTTGGATGGCAGCATTGTCAGTCTGGGGGAAGAAATGCTAGATGTATTAGCAGGTTTAGATACACTAACAAATTGAAGCCAAACTACAGCTAATACTTGATAATCAGTTACAGCAATTGTTTTATTTTCATTTTTGGAATAAAGATTTTACATGAATACATAAAAACTGATCAGTGTATGTACCCTTGCCAGTGTTAAATGGCGTGCCTCATCTCTGTAACTGATATATTTTGCTGGATTGCTTGTTCTTTTCGAAAAACAGGCTTACTGTTTGGATTACCAGATGAAAACAAATGCAGCCATCACATCTAATAATTGAAAAGCTGCAACATAATACATTTTTGCTTTTGGGTTTAACCCCTTTGCAACCACACTATAGCCGAATGATGGCTACAGCGTGGGCACACTTTTTTTCTTGTCATATAACGTCCTCCCATTCTCACGCTGCCTGCACGTCCCCTGCTGCCCACATCGGGAGTGATCTGTGATCACAGCTGATGAACTTGGGCTATAGAGCCAATCATGGTGGCTCTTTACCATGTGATCAGCTGTGTCAGGATTTGACGGTTATCTGTAATGGTCCCCTCACGCTGAAAGTGCATGAGGAGAGCCGAAAACGGGCAAATCCACACAGGGAACATCTGCACTGACAATCAGGGTATTGATCATCAGTGTTCTGATTATCAGTGCACCCCAACAGTGTCCACCTGTGCTGCCAATGTGTGTCCACCAGTGCAGCCTAATCAGTGCCACATATCAGTGCAGACTAATCCATGCCGCCTTATCAGTGCCCATCGGTGAAAGAGAAAAATTACTTATTTTCAAAATTTTATAACATAAACAAAATAAACCCAGTGGGGATTAAATATAGAAAAAATGATCCGCACTCCGGCTGTTGCTCTTAAAATTTCTTAATTATATTGAATAGCCACAGTGAACAATGCAGATTAAGTCTCAGTTGATGCGTTTCAGCCTGACTAAGGCCTTATAGGCTGCAACGTGTCAACTGACTTAATATGCGTTTGATCACTGTGGCTATTCAATAAAATGAAGACATTTTAAGAGCAACAACCGGAGTGCGGAAAGTTTTTTCTACATTACTCTACTCAGCCAGTGAATGTGGATCGAGCACCTGGGAGCTCTATCTATGTGGTGTATGGCTAGTAGCACTGACTTTTCTGTTTATACAGTGGTGATTAAATACCACCAAATGAGAGCTTTATCTTCTGTCTCAAAAAAAGGAGCAAAAATGTTGGTTGGGGTACAGTGTTGCATGACCACACAATTGCCATTCCAAGCACTGAAAGCTGAAAATTGGCCTGGGCAGGAAGGGGCTAAAAGTGCCCAGTAGGCAAGTGGTTAATGCCACTTAACACTTCAATAACACACACAAGTTGAACCCCAGCTATTTTCTATTCAGATAGGTGCAATACAAAGGATGTTTTTCCTGTTGTAAAGTGTACGAAGTGAGTGACTTTCTTAAAGTAAATTTAAGGGAGCGCCATCACCTGTGCCTGCATCTTCTCCTTGGGTTATTCAGAATGCTGGTCTTTGGTTGTTATGATTTGCTGGTGCGGGATACCATCACTCCCACGTATGCATCATCCAAGAACACTTTTAAAGATATTAAGCTGAGCATGGAACCTGGAAGCAAGCGGAGATCACTGGAGTAGTGGTGGTTACCTCAATGACTTCCACCTTCCATCAGGTATAGTATACGCCTAGTTACCACTCTGTGCCCAGAGCGGACCCGAGAATGGGAGCGATCAGCGGTCACATGATCGCTCAGTTGTCTGGCTTAGAGGAGGCGTTGGACAGCTGCAACATTGGACTTATACTGTAGCCATACAGGTGAGTCTGGTTTTATTTTTTTATTTATTTTTTTAACTTCCCACACTTCTCCTTTAAATAAACTAGAAAAGATCGGCCATCCGATCAGCTTATATCTAGCAGGGGAATGGGGGACCCAAGTGGGCAGTTGACAATTTATGAACAAGACAAGACTTTTTTTTGTTAGTGGAGTATCTTGCCAACTCCTGTAGCAGGGGATGCTGGTAATTTGACCTCAAGCTTTGAAAAGACATCTGGGAAAATCAGTAATTATTTGTGCAGGGCCATAGGATTTCTGGAAAGGAAAATTTAGCTTTTTTATTTTTTTTTTATTTTTGAAAACCAGCTTAGTGCAGACTAAAATGTGGAAAGACGCATGGAATATTGATATTTTTCATAACCATCTTTTAGGGAAACCAGAGTTTTATTATAAGTGTGCTTAAAGCTAGTAGAGCTAGATTTCAATTGGTTGTTATAGCCTTGCATTGTCATTGTCCATTATTGTTTTGATGCACAGATTAAAAATTTAGGAATGGCTTTTTGCTGCATTAGTCAGTTTTAAGAAGCCATATTGAATTTGCTGTTTCAGCGTACATAGTACAGAGAAGGTTAAGGTATAAAGTAGACCTTGCATTAAAAAATGCAAGGTCTGCTTAACTTGCAGCCAACCCCCCTCCCCCATATAAAAAAAAAGTGGGGGGGGGGGGGAATGCCAGCTTCCAGCAGGCTTGTCTAGGTAAGTATGATGTCACTAGACCTTTTCTTGGGATCCTGAAAGCCCCAAAGGAGTCTAAGGGGTTAATTTTTAATTATGCTTTTACAAACTGCAGCCCATCCAATTTTATGAATTGAATCCGTGTGTAACCAATGAAGTTCCACAGTGTAAAATGCTCCCTGATTGGAGGAGAGTTAATCATGGGACAGGTCACTCCTTTTTTTTTTATTAAAATTTTTTACTGTGTTCCCCGTCAACGCTTTGAAGCCTGCAGTGAACATATTACTTCACTGTGCTGTGTAAAAGTTCAGTGTTTTTTTGTTTTGTTTTGTTTTTTAGCCTCTTTTTAGTGTTTTTCCCACTGACCCATTTTCCATTGAAATGAAAGGAAATGCATCAAAACGCATGCAAACATGCGCAGCAAAACACATTGTATTGAATGTCAATGCACGTGGGCACGAGTCATTATCGCATGTCTTGATGCCTGTGCTGACATGCATTTTGATGCATTTCCACTGCTTTTGATGAAAAAAGGGCACAAGCAAAAACCCAGAGGTGTGAAACCAGCCTCAATACTGGCATAATGCACGGGTGAGATTTGGCATTCTGCGGTGTGGCCCAGTAATGTCAGCTGCATTGTTTGAAGCCAAGAAACAAATATACATGGAAGCATTAAATATGTACCAATTGCATTCAACTATAAAAAATTAATGTGGCCAGTATTCTAGTACAGAATTTGTATGCATTATAATTTGGACATCCAGTTTCTTCTTTGCATGTGAGAGGTAGTGTCTTCCCTAAAGTGTAACTCAACTATATCTGAGCTTCAGAAACTGAAAACACAATTTTAATTCATTTTTAATATTCTAAGAACACTTATCCATCCATCTCTCCGTGTTTTATTTTGTTGAGAAATCACTTTTGAAAAGCACTCCCCTAGCATTTAAAGTGGTTGTAAACCCTTACATACCACTTTGACCTACAAGTAAGCCTAGATTAAAGCTTGCCTGTAGGTGCAAGAAATATCTACTTAACCTACACGGTTAAGGAGATATTTGTAAGAAAGACGGGTCCACAGCGCAGGTGCACTGAGCGTGCCATTTTATGAATGGGATCGTGCCATCACTGACGGTTCCTGCGCGCATGTGCAGGAGTGATGTCATTGCGGCTCCAGCCAGTCACAGCGCCAGAGCTGGGATACACGGAAGTCACTCCGAGTATCATGGAGCGACGGAGGAGGTGACCGAGGACCGCTGTGGTGTCTTCGATCTCAGATACGTAATAAGCTATGCATACTAGCTCATTATGCCTTTGCCTTGCAGGGTGGTTGAGAGGGTTTACTTCCTCTTTACAGCCGTGGCCAGCTAGAGTAAGGGCTACTGATTCATGTATCATCTACTTCCTGGATTCCATCTGCCCTTAAACATTAACTAAAGGTACAGTTTAAAAAAAAAAGTAACTCCTTTGTGCAGTTGGTTTTGCACAGAGTGGCCCCGGTCCTCCTCTTCTGGGGTCCCTCAATGGCTCTCCTGGCTCCTTCTCTTCTGGAATGCCCTGTTGGAGAAGCGCTCTCCCTCAGGGCACCCTTGCGGGTGCACTCCAGCATCCTACTGCTGCGTCCAGTGACACAGACAGCAGGACTTGGCTCCGCCCCCCCCAGCTCCCGTGTCATTGGATTTGATTGACAACGGTGGGAGCCAATGGCTGCGCTGCTATCAATCTATCCAATCAGGATGCGAGACACCGGCTGAAGCGTGTGTGCTCGTCCCCGGTGCAGGAGCGATCAGGCTCAGGTAAGGGGGGCTCTGGGTGGGCTGGTGGACTACAAGAGGTTTTTCACCTCAATGCATAGAATTCATTGAGGTGAAAAACAACGAGGGCCTTTTTCTTCAAAGGGACCGAAGTTATTGTGGCCATACGGACACGCACACATACCCAGGGCTCCGCATATGTGATGCATGACCGGGGTAGTCTGTCTTGGGAGTTAGGTCATGGACCACTGAACTGAGTGCAGAGTTTATAGTTTGTGGGCCTGTGGTGTCAGGGGACAGAAGAGAAAGGTCTGACGTAAGAAAGGGTCATTCCTCTGCTCTCCTATTGGACTCATAGAGCCAAATCTAAGTACAGTGGAACCTTGGTTTACAAGTAATGTGGTTAACGAGTGTTTTAAAAGACTAGCAGCTTTTTTTTTTTGCTTTTTTTTATTCTGACTCTGTTTGCCAGTGTTGTCTTGCAAAATTAGCAGAATTCAAGTAAATGGGTGGGACAGTACCGCATTTGGCCATAGGTACGGGGGTGCCGGGGACACTCGCAACCGTTCAGGGCAGTTCGGAAATACTCAGAATGACTCGGAAACACTGAAGCTTTCCGAGTTGTCCCTGATTATTTCCGAGCCTCTACGGTGCCCCCCCCCCCCACCGCTGGCCACATGCGGTATTGCATGTAATAGCAGTCAATGCCGAATGAATTATCTTCATTTCCATTGACTTCTATGGGAAAACTCACTTTGCTATGCGTGTGCTTTGGATTACAAGCATTCTCCTGGAATGGATTATGCTCGTAGTCCGAGGTTCCATTGTAAAGTGGTGAACAATCCATTCTAGAGTTTGCTATCTTGTGATCTGTTATTATAAAGGTGTTCGGCTCTGCTCTTGGGGTGTTTCGCTGTTGAGCAATCCCCTGAAAGTAGCCTGACAGTACCAATGAGTTCTATTTCTCTTGATCCTCTGTCATTACTCTTCAGTTAATTTACTTGAAGAATACTTCTATTGTCTGTTACCAGTTCACAGAAATTTCACAGTAAAAACTATTTCTGCGATTTACTATAACTTGTGTCTGTGATTACTGTGCTTGCACTTACACTATTGCTAGGTGTTCCGGGGGGAGCTGAGATTGTTCTTGGGGTTGAGGGGCGGAGTACAGAACCAAACATACTCAAGCGGCTCCTTTGGGGGTAGCGCTGCATATATTTCTATGTTTTGCTGTTGTATTGTTCTCCAGTTTGTTGCAGCATGGACCCAGCCTGGCTAATAGGAAGCCTGCTCTTCTTGTGGCCTGTCTGAGCACTAAACAAATATCCCTCCATATGTATTGCTAGGTATGCATAGTTTAAGCCATCTGGGTGGAGTATTTACTTAAGCAATGACCTCTGTACAGAATAATTTTCTCTAAGCTGTACGATTGTTTTGTATCCACAGTGAGGTAGATTAAATGACCATTATTTACATTACAATTGCGACTTATCACGTGCCATTGTGCCTCTGTAGTAGACTATGGTGTATGCATCGGTTGTACGGGAAGTGTGAGAAGATCAATGTTCCGTGCTAAAGTCCAATCATTTCATTTCTTGTAAATATACCTGTCGCACAACAGGGGCCCTTTAACCGCTTCAATACCAGGCACATTCACGCCCTTCCTGCCCAGTCCAATTTTTGGCTGTCACACTTTGCGCGGTCAAATTAAATTTTTACCGTTTTTTTTTTTTTTTTTTTTTTTACAAAAATAGAGCTTTCTTTTGGTGGTATTAAATAACCACTTTTTCATTTTTTGGGGGAAAAAGGGAAAGACCGAAAAATGTTGAAGAAATAGATTTTTTGTAAATAAGTCATTTTTCTCCTTCACTGATTTTCTCAGAGGAGGCACTGATAGGTGGCACTAATGGGCAATGATAGGTGGCACTGGTGGGCATGGATAGGCGGCACTGATGGGCAATGATAGGTGGCACTGATGGGCACTGAAAAGCAATACTGACTGGCATTTCTAATGGCCACTTATTGGCATTACTGATGGGCACAGACTGGCATCACTGATGTGCACTGACTGGCTTTACTGCTGGGCACTGTTGGGGCTGCACAGATAATCAGGGCACTGATGATCAGTGCCCTGAATATCTGTGCAGATTTCCCCTGTGAGGAGATGCCGCTGATTGGCTTTCATCTCCTCGCACTCTGTCAGTGTGGGTCGAGGAGCACTGATAAACGGCACTTCCGTGTTTACATGTGAGTGGACACAGTCGATCACATGGGTAAAGAGGGGCGTCATTGGCTCTTTACTGAGATCAAGGTCGTGCTGTTCCTGGGGGGAATGGCATGTCCGCGATCGCTGCGCAGAGTGTAAGCATGCTGAGAGGTCATATGACATCATCCCAGAATGAGGGGATCCTGCCCACCATCATTTGTCTATACCACGGGCGTGAGAAGGCTAAACTGTTATATGATGAAAACTGCATAAGCAGAAGTCAGCAATCTGTAGATGGGTGAAGTACTGGCAGCGGTCATATGCAGATCTCAACTTTTTCTGTAAGGCCTCATACACATGGGGTGATCACATCTGTGCCTTTGCTGGGCCGTGTTTACCTGTGTTATGTGCATCCATGCGCTGGCAGTCATATAGCTGTCAATTGGGATGCAGGGGCTGCACCCAGTGTGACATCCGTGTGGGTGACACAGAACACCTGTGCATTCCTGTGCTGGCAAAACACGGCCCTCTGCGGGACATAGATGTAATGTCCCTGTGTGAACGAAGCCTAAAAATAAAACTGTCAGGCATAACTGAAATGCTAAGTGACAGCGTGTACTGAAAATATAATAAAAACCCAATCGTAGCTTCCAGAAGAAGTATATATTTAAACTTGAGGTGCTGAATATTCTAATTTTAAAATGTCTTAAAGTGGTAGTAAACCACAGCATTAAAAAGAAATAAATAAATAAGAAATATATATATATATATACTTTAGAACAAAGCTCTCTAGCGATGCATTGTCACTGCTGACAGGGCTTCCATCTTCCTTTTGGGTTCACGGGCTCTGGCTGTATGATAAACAGGAGCCGCGATAACGTCATTGCCGCACATGCCCACGGGAATCCTCGGCTTCGGCACGGTATGCCTGACCTTCGGAGTGCATGCGCCAGTGACGTCACCGGCTGCATCCAGTGTGAATATCTCTTAACCACTCAAGCTCCGCGCTATAGCCGAATGATGGCTACAGCACAACCTGCTTTGCCGGGACGACGTCTATTGACGTCGTCCCGTGCACGAGCGGCCTGCGCGCCCCCTGAGGCGTGCTCTGTGATCAGCGAGTCGATCCCGACCCCTTACCACGTCAACCGGCTGTCAGCCAATGACAGCTGATCATGTAACACAACAGAGCCGGTAATCGGCTATTTTTCCTCCTCGCGCTGACAGCGCGAGGAGAAAAAAAAAAAGCTGATCACCGGCGGCCGTGAGAGGGACTTCAGTCCCGATCACGGCCAGCTCATCAGTGCCCACCTGCCCCCTGCCAGTGCCACCTAGATATTAAAAAAGTGTCACCCATCAGTGCCACCCATCAGTGCCCACAGTGCCACACATCAGTACCCACAGTGCCACCTATCAGTGCCCATAATCTGCCTCAACAACAGTGCTGCACCTCAGTGCCACATATCCGTGCCCATCAGTGTCATCTACCAGTGCCCATCAGTGCCCAGCAGTGCCACCTATCAGTGCCACCTATCAGTGCCCATCAGTCCCATCTATCAGTGGTACCTATCAGTTCCCCTTAGTGCCACCTATCCGTGCCACCCATCCGTGCCACCCATCAGTACCATCTTATCTGTGCCCATCTTTGCCCATCAGTGCCGCCTTATCTGTGCCCATCAGTACTGCCTTATCTGTGCCTATTGGTGCCACCTTATCTGTGCCTATTGGTGCCACCTTATCTGTGCCTATCAGTGCCCACCAGTGCACCCTATCAGTGCCGCCTCATCAGCGCACTTCAATGAAGGAGAAAAATGGCCTGTTTGCAAAATTTTATAACAAACTATTAAACATGATTTTTTATTTGTTTTTATTTTGCATCTTTTTTTGTTTTTTTAGCAAAAAATAAAACTCCCAACTGTAATTAAATACCACCAAAAGAAAGCTCTATTTGTGGGAAAAAAATTATAAAAATGTCATTTGGGTACAGTGTTGTATGGCCGCGCAATTGTCATTCAAAGTGCATCAGCGCTGAAAGCTGAAAATTGGTCTGGGCAGGAGGGGGGTGTAAGTGCCCAGTAAGCAAGTGGTTAAACACTGCAAGTTTAAGATATATTAACTGTACGCACATGAAAGCCTTATTATAGGCTTACCTGAAGGTACAGGTGCAAGAAAAGGAGTTTACTACTGCTTTAAATGTCTTACAATTCAAAGAAAAATAAAATGTTGTTTTGTCTGGGCAGGGAAGGACCCTTGCTTTCTGTGTGGAAGAAGTGGTCTCTCTGCAGATATAGCTTGCTAGGTGGTAACTAGCCTGGCTAATTTTTAGGGGGATCCACTAACTTTTCTATAACTCTGGATTTGATGCACATCTCTCTCCTGTCCCTAGGTGGCATTGTTGCATGTGGCATTAGAATGACAAAGGTATAGTGAATTCAGACTAGGAGTGGGTGGGTTGTCTAAGCCAATTGGCAGGGGTTTCTTTGGCCTGCTGGGAGAGCCTATTTATGTGAGAGGAGTCAGGTGATCAGGGTTATGTGCCACCTGGATGGCTGTCTGCGTGAACGTGTGTTACAAGGCTCTGGGTTGCTAGGCCAGAAACCAGAGGCCTATGCCAGGATCACCTGGCTGCTAGGCTGTCTGAGGCCTATCCAGGTATGAGAGAAGCAGCATGGGGTTGGGGCTTCAGGCCGGAGGCCCAACCAAGTTGCAGGGGTTCCGCCAGACGGGGAAGCAAATTGTTGCCAGCGGTGAGGGAGAAACAGTTGCCATAAGGGACGACCACTCTTGTTGCCAGGGGCAAGTGAGGGTCAAGACCAGAAATAAAGGGGAAGCAGTCGCCACCAAGGGACAAGGAAGACGTGGGAAAGCTTCAGCAGAGTGTCAAGCCAGGAACCCAGCGGATTAGCCGGGGAGCAGCTTGAGGAGTATACAGAGGGTTAGCTGTGGAAGAGCTCAGGGGATCCAGTGACGACTGGGATCCTAAAGTCTAGTGAGAGACAGGGAGCTCAGTGAGTGAAGATCTACAGTAAGATACTGTGAGATGTGAGAGAAGATCTGTAATGGGTTACTGTGCGTTGTGTATAGCTCTCTATTGACTGTTGAAAGTTCAGTTGCCATAGGAGGCAGCAGTTCTACAAATACAGTCGTATTGCATGTGGGAGCCGCCGGTAACGGCACACTCACTGAAGCAATGGCGCGTATGTGCCGTTGCGTCAGTGCGCATGTGCCGATGACGTTGGCACATGCAAATACAGGGATATCTCTTAAACCATTCAGGTTTAGGAAATATCCAAGGTAGCTACAGGTAAGCTTAATTATAGCCTTGCCTTTAGCAAAAAGTGTGTTGTAAGGGTTTACAACCACTTTAATAATGTGAAGCCCCCACACTGCCAATGTGGCCTGTGATGTGATCTGTTAGCTGTTGGGACAACAGTAACAAGATGTCCTACTAATGCCCCATACACACGATGAGATTATTGGACGAATGATCGTCCGTTTTTTATTGCATTCTAATCTCAGATCGAATCTGATGAGTTTACTAAATTCAGGAAAATTCCCGCACGACAAAAAAATTTGGAAGTGATGTCTTGTGTTGTAATGCATTTGTTATGCATTTTCGAACGATAGCTGTACTGATCTGGCACCGTACGAAAAAATTTCCATACATGAATTGTCCTGATTGGCTCTCGAAAGCTCTGTACGAACGATCTGATTATCGTATGATCCATTTGAAAGCGGTATTTTCCGTACGATTTTCTGATCATGTGTACAGGGCATTAGGAACAGAAAATAAGGATTTGATGTTACTTTTACTTCTCGTACAGGTAAAAGGTCGCAGCCCCTACCCTGATACCCTCCAAAATGAAAGTAAAATAAAACCCCGGATGACAACAAATTGCTTTGTCCTTGGTATCCAAAAAGTTGCCTCTTATTTTATTTTATAGATTTTCCCAGAAAGCATATGATTCAATGCCTAAGGCTGCTTTCACACTGAGGTGCTTTGCAGGCGCTAAAGTGCTAAAAATAGCGCTTGCAAAGCGCCCTGAAACAGCCGCTGCTGTGTCTCCAGTGTCAAAAAAGTCCTGCAAGCCGCATCTTTGGAGTGCTGTAGGATCGGGGTATTTACCGCTCCTGAAGCGCCCCTTCCCATTGAAAACAATGGGGCAGCACTGCAAACCCATCTGCAATGCGCCGCTGTAGCGGCGCTTTGTGGGAGGTTTTAACCTTTTTAGGCTGCTAGTGGGGGTTAAAACTGCCCCGCTAGCGGCCGCATAGCGCCACTAAAATGACGGTAAAGCGACGCTAAATATAGCACCGCTTTACCGCCAGAGCATGCAACGCCCCAGTGTGAAAGTAGCTTTATGGAAACTGGCTTTTCATCTTTGTTTTTAAATTAGTCTTGTTAAGTACTTCTAAATAAATTAAGTTATATACCCCAGATGCACACTGTCCGTGGTACTGCCTAAATCCCCCTCTGCTTTGCGATAATTTGAATTAGTTGCGTTTAATTAAACTTGTTGGGTGGGTGGGTGCATTAGGGAGTGCTTGGAAGGTCTTAAAGCAATGTTGTAAGACATCTTCTTGTTGCCTCATAAGGCTCGGTTCTATGCAGTTTATGATTGGTACATTGTACAGTGCATTTTGCTGTGTTTTTGCACATTCGATTTTACCTTGATTTATTTATTTTTTTGCATTTTTTATGCAATTTTTTTGGCTAATTTGTTGTTGGGCAAATAAAAAAAAATCATATTGCGGCATAATCGACACAAAATCATGGCAAAAATGCACTACATGCTTTTCTGCAGCGTCTCCTCCATTGAAGTCTATCCCAGATAGCAAGGATAACTTGCCACAAATTTGTGGCAGTGTTGAATTGTAAGTCTGTTAACTTGCTGCCCATCTTCCCTGGCGTGTTGTACACTTGTAGAGCACTGGAAGCACAAGTTCTAGTTGACACTTTTCCAATTTGTAACAAATTTGCATAGCAAGTCTCTAGCAAGAGCCAAGTCTACAGCAAGAGCTCTGCACGTCACAGTGACCCCTGTGGTGGGATGACTATTGCACAACATAACTGAACCAGAACTTGCAGCAGACTTGCAAGATGTTTGCAAAGAAGTTGATCTGGAGTTATGCAATGTGGAATTGCTGCAATAGTGCAACAAACTCGTGAAGCCTGACAAGTCTAGCAATAGCTTAGCAAGTCAATAGCTTAGTACAATTGGTTTCTATCTGGAATGCAAACCCCAAATAAAGCTTTTAACCAAAAGACGGCTACAGCGGGGGGGGGCCTAAATTGCCAGGAGGGCATCCATAGACGTTCCCCCATTTGGGAACGCTCTGTAATCACCAAGTCCATGAGACTCAGCTGATCATAGATTGGATAAAGGGCCAATCACAGCGGGCCCTTTAGCACGTGATTAGCTTTCAGCCAATGACAGCTGATCACAGAAATAAACAGATGCCGGTTATTCTTTTTTATTTATATCTTTCTTCACTATTCTGATTGCCAGTATGATATAGCATTAAACATTTCCCAGCATTTGCATTTTCTGGCAGTTTTAGTAATTCATGACTTACTGCTGTTTGAATCTTACTTTTCACTACCATTATTTATTGGCTTGTTTAGAAGTTATAGCATTTTTTTAAATGTATTTTTCTTTGTGACGTAATGGCCATAATCTGTGTCTCCTTAAAATGTAATGATAAACTATTATGTGCAAGAATGGGATTTCTTCATTTTCTGCAGGGTCTAGTCCAGCTGTGCCCTTGAGTGGATGTGATTCCCATTGGCTCGGAGCCCGGCTCAGTAGTGTTACAAAGATGCGTAACCCGCACATCCTGTAGTGTGTAGAAGCTGCATATGGCCGCCCTTGTCAGCTGAGTGTGTGAACATTCTGTTACACTGCAGCAGCTGTGACCGGATTCTGGTTTGCCTGCCGCTGCTCATAATGTCCCTCCAAGTTCCAGGACTTCGTGCTTGTGCTTGCATTTTATCTATTTTATACTGTTGTTTGTGGTGATGGTTTTGATTGTCTGGCAAAATGCCTGATATTTTACTGATAAAGAGGAACTCCATGCATCATACAGAGCCGTTCTATGAAAGCCCCCCCTGGTCTCCAAGTCTATTGGGCAAATTTGCTAAAGTAATTGAGAATTTTCTTTAAAAATTTGTGTAAATATTCACTTCAGTCAAATGTGTGAAAAGCCTCTGCACAAGGTTGGGTAATCAAAGTGAATGAATAACTAATGAAAGACAAATACTCGCACACATTTTTGTAAAGATTTTTTTTATCCTCTTTTGTAAGTCGGCCTACAAATTTTACAAAATTTGCAATTTTATTTTTGCCATAAATTCTCTTTAGCCCAAGTTCACACTGAGCTGCGGGAATGAAGCCATGCGAGTTCACTCCTGCATGTCCGCCCCAATTTCTGCTGCAATTTCAGACATCTCTGTGGGTTTCTATCAATGGAAAGTGCACCCCGAATTCGCAAAAAGTACTACAGAAACAAATTTTTAAAATTGCTGCGGTGCCACAAATGCAGCGTTGCGCCGACTAGGGCGGTGCCATTGCCGCTAATTTGACATGCGATTTGACATGTCAAATCACACCAGTGTGAACCAGGGTGCAGACCCCTTTCACACTGAGGCAGTTTTCAGGCATTTTAGCGCTAGAAATAGCCTCTAAATAGCGCCTGAAAAACAGCTTCCATTCATTTCAGTGTGTCTTTACACAATGGGGTGGTGCACTTGCGGGACGTTAGGAAAAGTCCTGCAAGCAGCATCTTTGGAGTGGTTTGGGAGCGCTGACACCCTGCCTATTGAAATGAATGGGCAGCACTTCGGTAGCACCACAACATGGGTGTTTTTAACCCCTTTTTTGGGGTTAGAAGAGCCCCGCTAGCGGCCGAAAATCGGCACAAAAGCACCTCTTAGCCCCTGTACACACGGTTGGAGATTTCCACAACCAAATCCGTCGGATTTTGTCCGTCAGATTTAGTCTGACGGATTGTGTCCGAAACTGTTGCATACACACGGTCGGACTAAGTTGTTGAAAAATCCGATCTTTCAGAACGTGATGACGTAATTTTGTTACGATGGGACTAGATTCGGGCTAGTAGCCAATAGCTTTGATGTAGGAATTTGATCTGAGCATGCGTGGCACTTGGTCCCATCAAAACTCTCTACACATGATCAGATTACGTCCGACCGGCCCAGTTGGTCGGGAAATATTTCCAACATGTTGGAAAATTGGGTCCGACGGAGATTCAGACGGAATCAGTCTGATGCATACCACACACAGTCGGATTATCTGACGACACGGTCCGATAAGACGCATTCCGACGGATTCTCCGACCGTGTGTACACGGCATTAAACAGCACTAAAGCACCACTAAAACTAGTGGCGCTTTAGCGCTAACAGTCAGCACACTGGGGCATGCTTCAAGTGTTTTAGCTTTAAAAATAGCGCCTCTCAAGTCACCCCAGTGTGAAAGCTTTCACACTGGGATGGTACAGTTGCAGGACCAGGGAAAAAAATGTCCTGCAAGCACCATCTTTGGGATTGTGTGGTAGAGTTGTATACAGCACTCCTCCACCGCTCCTGCCCATTGAAATAAATGGGCAGCGCTGCCAAAGCGACTGCAAAGTGATTTGGCAGTGCCACAATACGGGGCGCTATTAACCCTATAGCTATAACAGCGGTAAAGCGCAGCATTTTTTCACCATGTTCAGACTGCCCCAGTGTGAAAGGGGTCTTAATATTAAGGCTGATTTTACACTGTAGCCGCCCGAGCATCAGCAGTAAAGCGCCACTCGTTTTAGTGGCGCTTTACCGATGTTATAATGGTGCTTTGGCGCCGCTATTCGGGCGGTAGCTTTTATCTCCCAAGAAGGGGTTAAAAGTGCCCATGTTGCTGCGCTTCCAAAATGGTTTTCAGACACTTCGGAAGCGCTACCCATTTATTCCAATGGGCAGGGGAGGTCTGGGAGCGATAATCATGCCTGCAAATTCAGCACTGTTACCAGGGATTCATATTGTTTACATGTTGCCATGGTATAGATCAGTGATGGTGAACCTTGGCACCCCAGATGTTTTGGAACTACATTTCCCATGATGCTTATGCACTCTGCAGTGTAGTCAAGCATCATGGGAAATGTAGATCCAAAGCATCTGGGGTGCCAAGGTTCACCATCACTGGTGTAGATTCTGGGTGCTAATGTGTAGGATTGAAGGTGAATATGCACTTGGTGCTTTTGGAGCTGCCTGAAGACTTCTGGGATATGTGACATTCCTATCCCAAAAGTTTTCCAGCAGTGGGCAATATCAGTGATGTCATTCTCATCTAGGTGAAAAATGCGGGAGGGAAGCCCAACCCCCTGTCTACCAAGGTACCTTTTATAGACGCCGGCATGGTAGACAAGGGGTTAAAGCAAGCTCACGGCTGCTGTTTCAGACTTCTGGGAAAATCAGTAAGGCAATCGCACAATCAGGAAATGACATACCTGCAGAGGTGATCTGTATACCATCTGTATACAGAACACTTCCAGGTAGCCATCTTGCATGGCATTTTACATAAAATGACAGCTCTGCAGATTGAAACGTTAAGGTCATTTTTAATAACATTCAAATACAATATGACTCGAGCCGCAATTGTATATGCCATATTAATTAGTTTTTATTTATTTGCTATATTTTTTTTCTCGCGAAAGTGGAGTTACCCTTTAAATAAACACCTTAAAAAAAAAAAAGTGAAGCTTTTTTAGAAAAGTAATTGACATGTTAGGAATTGTAAAATTACTAAAAGGTCAGTTTTAACGCTGAACTGGGCGTTTATTTTACATGTCTTTTAGGACTTGATGTAAATTGTACTCAGTTCTCCTTTATGGCCCAAAGATTGTCCAGGTTTCACTTTAATCAAGATACAAATATAAAAAAAGCCGTTTCCTGAAACTGTGCTCCGGGTTCAGTAATTTAGTGTGTAGACAGAAGCCAGGTGCTGGTGTCTGACATGTCTCGGAATTGCTTTTCTCTTTCTCTATTTTTGTGGAACTCCAGAAAACGCTCTTCCTGCCTGGCCGGCTCTGCTGTAATTTTCAGTGTCTGTGGAGCATTTTGATGTTCTTATACCTTATAATTACCCTTCTTTCAATACTGTACACAGGGGATAACTGATGTAAGTTAAAGCAACGCTGCTTGACAGATTTACTGTCCCTCTATGGATTTAACAGATTCCTTTGCTTTATGTGAGAGCACATCCTTTGGGAAGCTGAGCAGACGAGCAAAGTGGTCTAACTGCTCTTAGAGTTTATGAGGTTAATTACTAGTGTTTGACTCAATGTTTATGCCCAAAAGACTGCAACATCAAAGTGTTAGCTTCTGCCTTTCTTTTGGGAATATTTCAGTAAAAGGGGGGGGTGTCAATTTTCCTTAATTTTTTTTTCGTTCCCTCCACCTACCAAATAATACAAACCGAGCTTGCCATGTCAATCCCAAGACATAGAACATGGGTTCACAGGTGACACATCTGCTTAATACTATAAGCCAGTTATAAGCCATGGCTGTTAGGAAAGCCTTTGTGTTTGAGAAGTAAAGAATAAGAACGTTAATGCTTTTTAGTTTTATTCTGAGGTGTCTCTCAGCCGGGGTTCCTCCTGAGATTGCTAGGGCTTCCTTGAGCAATGGTGGATAGATCTCCCCCTTTACTGAAAATCATTTTTTTCACTAACCACCAATGTAAGGTGTCACTTAGTGGGGTCAGTACACTGACCACTAATGTTAAAGGGGACACAAAGTATAATCCTTTTTAGCAGGGTTCGACGAGAAAACAATTTCAAGGGTTCTCACAAGGGTAAAAAGGTAGAGAAAGGCTTTTCTAAGATGTCGAGTTTACATTCAGTCTACATTATGTGAAACTTGATTTTCCGAGCTTATTAAAAAAAAAAAAAAAAGTATTCAGCTAGGAAAATAAAAATATTATCCCACACCAGCTTTTGCCTGATAAACCTTTATATTGTAGTTTCCGAGTAAATGTATTCACCTGGTTCTTCTAAGTAATCTGGTATAGCAGGAGCCCCTTGTACAATTATTGCTATTTGCCCAGTGCATCAAACTCAGGATCTCCGCTAATGTCACAAGCGGTTTGTCTTTCTGTGCAAAACAAGATAGTGGGGAACAGGCAAAAACACAGCATGGCTCAACTGTCTTCAATGGTTTTAAAGTAGACCTCAACGCAAAAACGAAAGATTTGCTATCTTCTACAGAACATCTAGGATGGAAAAGGACCTGGGGGTCCTACTAGATGATAGGCTCAGCAATAGCATGCAATGCCAAGCTGCTAACAAAGCAAACAGAATATTGGCATGCTTTAAATGACTCTGGTCCAGCCGAACCTGGTGTATGCTGTCCAGTTCTGGGCAGTACGTTCCTCAGGAAGGATGTACTGGAAATGGAGTGAGTACAAAGAAGGGCAACAAAGCTAATAAACGGTCTGGAGGATATTTGTTATGAAGAAAGGTTGCGAGCACTGAACTTATTCTCCCTGAAGAAGAGATGATTGAGAGGGGATATGATTTCAATTTACAAATACCATACTGGTGACCCCACAATAGGGATAACATTTTTTTTGTGGAAGGGAGTTTAACAAGACACAAGGTCACTTATTAAAATTAGAAGAAAAGAGGGTTAACCTTAAACTACGTAGACGGTTCTTTACTGTAAGAGAGGCAAGGATGTGGAATTCCCTTCCACAGGCGGTGGCCTCAGCGGGGAGCATCGATAGTTTAAAGAAACTATAAGCCCCGAACGACCACAACATACAGGGATATACAATGTAATACTGACATATAATCAGACACATAGGTTGAACTTGATGGACTTGTGCCTTTTTTCAACCTCACCTATTATGTAACTATGTAACATTTTAGAAAAGAATTGTGCCTAAGCAGCACTCTGAAAAATGTACCCTGTGACTTGACCTTCTGTACACTACCTTTGCCTAGGTATTGCTTTCAAACTCATAGCTGTATATCTGCTGTAAGATATATCACTACTACCTCTGACTATTGGTACAAGAATTGGAGTGTTCTGGTTATGTCACTATTGTACTACCCACTGTTCTCCTTGCTGGAGAGGAAGCTGTATCTGAGAACCTGAAATGCAAGGATCCCCTGCTTTTACGGCATTAATTATATATATCTGTGCTTCTTTTACTTCTCGTGCTTCTTGAATATTCCCCCGCCATCATGAGAACACCCATCAACAGGAGGATGGGGGCAGCTTTGACCTGAGTAAGCAAAAACCTACCTTTAACAATATAGATGCCTCCACAGTGGAGAACAAAGCATGATAGATCAGTAATGGGGAAAGATCAGACACGGGCAGACAAGACGGTACTTGTGATTAGTGCAAACATAATTGGGCCATGTGTGGGCTGCGATTGACATGTTGTTGCAGTTGTAAGAACAATGCTGTTGCCCCTCCCAAAAAAGATAAAAATAAAATTACCATTATGGGATTTACTTTTCACTGTCATTCATTAAAAAGTAACTGACTCCCCAGCCTCTAAAGTTGTACTGTTAATATAAAAATAATTCCGGGCCTTGAATCGTTTGTAGACTGTACTTGCTAGTCTTTATTTTTCAGGCATGATCCAGTCTAGTGGTGCTAGAGACTATCAACATTCTACAAAAAGTCAGGTTAACAGTACCATTGCAGTTACCTACAACAACAAAGAAAACAAAGTGCCCATTTTACTTAAGCCGTCATGTGATTCTTCAGCACCAAATCCTTCTCCTCTTTGTTTATTTTCTACTTAGGTTATTCTACCAAATTTTTGTTGCTTTGTGTTGCGGTCTGTGCGACATGGACAGTTCCCATTGGTTGTCCAGTAGTGGGGGCCTCTCAGAATTTTGTAAAAAACTACCCTTACAGTGTGCCAAACCCTTCGCCTCCTGGATTGCTAGGGTAAAATGCATGTCGAGTCTAGAGGTGGAGGAATAAGTTGGAATACTTGCCTTATTCCTCTCTTATGGGAAGGTTGAGGCCCTCTCAGATATTTCCCCATTTGCTGACTTAACATACTTGTTCTGCATTGTGTCTGTGCGGATGTGGCCATCTTGGTAAAGGCAGAGGCAACAAAGCCTCTTAAATTTACATTACAGATATGCAGCTATGAGGCTGCAGGCCCGGGAGTGCCTAGGTACCCTCACATACCAGGAAGTGCATTACTATTTTAACAGAGGAATTTAAAAAACAAAGTCGACTTTTAATTATACTGATTAGGCACAATTAACTCTTCTAGATGTTCCCTATAATGTAACAAATCTTCACTTTTTGAGTTAAGATCCACTTTTTTTACCATCAATAAACACAACAGCACACGTGAGGAATTCTCTCCAAAGATATGAAAATGCTAGTTTCGAAATGTTGAAAATGTTTACAATACAACCTCTTGTCCTGGTGACAGCTGAAAATTGTGGATTTTTCTATCACTTTAAATTCTGGTGACCAGGATAAATAGAAAGAATGAATAATAATTGTCCCTGAATGCATGCTGCCCTAAGTATAAGTATGAGAGGCTGCCTGCAGTGGGGCTGGATGGCGCATCTGTACCTTCCACCTGTGCCTAAATGCCAGAGTCTCATGCATGGGGCTAAATACTCAATGTGTATAAGGCCTTTGGGTGCACGCAGCATACTTCTCAACCAGCTCCCATTTCACCCATGCATTTTCTTATTGATCATCACAAATGTAACAGCACACCCTATCCACAAACTGCTCCATTATGTACACCAGGCATGTTCAACCTGTGGCCCATGGGCCAAATGAAGTCCACAGGTGCGATGTGGCCCAAACCTTTAAACCTATGGCAACCCACACAGCCATCTCTGGGTGCACACCACTCTACTGAATGTTTGCTGGCCCTCCATAACCCAGGCCGCTGTCATACACAAGCCACCTTGTGGCCGGCTTCCTGCTGTTCTCTTTCTTTCCCAACATACAGACGTGGGGAAAGGAGCCTTTAGTCGAGTGGATTACATCTAGTGGCATCCATGCACGGGTTCTGAAGGTCGATTCTCAGTTGTGTAATGAGCTTAGTGTCATTCCGGGAACATGTGAATGCAATATGTGTCATTTTATTTTTTGCTTAATAAAGACATTTATTGCACTAATATGGCATGTACTCACCTGGTCTGTTTTTGGTTTAGATCACATATGTCAAACACAAGGCCTGCAAGATGAATCCAGCCCATCAGGCCTTGTCATGTGGGCACTGCACCTAGTTTTGAAGCCGGAACATAGCTGAGCTCTTTTCCACCACCTTCTGCTCCCTGCTTTCACTTGTAGACACATAAGCTTTTTGTGTTTACAAGGGACACCTTTTGCTCTCTATGTAAAGCACCCCTAAACCCTGCACTCTGTACACAGCACATCCCTGAACTCTGCACTGTGTGTCTAGTGCACCTTGGAACCCTGCACTCTGTACATAGCACACGTCTGAACCCTGCACTCTGTACATAGCACACGTCTGAACTCTGCACTCTGTGTACATAGCACACTCCTAAATCCTGCACGCTGTATGTTGGCCACCCCAGATACAACCGGCCCTTTGAGAGCAACCATACTGTGCATGTGGCTGGCGATGAAATTGTTTGACATCCTTATTTAGATTGTCAACAGTCCTTGTTTTGGCAGTTCAAGGAATGGCTACAGAGACCTGATATAGTGAAGGCTGCAACGCGGGTTTGGAGCTTTTTTGGCTGTTCACACCTGAGTGCAGGGCTGGAACTGAAGGGGCTCTGGCTAATAAAAAATGTGATTATTTGTGATTAAACAGTGGGTAAACATCCAACAGGGATTGTTCCCTTGGAAATTGATGAACCTGGTTGTTTAAAATCTTAATTATGCTATTCAAATTAAAAATAAGTTTGATTTCATTGTGGCCCGCGACCGGTTACCAATCACTTAAGTGGCCTGTGCTCTCCAAAAGGTTGAGCACCCCTGATCTACACTGTGAACCATTCCTTAGACTTCCGAATCCTGTACACTATATTGTACATTCATAGCAATAACACATATTTTAAACCAATATTTAACCTGTTCAATGAAGAGACACTTTTCCTAGTATAGAATTTAGTATAAAAATGTTTACATTTATGGAAAAAAATAAGGAAAATTTACCCAACAAATGATAGTTTCCATATAAATTATGAAGGACAAAAAATATATACCCATTTGCACTGAAGCAGGGAAAAGATCTTGTTTTCAAGAGCATCTTGTATTCCTCTGGAATTTGAGATTTCATTAATAATGAGCATTTTCTTTTGCAGGAATCTGAATTATTGATTAACCGCCCCAAAATAAATTTTCATTAGCGAAGCAACCTTGAGTGGCTCCCGCAATTAAAGGATATTTTGTATAAAGTGTTTCTGGGGTATTAAACTCCTCCATGTCTGATCAGTTGGGGGATTATGGCAGGTATAACCTACAGGAGGCTGTTTGTGAGGTTTCATGCTCTCAGGCTTCACATTGACTGATCATGTCTGTAGGGTTAGCCCAAGGCAAAGACTGCTTTTTTCAGTTCTGAAAATGGTTTGCGGACTATGGAGATAGGATTTATTTTTTTCAATTTACCTAATCGGTATTTCATTTTTTTCTTGTCTGCATTTCAGAAAACTTTTTTTTCCTTGCTGTAAAAAGTTTTTCATTTAGTCTTCATAAAAGTTATTGTGTATTCAGCCATGAACTCTGGAAGAATCGTCAGCCTTGTGATGTATGTTAAGAGCCCACAGTAGGTTCTGGCTTTATGTAAAGATTGTCCAGGGCTCTATCTTGGGGGATAATTAGGAGGTTGTTCTTTTCTGTACCATGGTACAAATCAATCCTATATGCTGCAGATATGCATCAAGAAGATTAAAATGTATACATGCACAAAGAAAAGATTAAAATGGCACAAGCAGCATCAACCGAAATAGATAACCACTGAATTTCATTACTAAAATGCTAAAAAAGCAAGGCAGAAAATTACCAGTGTTTTCAGATTTTGAAGGGTCAAATCCATCCAAACATGATAGATATTGTAGGGCTGCCTTTCTCAAGGAACTCTTGAAATAATATTCAGGTCTCAGGGAACCCCTGTGGAATAGTCTATCAGGGGTTATTGCACCCCTTACACAGGTGGAGATCATGCTCCACTTGCAGTGGTGATAAGAATGTCATCTTCATTGGCTCTGCCAAGTGGTGTTGGACCTGGAACTATGAAGGTCCCATAGATGAGAGGTAATTTAGCCACAGCTCAAAGAACCCCTAGCCAACCAAGGAGCAACCCTAGGGTTCCACGGAATCCTGGTTGAGAATGGCTGGGGTATAGATGAAGCCTAGTGGTCAGAGCCAGCTTAGATCAGCCTTTTTCAAACTTTTGACCAGAGAAATCCTTCAAGTCTCAGGGAACACCTCTAAAATTAAATCATCCGGGGTCAATAGGAAGAATAATCCCCTTACAGTGGGGGTCAGAATGCCACCCTTACAGATATTTAAAATTGAATTTGGGTAGAGCAACTGGCCCTGCCAAGTGGAATTGTACGCAAAAATATCCAGGCACCATTTGATTGGAGGTCAATCAGCCACTGCTCAAGGAACACCTAGCAATCTCTGGTGGAACCCTGGTTGAGATTGGTTGACTTAGATCAGTGCCAGGACAAGGTCATGCAGCGCCCAGGGCAATGATGGCAAACTGCACCCTCCCCCCCTCAGTTCATCATGTGCAAGCTTAGGGGATCCTACGCCTAGCAGGGACTCCTGTATCTCTGTGTACACCAGTGCCGGCTTCTGAAGAACAGGAGCACTGCACTGGCAGTAAGAAGGAGGGGAAGAGTGAACACAGCCCACACTGCCTCCTCTGCTCGCTTCTTCCACTGCTTGGCTGACAGGAGTAGTAATGCCACTGTCACTATTCCTGTCAGCCTTGTAAAGAGAAGGAAGACATCCCATTTATACAGTATACCAGTGCGCCCAGGGAAGTCTTCCCTCCTGCCCCCTCCCTTGTCCCAGGCTCCAGCCATGACTTAGGTACTCCAACTGCAAGACCTCTCTGCCATTCTTCTCTTCTCCTCTTCTCCTCTTCCTCTCATCTTCTCTTCTGCTGTAATTCTCTTCCTCTTTTCTTCTTCTCTTCTCTTACAAAGGCTTGTTAATACCTGTTGTCCGATCGAATAATATCGGATGAACTGTCGTGATCGGCTCTCGAAAGTAGTGTACACACAATCCAAAAATCATACGATTCTTCCTCGGACAACAGTTTTCGTATGATATTCGGATCGTGTGTATGGGCCATAAGGCCTGATAGGCTGAAAGGCATTGGGGTTTGTTTTTTCATGATAGTATCTCATCTGATTTATGCAGATGTGCAGGCTCTTCTTCGGGGATTGGTAAAAAATGGCTTTCAGCCCTGAAACACTAAAATAAAAAAAAAATTGTTTCTTTTTGTATATTTCTGTTTCTTCATCTGCAGATCGAAGGGATGAACAAATGTTCCTCTGTTTAACCCCTTAATAACTCATAATTTGCTCTAATCAGCCTTCATTAACTCCCTATTCTCCTCCATTTAAATATTATTTTCCTGCTTTTTTTCTTTTGTTCATGTCTATTTTATAAACAATAAACATTTAAAACATTTTTTTGTTTGCTTTGTTAGGGAATAATGCATGCACAGGACACAGGTAGGCTGCAGTGGACACAGGGAGGTATGCAGCTGCAGATGGGCATTGTTGACCCTCTTTTCCACTCTTTTAAGCTGTAACAGTAGCTGCTGCATGTCTCATCTTTGGCTTATACACGTGTCAATACGTTTTACCAGTTTTTGTTGTGGTAAATTAGGGGCCTCGGCTTATATTCGAGTCGACCTATACTCGAGTATATACGGTATCTGTTTTGTGTGGACTGACCTTTAAAAGCAGAGTTATACCTATCACATGCCAAAGATTTTTTACATATCTCCCTACTGTCCATAGCCTAAACTGCTAAGAATAAAATTCTCATAGTGACCTGTCAGCAGGTCTGAGCATGAAATTGATAAATAATGCTATTTAAAAAAAATTGCTTGCAGTGGTATGAGTAGTGAGCTCATCTTCTGGTCACAGAACCGGTCTCTCTCTCTCTCTCTCTCTCTCTCTCTCTCTCGTCACCCCTGGGAACTTCTTTTCAAGTTATGAATGGAGCATGCTATGACTTGTTAAGAGTTTCTTTCCTGTTTCCCGGCACTATTCATTTTTAATGTCGAAATCTTGTAACCTGGATCACAGCAGCTGTGAAAGCATTTTTCCATTTTGTCTTGATCAGGGGAAAAAAAAAACATCCTACGAGGATTGTAGCCAGCAAATCTTCTGTTATACAAAGAGCGATAGAAAGAAATGAAGTCCAAAAACATTTCTACTAGTACACAGGACACTAAACCATCCAATGCAATCCCGCCTTTACAGACCCAGTCTATTATTTTATTAATTTATATGTAATTATTCATTTATATAAAGCACCAGGGACGTTCATAGAGACCTTATCCCTTGTGCTCCAAGATGTGCTATGGAGTACAGCTGTGAAAACTAGAGTCTGTTTGAAGCAGTAGTCAGCAAAGTTGCATCTGGGATGTACCATACACCCATAAAGAATATGGAAATGGGAGCAGATGGCTCACTCAACATCTCCTGACTCTAGTAATCAGAGGCAGCAGTGCCTGAGATCTTACGCTGCACATGTACAGCTATACTATATTACCAAAAGTATTGGGACACCGGCCTTTACACGCACATGATCTTTAATGGCATCCCAGTCTTAGTTCATAGAGTTCAATATTGAGTTGGCCCACCCTTTGCAGCTATAACAGATTCAACTCTTCTGGGAAGGCTGTCCACAAGGTTTAGGAGTGAGTCCATTCTTCCAGAAGCGCATTTGTGAGGTCAGGCACTAATGTTGGACGAGAAGGACTGGTTAACAGTCTCTGCTCTAATTCATCCCAAAGATGTTTTATTGGGTGTGTAAAGGCAGGTGTCCCAATGCTTTTGGTAATATAGTGTATGAGGCTGGAAGTCCAGGAGTGCAAAGGCACCCTTACTTGCCAGGAAGTTCAATTGCTGTTTTTAAGAGGAATTTTCCAGGCTTTTTTATTTTATTATTATGTTTGTGATGGAGTGCCATTCGAAAATGAATGGCAATGCACATGTACAATTTATTACTGTGCATTGTGTTAAAATACTATTATTAAAAGTGGTTCTAAAGGCGAACATATATATATATATATATATATATATATATATATATATATATATATTATAAAATATTGCTTTAAAAAACATGTGATACTTGCCAGTTTTGTGCAATTATATTGTATTATATCATAGTGACCCCTTTTCTTCTGGGCTCTCCTGCCAGTGCCATCTGCTTCTCCTTTTCTGTGTGTGCCCTCGGAGTAAGCCATGTGCTGAGGGGGCACTCATGTGAGCGTGCTCCTGATCCGGCCTGTGTGTGTCCATAGGCATACACAGCATGGCTTGGCCACACACCCGCTCCCTTCACATACTGACTGACTGACATCAGTGAGAGCCAAAGGATCCTGCTGCTCAGAGTATCCTGTGAGAGCAGAGAAGAGATACAGAGGGGCACAGCACTGGACTGATAGAGAACTGGGAGGGTGTGTGTAAAGGGGGGGGGGGGGGGCAGGGGCAAGGAACAAATAGTGAGACATGTTGGTGCTGGTAGATCACTTACTATAGACCTTTTCTAAATAATGGAAGACAATTAATTCTCCTTCTTATATAATGAGCTAAAACTCCATCCATTGAGCCATGGGGGGTTATTTATGAAAAGCAATTCCACTTTGCACTGCAAGTACACTTGGAAGAGCAGTTGCTCTAAATCTAAGGGGTAGATCTGAAATGAGTGGAAGCTCTGCTGATTTTATCATCCAATCATGTGGAAGCTAAAATGCTGTTTTTTTTTATTTTCCTTGCATGTCCCCCTCAGATCTACAGTGACTTAAGTTTCAAGTATACTTGCAGTGCAAAGTGGATTTTCCTTTAGTAAATAACCTCCATGGCGTCATTTATAATGCCACTTTAACTCCTATGGTTGTACTAGAATAGCGGTTATCCCCAGCAGATAGTGCTGTATGTGAAATCTGTAGTCGCCGTCAACACCATGAAAACATTTCAGATGCTTACCTTAATAAAGTGGAATCTCAAGTAGGCAGCTTAATACAGAGATAAAAACACATGCGCTGTTTACCTGCCAAAGAATCTGCACTTCTGTTCAGTAATGCCCCGTATACACGATAGGATTTTCCTATGGAAAATGTGTGATAGGACCTTGTTGTCGGAAATTCCTACCATGTATAGGCTCCATCACACATTTTCCATAGGCATTTTCATCACACAAAATTTGAGATCTGGTTCTCAAATTTTCAGACAACAAAATCCGTTGTCGGATATTCCGATCGTGTGTACACAATTCCAACGCACAAAGTTCCACACATGCTCAGAATCAAGCAGAAGACAAGCACTGGCTATTGAACTTAATTTTTCTCGTCGCGTTGTACGTCACCGCGTTCTTGACGTTTGGAATTTCTGACCAACTTTCTGTGACCGTGTGTATGCAAGACAAGTTTGAGCCAACATCCATTGGAAAAAAACATATGATTTTGTTGTCGGAATGTTCAATCATGTGTAAAGGGCATACGTCTTGTGATTCATACACTTCACTGCCAACCTTAAAGTTACTAAACCCACAACAGTAAAATCTGTCTGTATATGCAGCATAGCATGCTTGTTATACTCACTGTGAAACTTAAGGGGTTAATCCTCTGCATTGTATAAAAAGACTGTTTTATCCTGTATGGACAGATCATTCCCTCTTGCACTGTCTATCTGTGGAAAGCCAGCTGACACAGGCAGAGTAGCCGACCTGCACATGCTCAGTTGTGTCTTTTTGTGCTGGAGAGAACATTTACTTGTTCTCAGAGACAGCCAGGTCACATGATATTGACATCACACATGTGGGCGTGTATACAGGCTGCAGTAGAAACCTACCTGAACTCTCAGCAATGGAGAAACTGTGCAGATTATCACTGACCGTGGTATACAGATCATCCAAAAGGCTATATAGTGGCAATATTTTCTTGTAAAAAAAATTGTAAGCTGGGGGGGGGGCAGATAAACTATTTTCATATTACTGAGTTTAGTAACACTTTAATATTAAGACAAATGACACCCCTTTTTGCTGATTCAACTTTGGAACGTTCTGCTTGTTGAAAAACAAACAAGTTGTATCACCAGCTCTGTCCGGTGAACAGGGAGGTGACGCAGGGCACGGCACAGCTAAAGTAGCTGATCTTACTGTGTAGCTGAGCAAGATTTGAAATGTTTTTTTCAGGTGAAGCATATGATTATTAATAGTGATTTATCACATTGACTGAAGTTGCAATTTAAACAGTCGTCTCTTCCCAACAGTCAAAAAGACATGGAAGTCTATTTTATGTCTAATTTGGAATCAAATCACCTGACCTAGTAGTATCATTGGAATGATGTATTTACTAATGGCATTAACTATTAGTTCTAATTCTTCTTGCTGCTGAGAATGTATGTTCACTTACTGTTTTGTTGTTTTGCAGGTCCTACACGCTACTTTGTGCCTGGCATCAATGAAGCTGTAAGTACAATACAAAACTTGGTAAATGTGTTTGTTTTGCATCCACTCTTCTAAAATCTGGCCAAAAACTATGGTTTTCTTGATATGTTCTTTAACCATCTCAAGTTTTATGTCCACAGTCTCTGACCATCTCTTGCAGCATGATCACAATCTCTGATCATCTCTGTATTATGTCCACAGTCTCTGACCATCCCTTGTGTTATGTCCCTAGTTTCTGACCATCTCTTACATCATAATCACAATCTCTGACCTTCTCTTATTATGACTGCAGTGTTTGACCATCTCCTGTTTTTGTGTCCACAGTCTCTGACCATCTCCTATATTATGTCCAGTCTCTGACCATCTCCTATATTATGTCCAGTCTCTGACCATTTCCTATAGTATGTCCAGTCTCTGATCATCTCCTATATTATGTCCGCAGTCTCTGACCATCTCCTATAATATGTCCAGTCTCTGATCATCTCCTATATTATGTCCGCAGTCTCTGACCACCTCCTGTATTATGTCCGCAGTCTCTGATCATCTCCTATATTATGTCCAGTCTCTGACCATCTCCTATATTATGTCCAGTCTCTGATCATCTCCTATATTATGTCCACAGTCTCTGACCACCTCCTGTATTATGTCCGCAGTCTCTGACCATCTCTTTCAACATGTTTGCAATCTCTGACCATCTCTTGTGCCAAGTCCGTAGCCTCTGACTATATCCTGTATGTGTCTGCTATCTCTGAGACTGAATATTCACTGAACTTTATGTGACCCTTTGGTGGTGTTGAGGGCCATGCTTGAGGCTTCACATATGGAGAAAGTTCTCTACTACTGTTGGAGATAATACAAATCAACATGAGCAGATTAGAAGGGCCTTGCTTACAATCTGAAAGGTGGGTCATGTGGTACAAGAGGTAAAAACTGTGAGGGATGAGATGATGGAGAAAGTAATTCAGTGTTCAGGTGGAGGCACAATGGGCTTCCCTGAACAAATATGTTTTCAGGGATCGTATAAAGGTAGACAGCCTGGGATATAGCTCGAAAGATTTGGGTAGGAGGTTCCTAAGGTTGAGAGAAGCTCTGGAGAAGTCTTGGAGGCGAGCATGGGAGGGGGTTATGAAGAACCAGAGGGACCTCTTCCTGTAATCCAGCACTAAAGAACTTGACGCTCCTCATTGTAAAGACATCATGTCGCTGTAGTCTTCTGAGATATGAGAGGATCCTTCTCAAGAGGTGTTCTTTGGTGACTGGACCTACTGCCAGGAAGTGAGGAGACATACATTGAGACATCTCCTAACCCAGGGGTAGGCAACCCCGGCCCTCCAGATGTGGTGAAACTACAAATTCCATCATGCCTCTGCCTCTAGGAGTCATGCCTGTGATTGTTAGGGTCTTGCAATGTCTCATGGGACTTGTAGTTTCAATACAGCTGGAGGGCTGAGGTTGCCTACCTCTGTCCTAACCCTTCCCCATAGCTGTATGTGTCCCCCATTGGGGAAGTCTTTTGTCATGGTGATCAGTGTCACTGGGATGGGAAGTAGAGGACATAAATCCAATGGGGACAAAAGGCAATAAAAAGCACAAAACAGAAGTTCCAACTCTCCATTGCTCTATCCAAAAGAATAAACCTTTTGTATGCTGTTCTATTTTACAAGAACAAATTATTGTAGCAGAATCCGTTGCTACATATTGTAAAAAGCAAATTGTTTGTGTTTTACATGTTCTCTCCCACGACCTTCAATTTATAATCTAAAAACTGAAGTAATATATCACCAAGTTGTATATGTGCAAAGTGCTAATTAACAAACTTCGGCTATTTTAAAGAAAAAAATACCACTTCTCAGCACTTACAGTTTTAATTTAGCCAGCAGTATGTTTGATTAAGAAGTGGAGCGTTAATAAACTTTCATAAAGTCATCAAAGAAAGTAATTAGCATTGTGCTGTAATTGACACTAATTAAAATGAAGCAACCGTATGCAATGAGAATAGGGAGTCTCACACATGACATAACTATAACTTGGATTTTCTATTATTATACACTTTTATATTAAAGGCAAGCTAGCCTTTTATGTCCGTAATCTGAATTCTAAACAAAAAAAAACCCCGGGGCCTGTTTAAAACTTGTATTGCCCACCACGGATCACTCTTCAGTGAGCGTTTATATTGCCTTCTCACAGCCTGTTTTAACCGCTAAAATCATGCACCACCACATAGATGCATCACGGGCCCATTCAGTTAAATGCATCGCGTTTGGTGAGCAAGATGAGTAGCATCGCACCTGCGGCCTATGTACACCCCCATCTGCTTCCTTTGTAGCTCAAGGGGGAGTGGGAAAAATGCAGCTGAACAGCATGTTTTTACCGTGCTCAAACCTTAAAGGGTAACTCCACTTTTGTGGGAGAAAAAAATAGAAATTAAAGAAAAAATAATATAGCGCATGTAATTGCAACGCTAATCATATTGTAACTTAATGTTATTAAAAATGACCTTTCCTTTTCAATCTGCAGCTGCTGTAATTTTCTGAGAATGCATTGCAATATGGCTACCTGGAGGTGTTCTGTACACAGATTGTGTACTGACCACCCCCCAGAAACATAATTTCCTGATTGTGTGATTGGCTCACCAATTTTCCCATAAGTCTGCCTAAGATATAAGTCAGATTTCAGGCGCCCCCTGACACTAAAATTTCATTTTTGGAGAGATACTTTAAATAGGAACACGTCTAAAGGGATGCAGGCCCAGCAGATTTCCTCATTGGTGCCCTGCAGCTGCACGCCTGACAGTTAATTATGAAATCACTCCCATTATACCCACTCAGAGTTGAGGCACAGACAAACACACGCAAGGATTTCTTCAGAATAACAAAAGGTAGGAATCTGCAACAAAGGTTGTCATAATCCTTGCAATGTACAGAGATCACCCAGAGGAGAATGTTTTTTTTTTCTCAACAAAAGTGGAGTTACTCTTTAACCACTTGCTTACTGGGCACTTAAACCCCCCTCCTGCCCATACCAATTTTCAGCTTTCAGCGCTGATGCACGTTGAATGACAATTGCGCGGTCATACAACACTGTACCCAAATGACATTTTTATCATTTTTTTCCCACAAATAGAGCTTTCTTTTGGTGGTATTTAATTACAGTTGGGAGTTTTATTTTTTGTTAAACAAAAAAAAGATGCAAAATAAAAAAAATATAAAAAAATCATGTTTAATAGTTTGTTATAAAATTTTGCAAACAGGTAATTTTTCTCCTTCATTGAAATACGCTGATGATGCAGCACTGGTGGGCACTGATAGGCTGCACTGGTGAGCACTGATAGGCACAGTTAAGGTGGCATCGACAGGCACAGATAAGGCGGTACTGATGGACACAGATAAGGCGGTAATGATGGGCACAGATAAGGCGGCACTGATGGGCAAAGATGGGCACAGATAAGATGACACAGATGGGTGGCACGGATGGGTGGCAAGGATGGGCACTGATAGGTACCACTGATAGATGGGACTGATGGACACTGATAGGTGGCACTGCTGGGCACTGGTAGATGACACTGATGGGCACGGATATGTGGCATATGAGGTGCAGCACTGTTGTTGAGGCAGATTGTGGGCACTGATAGGTGGCACTGTGGGCACTGATGGGTGGCACTATGGGCACTAATGGGTGGCACTGGGTGGCATGTTTCCTATAATTAGGTGGCACTGGCAGGGGCCAGGTGGGCACTGATGATCTGGCCGTGATCGGGACTGAAGTCCCTCTCACGGCCGCCGGTGATCGCTCGTGCATGGGACGATGTCAACAGATGTTGTCCCGGCAAAGCAGGTCCGCACTGTAGCCGTCATTCGGCTATAGCGCGGATCTCAAGCGGTTAAGTGTAAATAAGGCCTAATAAATATTTTGGCGTTTAGAGTTTTATTTTATGCTTGTGCAATGTGTGTTGGCATAGATGCTTGTAGTCTCAACCGGGGGCACACAGGACAGGGTAACAGAAGCACAGCTGTTACCCAGTAACAGGAAGTACCTGAGCAAGGACCTTCATGGCAGGATTACCAGGTAGTATTTCAACCCTTTCGCTGCCAGAGCCATCGTGGTTTTCTTTTCTCTTTCAACACATGTGAAAAAAAATTTAAGCCTGAAGAATATAGTCTCAACCAGGGGTACATGTAACAGGGTGACAACACAGGAGCACAGCAGTCATCTCATTACAGGAAGTACCCAAATAAAGACCTTCATAGCAAGATTACCAGTCATTCATTTAAATCTGTCACTGCCAGAGATGGTTTTAAAAAAAATGTTTAAAAAAAAAAAAAATTTTTAGACCTCAAGATTAGTTAACCCCCCCAAACATGATATATTTTCTGAAAGCAGAGACCTTGAAAATAAAATGTTGATAGTTACAAATGTTTATGTTCCACACAGGTTGACGGTTTATCAAGCACAAATTTTCTGTAAAAAAAAAAAAAAAAAAACACACTAAAAATTTTTTTGGGCAGATAAATGCAATATATTACCCATTTTTTGTGTAATAAAAAGAATGAGATTGTGCCCAGTAGACACCAAATACATCAAGCCTTAAAATTTCATGCACACGTGTTGACGAACTACGGTGCCCAAATTTTTCCATGGGCAACGTTTTTAAAGCACCTACAGTTCACCAGTTTAGCTTAACTATGAATAATGTCCCTCGAATTATTGTTCTTACATGCATGGAGTAAATAAGGCATAGCATATGTAATGTAATCAACGTTTTCATATATAGGAGCTCCCAATGTGTGTGTTCACATATGTGGGGATGGGGGGGGGGGATCAAATTTTTGGGGAGTTTAAGTGCTTGGGTGCAGCTTAAATTTTATACCCCCCCCCTTTTTTTTTTCATTTAACTTTATTTTTTATACATTTTATTTTTAACACATCAGAGACCAAAATTCCTCTATGTGATAGCATTTTGCTACAACATAATTTATTAGACCATTGATGTCTCCCCTACACACCACTAAAGCTAATGGAGCACAGATTGCGATCCAATAGTTTTTTCCCCAACCACAGCAGCCAGAGAAAGTGACAGCTTAACCCAGAAAGTGATGTGATTCATGTTACTTCCATGTTCCCTCTAGCTAGAAAAGATTAGCGAATGGATGTTTACTGGTCTCCCTGCCCTCTTCTGGGTGACCCCCATCATAAGGTTTCTGGGCCTCAGCACAGCTGCTGCTTCTCAATATTGGGTGTCATTTACTGCTCCAATCCTTGCTGACGATCGGGAATAGTGACACAATATGCAACATATTAATCACCTGCTGGCTGGATGCCTCTTTGGCAAAATAAGCATTCACTGTATATTTGTTTAATACTGTAATTGTCAGATACTATTAGAGTATTAAATTTTTTTTTTAAGAATATATATATTTTTTTCATTTTTGTATATTTTTCAGTCTATAATAAATAAAAAATACAGCAGGGTTTTCTTTAAAACTTTATACCAGGTAAGGCTATTACATCCTTTAAAAAATATATGCAACTTATTTAGATATGCAAATTAGTCATAGAGCCATAGTCATAGATTGTCAAGTTAACGGACACATGCTGACGCTGCAGAATTTGGCCTGGGCATCTAAGCATTAATAACATCTGGTCACAAAGTTATACAAGGACAATACAGGTCAGTTTTTCCACCAAAAGCCCAGTAAAACCATTTAATGTAAAAGAATAGTGGATTTAATCGTTATCGTATTCTATTTGTATTATCCAAATGCACCATTTAAAGTGTTAAAGATCTCTTATGGAAAGTGTGTAAATGATCAGAATTGTCAGTTCATATGAAAATATTTCCAGTTTCCACATTTGCCTACCACCATAAATCTTTTATTCATGTTCCTCGTGTTGTGGATCAGCCCACGCCTTTTTATGTCATTGTAAATAATATGATTTTACTAGAGCTTTTCTATAGCATTACAGTTGTTTTCTGGTGTTTTTCCAGTTCTCTTTTTATCCTTCTATTTTGCGCAGTATAAAAGATCAGCTTGCTGCTTTGCAACGTGTTATTGTTAGATCTTGCACCTTACATAATCTTGGAACCAGTAAATTTCTGCTACTGATTTTAAACAAAATGTTAATAACGCTGTTCTTATCCTAGCTGCCCATTAAAAGCATGCAGCCAGTGAAATCATATGTTAGAAATCCTAAGCTTGTTTTGCATCTGAACTTCAATATATTGAAGCCATTGGAGCAGCATGACAGCCAGGAAAATAGTATTTTCAGAGGAATGACAGCATTTATATTTCTCAAAACGCAGGTTTCTGTAAAGGTGCATTTAAATTGGCCTCTCGGGCCATATCATACCATAGCAAAAATAAAATTGGTAAATACAGCACTTGGATATGACATCACAAAATCTAAACACACATAGCAGCTAGCATAATTTGTAGGTCATACGAATAAATATTAAAATAAAAATGCAGCGCTATCCCTTTAAGAGCATGCATGTAAAACATATATAAAGGTTGTAAATTCTCAAACCATAGGACCCATCAGAGGATGAATAACAATTAGACCAAAAATAATATTTCTGAAGTCTTGTATCTAAATAAATGGTAATGTAGCTTTAAAATTCCACGTAAGCATGGAAAGCAGATATGGAAAATCACTTTGAGGATTCACAAAATAAAAAAGTCCAAAGAGAAATGCCATAAATCCATGTATTTGGAGGTAGAGTAATTGCTGTATATAGAAAATACCACTTGTGTAGACACTTACTAGAGACATTTGGCTAACAGCCAAATAGCGTAGTATGAAAACTCCAGGCAAGGCTTAGGTGTATAGTATCCAAGGACATCAACCACGGTCTAGTGCTACAGCAACACTTGCATATCTAACCAGATTCCCATGTATAGTTATGCTCATAAGTTTACATACCCTTGCAGAATTTATGATTTCTTGGTAATTTTTTCAGAGAATATAAATGATAACACAAAAACATTTCTCTCACTTCATGGTTAGTGTTTGGCTGAAGTCATTTATTATCAATCAACAGCGTTTACTCTTTTTAAATCATAATGGACGACAGAAACTACCCAAATGACCCTGATCAAAAGTTTACATACCCCAGTTCTTAATACCATGTATTGTCCCCTTTAACATCAATGACAGCTTGAAGTCTTTTGTGGCATTTGTGGATGAGGCTCTTTATCTTCTCAGATGGTAAAGCTGCCCATTCCTCTTGGCAAAAAGACTCCAGTTCCTGTAAATTCTTGGGCTGTCTTACATGAACTGCATGTTTGAGATCTCCCCAGAGAGGCTCAATGATATTGAGGTCAGGAGACTGAGATGGCCACTACAGAACCTTCACTTTATTCTGCTGTAGCCCATGACAGATCGCCATGGCCTTGTGTTTTGGATCATTGTCATGTTTAAATGTCCAAGTACGTCCCATACGCAGCTTCCTGGCTGATAAATGCAAATGTTCCTCCATTTAAATTTTTTAATAACATACTGCATTCATCTTGCCATCAATTTTGACCAAATTTCCTGTGGCTTTGTAGCTCACACATCCACAAAACATCAGCGATCCACCTCCGTGTTTCACAGTAGGAATGGTGTACCTTTCATCATAGGCCTTGTTGACTCCTCTCCAAATGTAGCATTTATGGTTGTGGCCAAAATGCTAAATTTTGGTCTCCTTTCTCCAAATGACTGTGCCAGAAGGTTTGAGGCTTATCTCTGTGCTATTTGGCGTATTGTAAGTGGGATACTTTGTGGCATTTGTATACTAATGGCTTTCTTCCGGCGACTCGGCCATCTTTCTTCAAATGCCTCCTTATTGTGCATCTTGAAACAGCCACACCACATGTTTTCAGAGAGTCCTGTATTTCACCTGAAGTTGTTTGTGGGTTTTTCTTTGCATCCCAAACAATTTTCCTGGCAGTTGTTGCTGAAACCTTATTTGGTCTACCTGACCATGGTTTGGTTTCAACAGAACCCCTCATTTTCCACTTCTTGAATAGTACAAACATTGCTGATTGGCATTCTCAATTCCTTGGATATGTTTTTAAATCCCTTTCCTTTTTTATACAGTTCAACTACCTTTTCCTGCAGATCCTTGGACAATTATTTTGCTTTCCCCATGATTCAGAATCTAGAAACGTCAGTGCAGCACTGTTTGAAAGATGCAAGGGTCTGTCAGGAGTCCAGAAACTCATTGACCTTTTATACACTCACACTAATTACAAGCAAACAGATCACAGGTGAGGATGGTTACCTTTTAATAGCCATTCAGACCCCTTTATGTCAACTTGTGTGGATGTTATCAGGCCAAAATCACCAGGGTATGTAAACTTTTGATCAGGGTCATTTGGGTAGTTTCTGTTGTCATTATGATTTAGAAAGAGTAAACACAATTGATTGATAATAAATGGCTTCAGCCAAACACTGACCATGAGTGAAAGAAAAGTTTTTGTGTTATCATTCATATTCTCTGAAAAATGGCCAAGAAATCATAAACTCTGCCAGGGTATGTAAACTTATGAGCACAACTGTATATTAAAAGAAGAGGAACAACATATCATGGTGTAGTAAATTATTAAAACCAATTTAATTTTAATCAAGTATTGCACTTACATTTAGTAAGCCGATTAACAGCATATACAGTACATATCACTAGAGAGAGACCAACCAGCAAGATGGCCGTGGACCACGCCGGTCACACGTTTTAGCTCCACCATATGCGTTTTGCCGAATGAACAATAAATTGAAAGGTTAATGTATTTCTCGCCTGCTTTTAAAAACGGAACTATTTGCATATGTGACAAAATGGATGAAAAACAGATTAATGTAGGTCTATTGAACAATTTATCATTTGAAATTTGGTCAATACATAATGGCATTATCATTTGCTCTCACGACCAAGTGTTTGTTATTCTAAAACGAGTTTGAATGATTTTTCATATAGTGTATGGCTAGCATTAGTCTCAGGGCCTGGATCACTTGCTGGGGGCACTGTGGTTTCCTGGGTGGAGGGTTGCAATGCCAGTGTCCACCAGCATGTGTCTCCCAGAAGCCAGCAGACCCCAGTAATCAGTCTCCACCTGGTGCTGGCTGCTAAGTGGGTATTTAGCTTCTCTACTAGTGCCTTTTGTGTCAGTGTTTTGCTTTGTCTGCTCCTGCCCTGTACCAAATTTTGCTTAGCTAGCCAGAAAGACAATTTTGAAAAAAAAAATCAATATTTTTTACTTTTTGCTATAATAAATATCCCCCAAAAATATATAAAAAAAACATTTTTTTTCCTCAGTTTAGGCCAATATGTATTCTTCTACATATTTTTGGTAAAAAAAATCGCAATAAGCGTATATTGATTGGTTTGGCAAAAGTTATAGCGTCTACAAAATAGAGGATAGATTTATGGCATTTTTATTAGTAATGGCGGTGATCTGTGATTTTTATCATGACTGCAACATTATGGCGGACACATCAGACACTTTTGACACTAATTTGGGACCATTGTCATTTATACAGTGATCAGTGCTATAAAAATGCACTGATTACTGTGTAAATTACACTGGCAGGGAAGGGGTTAAACACTGGGGGGTGATCAAGGAGTTAAGTGTGTCCCTTGGGAGTGATTCTAACTGTGGGGGGAAGGGGCTACCTGGGACATGACAGCGATCACTGCTCCCGATGACACGGAGCAGTAGATCTCTGTCTTGCTATTAGGCAGAACAGGGAAATGCCTTATTTACATAGGCATCCCCCCTTTCTGCCGCTCCGTGACATGATGGTGGGGCATCGGCGGACATAGTCTGCAGGTCCCGTGGGCACGGCCATGTAGCACGAGGCGGCCGCGCACCCACAATGCCGCTTCTTAAAGGGGACGTACCTGTACGCCCATTTGCGCAACTGTGCCATTGTGCCGATGTATATCATCATGCACTGGTCGGCAAGCGGTTAATCCTGAACCTGATTCCTGCCTGCTCCTGATCTTGCCCTGCATCCTGTACCCGGCTGACTTGCAGCTGCTCCCCTAGTTCCTGATTGCAGTCCTTTTCCCTCTTTCCTTACATCTCTGTTATTACCCTGTTTATATGTGTTCCTTATTTTGTATATATTGTATTATAGTTTATAGGGTATTTTGCTACTTGGTTTATTGTTCACTCACTTTACTTTACTATATATAGTCTGGCCATCAAAGTTTCCTACTGTAGCTACACAGATTTGGCCAACGCTTCTATTGATTCCTAACACTTATGCGCCGTACACACGATCGGACATTCTGACAACAAAATCCATTGATTTTTTCCAACGGATGTTGGCTCAAACTTGTCTTGCATACACACAGTCACACAAAGTTGGTCGGATATTTGCGAATGTCAAGAACTCGGTGACGTACAACACGTATGGTGAGCCGAGAAAAATTAAGTTCAATAGCCAGTGCGGCTCTTCTGCTTGATTCCGAGCCTGCGTGGTACTTTGTGTGTCGGAATTGTGTACACATGATCGGAATTTACAACAACGGATTTAGTTATTGGAAAATTTGAGATCCAGATCTCAAATTTTGTGTGATGGATTCCGACAACAAGCTCCCATCGAACATTTTCCGCTGAAAAAAATCTGACCGTGTGTACGGGGCATTAAATTGAAGTCGGGCGGATTGTTAGCCGAACAGTGGCAACACTATAGTGTCTTAAACTTTATATGCAGGACAGTTTGGGTCTGCCACCCATGAGTCAAAACAACAGATATTCTATATGCCCCGTCCACCCCCTCTGCTCACCTACTGGAAGAGGCACAAAATTCCTTGAACTTCTGGATATGGAGGAGCATATGTGGTCCACTTCCCTTCCTCTTATGTGACCGCGGTGTGCTCAATGATTGGTGCAGCTTTGTCTAATGCAGTGGTTCTCAACCTGGGGGTCAGATGAAGCTCCTGAAGCCCACTCCACTGTCCCAGCCCTTTTGCGACCGACCAGCAGGGCTGTCCCTGGAACCCGACCAGCTGGGCTGTTTCTTGAGCCCGCGGCTGCCCACTTAGCCTCTTTGCAGCCGCCCATTCAGTTCACGGCATGGCTGGGGGGCAGAGACTAGAGGTCAGCTGACTGGTGAGGAATGTACAGTTGGAGGGGCTGGAGGAGACCCTATCTCTTGCTTTCGGCATAGGTGTTACTGATACAAGACATAGTGAAGCCGGAGACACAGTGAGTAACACTACCTGTGATTATAGTTGCCATTAAAAGTCAACACTACAGTTCTCAGATCAGCAGATGACCTTGATCAAGAGCACCTAAGCTGGCTGTTTAGAACTCCCCCCAGCATTGCCACTCATCCCATTACCCCTCCACCAAGGCGTAAGAGAAGGAGTAAAAATAGAGAATACATGGAAGGAAGAGGAAAAGAGGGGGAGGAAAAAAGAAAAGAGGAAAGAAAGAATAGGAGAACAAGAAAGACTGCTAGAGAGAGGGATGGGGGGAAAAACAAGAAATTAGGATAAAGACAGATAAAAGGGAAAGAAAAGAGAACAAAGAGAGTGGTACATCCTAAAGTGTAGCATAAAAGGTTTTAATGCTGTGGAAGGGACTCGGGGAGCGCTAAAAGTCAATGGGTTAGGGGCGCAAATTCCTTGTCTTGCCTTGGGTGCTGACAACCCACGCTACAAAAATAATTTTACTATAAGGGGTCCCTACAACTTAGGAAATTTTATCAAGGGGTCACGGTACTGGAAAGGTTGAGAACCACTGGTCTAATGGGATAGCAAAGGCCATCCTCAGCCCTGTGTAATCTCGGACTAGATCATTGTAATTAAATACAGTATGATTTCTCTAATGCCGCGTACACACGATGAGAACCCCGGCCAGAAAAAGACTGATGAGAGCTTTTCATCGGAAAATGCGACCGTGTGTATGCTCCATCGGAATTTAGCTGTCCGAATTTCCACCAGCCAAAAATTTATAGCATGTTCTCAATTTTCCCGATGGAAAAACTTTCTATCAGAAATTCCGATCGTGTGTATGCAATTCCGACATGCCAAAACTCACGCATGCTCAGATTCAACTGTAAAACGGAAGCTACTGGCTATTGAACTTCCTTTTTCTAGTACCGCCGTGCGTGTTGTACGTCGCTGCGTTGTAAACGATCGGAATTTGGTGTGACCTTGTGTAGGCAAGACAGCTTGGAATTCCGTCGGGAAAGCCATCAGAGCTTTTTCCGACGAGAATTCCAATCATGTGTACACGGCATAAGCCTTCCAAAATTCCGTCCAAAGCGATAAATAACCATTTTTGGCTTTATATACACTTTTTTTATTTTTTACATTTAATTCAAATTCTTAAACTCTAGATTTGCATAAAAATAATGGAGGCAATGCTAAATTCCTGATTAAATCAGCAGCAATTTATATGATAAGGTTTCCAGTTCCTGTTTTGACCTGCATGACACTTTTTTTTTATGCTTTTATATCAGTCATTGAAAAGAGTTTTAACTGCTCAAATAATTTGAGGAAAAAATGAAAAGTTTTTCTTTGTACAGTACGGTAATATTTTAGCTGTTATATTTCAAATCTTACAGTAACTGCTTATTATAGCTTTTTTTTTTTTTGAAGATGAATAAATTTACGTTATGTAACTTTATAAGACATTCCAGTTAAAAAGCCTTGTTGCTTATGTAAATGGTGCAGAAGACTTTATATGCATGAGATGAAAAAACAACGGAACCAAGTTCTAAACATTAACTTTTCTTTAGCGTTTAATGATAGAGTTGAAATATAACCTATTAATATAGTGAGTCGCTGAGGTTGGGCTGCAAATATGTAGATTAGGTGATCTCCTAAGGCAGCTAAGAATAATTTGATGTTTATCAATGTCCTATTTTAAAGTAAAACTATATAAACACTTTTTTTTTTCATTTTGAATAGAGTAAGTTAGGGTTATAACTGCTTTCGATGTTGTCTTTTTTTTTTCTTTTTTCTGCCATTATGTCCCAGTGGGGATATTTCTCTTCACTTCCTGTCCCATAGTCAAAACAGGAAGTGAGAGGGAATCCCTGCAAATGAAGGAAATCCCTTTGGGACCCTCAGGTCACCAGTAAGCATGAGCTCAGGCGTGTTCGCATACTCCACATGCAGAGCCCGCCAGGAAGTCGGCGCTGCGCTAATCACTGGCAGTGAGACATTGCCAGATCTCTACAGCCACGCTTCGGGGGCAATGTCTCACTGCCTGTGATTAGCGGTGCGCCGACTTCCTGGCGGGCTCTGCATGTGGAGCATGCGAACACGCCTGAGCTCATCCTTAGTCACCAGAACTAGTGTCCCCATTGGAGGATTTCCCCCTCTATTACTTTTCTGGGGGTAACCCAAAATTTAGCATTTTCTTGTACCTGAACAAATAGACATAAACAAATACCACATTACATACAAATAAAGGAAAATGAAAAGAAAAAAAGTCCACGCCAATAACGTTTCACTGTGCGCTTGTTGAATGTGCAAATAAGTGCAAAGTCCTCAAAAGGTCACTGTGCTCATGTGCTGTCTTTCTAGTGCCACCCCCCATCCCCCATTTGATGGTAACTCACCAGATGGCCTGTGACTTTACTGCTAAGTAGAGCCTTAATGCATTTTCAGGCTGGGTTTCCCCGCATCCAATTCGCATAGCAGGAGAATGTGACCGGCTCTCTATGGAGTCTATGGAGTCAGATAACATAGCTCCGGGGCGGCTGGGGAGCGCATTGCACAGAAACGCTGTGCGTCTTGGTGCAGGGCCAAATTCAGGCAAAGATTCGGCCCTGATTCATACCTGAAATGGAGAGCGGGGACGCACGGCGTTCCTGTGCAATCTGCGGCCACACTGTTGCAACTTCAATACTCCAACGACCCCTGTATTACTTCACTCTCTCTTCCTAAATCCACTCAAATGAAAGTTACTAAACCCACAACAGTAAAATCTGTATATTCAGGAAAGCATGCTGGTTATACACACTGTGGAACCTAAGGGGTTAATACTTTGCATTGTGTAAAAAGGCTGTTTGATCCTGCCTTCTCTGATCCTCCCCTTCCTCCACAGTTCCCAATCCATCTTCTGATAGTACAGAGACTAGGGGACAAGCTGCACATGCTCGGTTTGGTGTATATTGCTAGAGAAGAGTTTTTTTTGGGGGGGGGGGTGCATGTGATCAGCACAGGGCCAATCAGCACTGTCCAGACAGAGGGTCAGGAGTCCTGCAGCCTCATAGGAAAATCAGTGGGAAAGGGAAAAATCCTAATACAAGCATTAAGCAGACACCGATATAAGTTACAAGACTGCTATATACTGCTGATGAGAAGAGTTATTTAGCAGTTTATATTTACTAAAATAATTGCATTTCCATGTTCTGCGTACTGTGGGACAACAGATATGGTGAATACAGGGTCCTGGGATAAACTTCTTTGTGAAAAAAATAATAATAAAGGCAGTTTGCCAAGTTTTTAATAAACAACGTGTAAATGCAGGAAGTTTAACCACCTAAAGTCTAAATCTTTTTTCTGACACTGGTTTCTTAAGATAAAATCAATATTTTTGGCTAAAATATTACTCGGAACACCCAAACATATATATTTTAGCAGAGACCCTAGGGAATAAAATGTCAATTGCTGCAACATTTTTTATATATATATATATCAGATTAATATATACCTCCCTACTTTGTTATAAACATAGATTTTTTTTTTTTTGCACAAAACCCCAAAATGTATTTTTCTCGGGTCTAGTGACTTGTATTGCACATGGACAGCAGGAAGTAGGCTGCCGCCATTAGCATGTTGTTTTTGCACACCTTATTGCAAGACAAAGGGAGGAGGCCGGTACAAATGGATGTCGTCATTCATGAACGCCTAAGGCACTAAAAACGGTACTTATACTTGTACAGTATAGATGGACAGATGTAGGCAAAATGAGATCTGCTGTGTAGGAAAGTTGCTGGTGTGTTGAAATACATTTTGTTCATAGTCGGGGCAGGTAGGTGGAGCTGGGAACATGGTAAGGTGTGGTGATCTTCTGTCTGATGATGACTGATGTAAGGTTCTTCAATTCATTGGCAGCCACCCAAAACTAAAATATCTGTGTTCAGTGAAATAAACTGAAATGTAATACTTAATGATTTGCATCTGTTAAATAAATAAAAAATATATTTTCGGATGGTAAATCTCCATGAATATTTTATGCGCTATTTTGCACTTGTGGCCAACAGGTGGTAAATTCCAAACAATTACTTTTGTGTTACTCATAACATCCCCTCTATAAAAGAACAGGAGAGATCAGATTACACACAAGTGAATGACACCACCCCCCCCCCCCCCCCCCCCCCCGCGAAGATGGAGCCTGTCTTATTTAGTTTAGTCTTATTCTCTTATTACTGCACATACTGCAGCTGCTAACTTTTAATAATCGGACACTTACCTGTCCTGGAGTCCAGCGGTATTGGCATCGCAGCTGATGTTTCTTACAGCTTCAAGCCGGGAATCCTACTGCGCATGTGTGAGGCTCCGCTCCTCTCTCCTATTGGCCCAGTGGCCGGGGAAGGAGGAGGGAGCCCAGATGGTGACGTCAATACCCGCGGCTGAGGCTCCCAGAAGTTGGAACAGGATACCGGTGAAAGACGGGTATCCTGTCCCCCTTCCTCCTGAAAGGTGGCAAACGTGGCACCGGGGGGGGGGAGAAGTACTACGAGCGGAAGTTCCACTTTTGGCTGGGTGGAACTCCGCTTTAAAGTGGTTGTAACTCTAAAAAAAAAAAAATCAAAAAATCCCGATCCCTTACAGTTGGATACACAGCATAGTGCATTAGCTGTGTCCCTCCGTTCTAAAAAACCTGGTTGATTCTGCCAGTTCCTGTGTCCCCTGGTTTGTGCTGACCACGGTAATCATGGCTGCTGATCCTTGATTACTGTGGTCCGTTTATGTGCCTCTGTCATCCCGCTGCTCTCCTCTCCTCCTCCCTCCCTGCCTGTCAGCTCAGGAGTCTGTGTTAGCCATCTCCTCCCCACCCCTCTCCTCCAGCCACTATAGCTGTTTAAAATGAATAGTGAAAAATCATGCAATTTCCCTTCTTACATTGAGATCTAATGTGCAGCATCTGTGTTTTTTTTTTAAAAAAAGCATTCCACTAAATACCTTATTTACAGCACCGCAGGGGGGCTCACGTGACCACCCACCGCTTTCCTCCTCTCTCCCGGCTGACGTCAGCAGGGAAACACAGCCCCTGTGTAGTTCTCGGATCAAGGAGGGAGAGTGGTGGGCGGTCACGTGAGCGCCCCGCGGTGCTGTGAATAAGGCATTTCACTGAATCCTTTTTTTTAAAAAAAAAACAGATACTGCACATTAGATCTCCATGAAAGAAAGGGAATTGCATGATTTTTCATAGGCGTTGTAACAACCACGTAAAATCAGTATTAAACCCAAAACCAAAAAATGAAAATATATTGCAGCTTAGCAATCATTCAAGGGGGGTAAATGTTTTACATAAATTAACACAAGCTGATCATTGTAATCCATATGTCAGGAGAGAAGGTGAGAATATAGAGGGTTATTTACTAAAGGAAAATCCACTTTGCACTGAAACTGCACTTGGATGTAAAGTCGCTGTAGATCCGAGGGGGACATGGAAGGAAAATAAACAGCATTTTAGCTTGCACATGATTGGATGATGAAATCAGCAGAGCTTCCCCTTATTTCAGATCTACCCCTTAGATTTAGAGCGACTGTAATTCCATAGTGTGAATTGTGGAGGGAACGCGTGTGATTCAGTCATCTGGAGATTGGATTTTTTTTTATAGAGGATAATACGGGGAAAAAAAAAGGAATATTTGGTTCAGTCTATTGGACGCTTTCACTTATACACGTGGTGGCATATATGGAATATGTATATATAGTAATTGCATTTTGATGGTTTAATATATAAACAATTATCGATAATATACACTATATTACCAAAAGTATTGGGACACCTGCCTTTACACCCACATGAACTTTAATGGCACCCCAGTCTTAGTCTGTAGGGTTCAATATTGAGTTTTTCCCACCCTTTGCAGCAATAACAGCTTCAACTCTTCTGGGAAGGCTGTCCACACGGTTTAGGAGTGTGTCTATGGGAATGTTTGACCATTCTTCCAGAAGTGCATTTGTGAGGTCAGACAATGTGGACGAGAAGGCCTGGCTCACAGTCTCCGCTGTAATTCATACAAAGGTGTTCTATCAGGTTGAAGTCAGAACTATGTGCAGGCCCGTCAAGTTCCTCCACTCCAAATGCACTCATCCATGTCTTTATGGACCTTGCTTTGTGCCCTGATCCAAATCATTTGGTGGAGGGGCGATTATGGTGTGGGGTTGTTTTTCAGAGGTTGGGCTTGGCCCGCAAGTTCCAGTGAAGATAACTCTTAAGGTGTCAGAATACCAAGACATTTTGGACAATTTCATGCTCCCAACTTTGTGGGAACAGTTTGGGGATGGCCCCTTCCTGTTCCAACATGACTGCGCACCAGTACACAAAGCAAGGTCCATAAAGACATAGATGAGCGAGTTTGCGGTGGAGGAACTTGACTGGCCTGCACAGAGTCCTGACCTCAACCCAATAGAACACCTTTGGGATGAATTAGAGTGGAGACTGCAAGCCAGGCCTTCTCATCCAACATCACTGCCTGACCTCACAAATGTGCTTCTTGAAGAATGGTCAAACATTTCCATCCTACACCTCGTGGACAGACTTCCCAGAAGAGTTGAAGCTGTTATAGCTATGAAGGATGGGCCAACTCAATATTGAACCCTACAGACGAAGACCGGGATGCCATTTACCACTTTACGACCAGCACACAATAATGTACATCCATCTTTTGAAGAGGGATATCTTGGTAACGGCAGCAGCTGCTGCCACAACCAAGATATCCATCTCTTCAGGCGTTGATCGTGTGTACGATAATGGTGGTCTCTGCAGCGGGTTCGCCGCAAGATCACCGTTATCGGTGGCAGGAGAGGTGCTACCCCCCTCCGCCGCTTACCGGAGCCGTCGGTAGCGGCGGAGGCGATCGAGTCCTTCACATTGCTGGGTATGGAGACAAGTGAGGCTAAGATGGCCCCCACCCGTCTCCATACCATAGGAGGGCAGAAGCAATGTCAAAACGTCATTTCCGCCCATACCTCTTAAAGGCACATTTTTTCAAATGACATTTATTTTTATTTTTTTATTGCATTTAAGTCCAAATATGAGATCTGAGGACTTTTTGACCCCAGATCCCATATTTAAGAGGACCTGTCATGCTTTTTTCTATTACAAGGGATGTTTACATTAGGAATAGGAATAAAAGTGATCCAATTTTTTTTTTTGAAAACGGTGTAAAAATAAATAAAATCAAGTAAAATAAAGAAAATTTTTTTTTTTTTTAAAACACCCCGTCCCGACGAGCTCACGCGCGAACGCATATGTGAGTAGTGCCCACATATGAAAACGGTAGTCAAACCACACATGTGAGGTATCACTGTGGTAGGTAGAGCGAGAGCAACAATTCTAGCCCTAGATTTCCTCTGTAACGCAAAACATGCAACCTGTAGAATTTTTTAAATGTCACCTATGGGGATTTTTGAGGGTAAAAGTTTGACGCCACTCCACGAGCGGGTGCAATTTTGAAGTGTGACATGTTGGGCATCAATTTACTCGGCATAACATTATCTTTCACAATATAAAAAAATTTGGCTAATTTTACTGATGTCTTATTTTTTTATGCAAAAAAGTGATTTTTTTCCAAAGAAAAGTGCGCTTGTCAGACCACTGCGCAAATACGGTGTGAAAAAAGGTATTGCGATGACTGACATTTTATTCTCTAGGGTGTTAGAAAAAAAAACCAATTATAATGTTTGGCGGTTCTAAGTAATTTTCTAGCAAAAAAAACAGTTTTAAACATATAAACACTGAATCTGAAAAAGAGGCCTGGTCCTTAAAGAGGAAGTAAACCCTGATGAGTTTACTTCCTATTTCATTCCCTGCAAAGGCAAAGCATAATGGACTACTATGCATCGCATTATGCATTATGGATCACTTACCTGACACAGGAGCCAGCGAAGTCGCCGCTGTCCCCTGTAGTCCACCGCATCCATCTTCTTGGTGGGGTCTCGCAGCTCCGCCGCTGTCATTCGGCGAAGCCGCGATGACATCACTCCCGCGCATGCGCACGGGAGCCGAGACGTGCGGCAGCTCCGTCGTTGAGAATGCCGCGCTCGGTGCACCTGCACGCCGCTGTCTAGGGCGCATGCGCCGTAGACAGCGGTGCCTGTTTTCGGGCAAATATCTCCTAAACCATATAGGTTTAGGAGATATTTCTTGGACCTACAGGTAAGCCTTAATCTAGGCTTACCTGTAGGTCAAAGTGGTTTGTAAGGGTTTACAACCACTTTAAGTGTTTAAAGTTCATGAGCGTCCCAATACTTTTGGTAATGTATGTATATGGGATCTTATTTTTTAGCACACCGGATGATTTATTTTATTTTTTATTTTTTTTGTGACTTATTTTTTTTAAAATATATTTTGACACATTTTGCAATATCATATGTCGTAGGAGATATTTCTGAGGTTTTATACAGCTGTACTGCATTTATAGGAAAAATATATCCGATTATATAAGATTATATAGGAACGGACTCTGCATGACTAGTTGACCTCGGATTTATTAGCGGTTACACAGCTCTGTGATCTTCATATGAGACAGATTGGCCTCTCTAGCAGAAAATTGGCATCAAGTCTTGACTGGTATACACGACGATAATAAATAGGATTGCTTTACTTTGCCCCTTAACCTTTATTTCATGTATATAAATGGATCCTGGAAGAATCTTTGACATAGGTTTTAAAATAAGCAGAAGTCAGTTGCATGAGTGTGCGCATGGACTTCTTCTTCATGAGTCTGCTGATTACTGACATGAGTAATGCCCAAACCTTCTACTGCTCCATCATAAAAAGCTTTACTGTAGGTTCCTAAGTACTGTAAAAATTCTGCACGTGTGTTGGGTAAAAAGTAAACTAAAGAAGTTTTATTTTAAGCCAGGAAACAATACAACTGTGCTAAATTCACAATCCGCCATCATAGGAATATTTAGAATCTTTTTTTTATCTGCTGTACTTTGGAGTGGCATTACAGACCCCTAATACATTTTTTGCAACCTCCCTCTCATGCCCCAGGGTGTGGTGGTAAGTCTGCTGTGGGATCAGAGAGGACAGCGCATGAACCAGTAAGCAATCGGGACCATTTAGATCAGGGGTTTCCAAACGTTTTGGTACGAGGGCCACATTGTATTTTTTAGTATTCGCGGGATGAAAAATATTGGTTTTATAAATGAACAAATACAATTGAAATTAATTAAAGTGGTTGTAAACCCTTACAACACACTTTGACCTACAGGTAAGCCTAGAGTAAGGCTTACCTGTAGGTCCAGGAAATATCTCCTAAACCTACACGGTTTAGGAGATATTTGCCGAAAGACAGGCACCGCTGTCTACGGCGCATGCGCTGTAGACAGCGGCGAGCAGGCGCACTGAGCGCGGCACCCGTCAACGCCGATATGCCGCGCGTGGTGGCTCCCGTGCGCATGCCGAATGACAGCGGGGGAGCAGCGAGACCCACCAAGAAGATGGATGCGCCGGACTACAGGGGACAGCGATGACTTTGCTGGCTCCTGTGTCAGATAAATGACACATAATGGACTATTATGCGATGCATAGTAGTCCATTATGCTTTACCTTTGCAGGGAATGAAAGAGGAAGTAAACTCATCAGGGTTTACTTCCTCTTTAAACATGATATGAGAAATAACTTCATATTAGAATCTGCCTGTTACAGCAGAAGTCCCTCTTCAATTTAGAAACCTCCTCACATCAGAGTCCACCTTTCACATCAGAAGTCTTTATCATTTCAAGGCCCTCCTGAGTCCTGCCCAGTGCTTTTTTTCTCAGAGCATAGGTGCTCCACCCCCTACCCACCTCTGCGCGCTGAGCCCTGGTTCTGCCTTTACCCATCTCTGAGCACTGACCCTTGGTTCCACCCCTTACCCACATCTGAGCACTGACCCTTGGTTCAACCCCTTAACCACCTCTGAGCGTTGACCCTTGGTTCCACCCCCTACCCAGCTCTGAGCACGGACCCTTGGTTCCACCCCTACCCACCTCCGAGCATGAACCCTTGGTTCCACCCCCTTACCCAGCTCCCAGTGTGGCCCCTTTTGGAGATAATAGAACCAAGTATCATTTTGTAGTGCTAGGTAATTTGTATGAAATTTGGTAATAACAAGAAAAGCAATAAAATAGATCCCCCCACAACTAGCAGCAATAGACCCCCAGCAGCAACAACAGATCTCCCAGCTGCCAGCATTAAGACTCTCCAGCAGCCAGCTACAGCAGGCCCTCCAACACGCCCCAGCACCCCTTGCCATTGCATACATTCAGTGCTGGAGGTGCCAGAACTGCGTTCCCCTGCATTCCTGCTGGAAAAAAATAAACTGGTCCTGGCATCCTGCCTTTATATCAGGGTTTCTTTTAGAGGTCCACTTTTACTTCAGAGTTTATATCAGAAGTGGAGACCGACTGAAATCGTCGGTCTGTGCTCTGAGGCTATGCCCCTGAGTCTAGCAGCAGACTGGGTGAAATTTTTGTAGTGGGCCGGATGTGGCCTGCGGGCCAAAGGTGCATTTACAGGACATTGCAGTAGGTGGTTGCAAAGAATCGACGCCTGCCAGACTCTGCAGGCAGCTATTTTTTCTGTGTCCTAAGGCAACGCTAATGCTGCCATGCGTATGCCTTCATCTGCTTTTTGTTTTAACAACTGAGTGGCATTGATAGTAGACATGTGCAATTTGATTAATTCTGAATGCAAATTTGGACGGAATTTTCGTTATCACAATAGTAACAAATTTTAACAAAACGAAAATAAATTATAGCGAAAACAACAAATTCATTCATATTCATTTGTTTCATTTGTTTGCGACTCCAGAGTGTTTTGTACATTCAATAATTTGTGTCGCACTCTGTATTGTTAAGATTGGCCAAAGCCAAAGATACATGAAAGTCACAATGCAAAGTCGCACTGGAAATTGCACGACTTTGGGGTCCCAGCAGTGTGAACCATCCTGCTTTGACTGTCCTATGAGGCTGCAGGACCCCTGACCCTCTGTTTGGACAGTACAGATTGGCCCTGTGCTGATCACATACACCTGACAAAAAAAAGACTCTCTAGCAATACACACCAAACTGAGCATGTGCAGAGTGCCCCCATGGCTCTGTACTATCAGGAGATGGTTTGGAGACAGTGGAAGAAGGGGAGGATCAGAAGACAGGATCAAACTGCGTTTTTACACAATGTAGAGGATTAACCCCTTGGGTTCCGCAGTGATTATAACCAGCATGCTTTACCACATATACAGACAAATTTTACTGTTGTGGGTTTAGTAACACTTTAAAGGTAAATCACAGTGGTCTGCTCCCTGTTTTCTCCACCAATCCTCTGTGCACCATATCAAGCAAATTTGCATAAAACAGAAAAGACAGTACTCTGACATACTTTGAAATGGTAAGGGTATAAAAACACTCACAAAGTAAAGTAGAATAACGCTCCAAAACTGCATACTTTACGACATAGTCCTGGGTAATCCAGCTCATTACCGACTCAGATGTAACCAGCGTGATGACGTCATCGGCAATAAGCGATACTTCCTCAGTAGGTCACCTTGGATTTTTTACTCGAAATATGATTTAACCACTTACTGACCACAATACGTATATATACGTTGCGGTTTGCAAGTGGTTTACTGAGATTATGGCTGAAGCTATCAGCCATAACCCCTGGGACTGTGTTTTGCAGCAAGTGACCTGGCTTTCTCAAGAGAGAATTCCTACTGGCTTATGAGCCTCACTGGCCTTTCTTAGCCCTTGTACACACGGTCGGAGAATCTGTCGGAATGAGTCCTATCGGACCGTGTCGTCGTATAATCCGACTGTGTGTGGTATGCATCGGACTGATTCCGTCGGACCCAATTTTCCAACATGTTGGAAATATTTCCCGACCAACTGGGCCGGTCGGACATACTCCGATCATGTGTAGAGAATTTTGATCGGACCAAGTGCCACGCATGCTCAGATCAAATTCCTACATCAAAGCTATTGGCTACTAGCCTGAATGTAGTCCCATCGTAACGAAATTACGTCATCACGTTCTGAAAGATCGGATTTTTCGTCAAATTTGTCCGACCGTGTGTATGCAACCGTTTCGGACAAGATCTGACAGACAAAATCCGACGGGCAAAATCCGACGGATTTGGTTGTGGAAATCTCCGACCGTGTGTACGTGGGCTTAGGCTTACAGTTTCCGCCAGTTTGCCTAAAAAATAATCTGACGGTGCGGCCGGCTGCTCCCATAGGCGATAGACTCTTTGACCTTGGAGCACCGAAGAGACGTCATGAAGTCACTTCCAGTCAAGGCTGGAAGTTTTTTTTTTTTTTTTTGAAGAAATAGATTTAAAAAAAAAATATTTTTTTTTTTGACCTTTTGCTTATAAAGGTAAAGAAGAGATTTGGGGTCTTTTTGACTCCATATCTCTCCATAAAAAGGACCTGTCATCCTTATTTTTATTACAAGGGATGTTCACATTTTTTGTAATAGGAATAAAAGTGAGCACAACAATAAAAAAAAAGAAAAAAGGACAGTGTAAAAATAAAGTAAACAAAATAAGAAAAAGAAGTAAAGTGCCCCAATCCCCCGGTGCTCGCGAATGGAAGCGAATGCATATGTAAGTCGCACAGGCAAATTTAAACGGTGTTCGCACCACACATGTGAAGTATCGCCGCAAACGTTGGAGCGAGAGCAATAATTCTAGTGCCAGAACTCCTCTAACTCTAAACAGGTAACCTGTAAAGGCGTTTAAATGGTCGCCTATGGAGATTTTTAAGTACCAAAGTTTGTTGCCATTCGGTGAGCGTGTGCAATTTTAAAGTGTGACATGTTGGGTATCCATTTACTCAGCGTAAGATCATCTTTCACATTTAAAAAAAAAATTGCATTTGAATAAATGCTGTGCAAATACCACGTAACATAAAGAATTGCAACGATCGCCATTTTATTCCCTAGGGTCTCTGATTAAAAAACGGTGCCAGAAAAAGCCTGGTTGGCAAGTGCATGATATAAAGCATCAGTTTATAAACTTTAAAAAAAATGAGCATGCCATATAATGATCCTGAATGTAATGGTGAGAAAAAGGTGTTTGTAGTCCGAATCAGGAGAGCAGCTCCTCCATAGATACAATGAGTGTCACCTTCGGGCAGGAAATGTTACTTGGTGAAAAAAAAGAAAAAAGAAAAAAAGAATAAAACGAATGCCCCTAATATGACTTATGTTAGCCATACGCCTGTCGAAAAATTGTTGAAACTAGTTTTCAAAAACCGAACACATGGTCGGGAGAGCAGTTGATTTTGCTATCATGTAATGACCGAATTTTGGTCGCTCAACGGACACGAATCCGTTTTTTCATTTGTTTTGTCAAATATGCCTAGTGCAAACTGTTTGGGCGAGAAACACATTAACCTTTCAATTTATTGCCCGTTCTGATGAAATTTTCCAAACTTTTCCTTCGATTTTTCAGCCCAAAAAGAGTCGCAACGGATTTTTAGATTCACGCTCATTAACTGAACGATAAACAAACTGTCCAAAATGACAGACTTTCAAACGATTTTTCTTCTAGCGTATGGCCACCATAAGGACTGGTAACCTGCAGCACGTTGTTCTAGTCCTCATCATTCCACGGTCCTACATATCTAATTTGTCATTCCTCCCCACAATGTCCTCTTATGTGAGGGATGAAGAGCCACTTGTTTGAATGACTTTATTTTATTCCATTTTCTAAGCCGCAGGCCCAGGCCAAGAAATTGACACTTGCAGCATTCGTCGGCTTTAAGCACATAACCAGTTAAATGTATTGAGAAGTGGAAAACCTGACTGGCAGTATCCTGAAATAGCCACAGCAGTGGCAACACACAAAAAAAGCACATTTTGTTCTTTATTTATGTGTAGAGAAAAGCAGAACGATCTTTTAGTTGCTAGGTGACCAGCGGATCGGATGTTCTTCTATAGAGGTGGGGAAGCTGGTTGGATAATGCCTCTCGGAGTATATCAACAGTTGTTAAACACCCGTGTTCGGCTATTGACCGGATGACTGGATGCGCTCCAGCACACAATTAGGGCCGCGGAACCTGTATTTCACACTGCGCAGAAGGTCGCGTTTCACTTTGATGCCAAGTAACGAGGGCAGCTGATCTATGACCGGTAGAAAATGACTGACTTTGTGAAGGAACCATTCATATTTTATTAATCTTTTTCTGCTGAGTAAAGTTACGTTGGGTTCACATGAAGTACAGCTATGCTAAAAGAGGTCAGCCTGATAGTACTATATATTGTATGAAATATCCCAACTGTTTATTATTGATGTGTTTTATATAGAGTGGGCCAAAAGTAGGTACACCTTACTCTGGGCTTTTCTTCTCAGAGAATAGGTGCAGGTACTCCCTGCTTTTGCATCAAAGCCTTGTCTCTGCCCCCTACCCACCTCCAAGCACCATCTCTTTGTTCCACCTCTACCTACCTCCCAGTAGCCCCCGTTTTAGAGAATACAGAACCAAGTATCATTTTGTGGTTCTGTACAGTGGAACCTTGGATTACGAGCATATTCCGTTCCAGGAGGATGCTTGTAATCCAAAACACCCGCGTATCAAAACAAGTTTCCTCATAGAAGTCGATGGAAATGAAGATAATTCGTTCCGCATTGACTTCTATTACATGCAATACTGCATGTGGCCAGAGGTGGGGGGCGCCAGAGAGCCTCGGAAATACTCAGGGACAGCTGGGCTGAACTCGGAAAGGCTCAGAAACACGTGGGAACCGAGTATTTCCGAGTTATTCCGAGTATTTCCGAGTGATTCCGAGTATTTCACGAACCGTTCCGAGTGTCCCCGGCACCCTCACACCTCTGGCCACATGCGGTACTGCATGCCCCATTAGCTTGAATTCTGCTCATTTTGCGAGACAACACTTGCAAACCGAGTCAGAATAAAAAAAAAAGTTGCTCCTCTTTCAAAATGCTCGTTAACCACGCTACTCATAAACCAAGGTTCCACTGTAATTTTTTTTAATGGAATTTGTTAACAAGAAAGGCAGTAAAATGGATCCCCTGCAGCCAGCAACAAAAGTCCCCCCCTCCCTCAGCAACAATAGACCCCCCCAGCAACAACAGATACCCTGCAACTAAATGACTTACCATCCACGTGGAGACACAGGTGGTGTTAACCTATCTATCCAGACTGATTGGCAATTTGGATCCATTTAAAGCATTACCAACTTTGAAACAACCGGCAAGATCTATGTAGATCATCTGTGTTATAATCCAATGCCCTGATGAAGCAAGTTTTCCCGTACAATGAGCAGGCCATATACCTGGAATTTTCCAGTTGGGATAACGACACCCTGGACAACCTTACTGTAACTGTTTTTAACTAATTCCTTTAGAACTTTTTTTACAATCAATTACGTGTATGTATAGAATAAAGATATGGTTATTTTTATATCAATTTCTATGTGTAGACCATGTTGTTTAGGCAGGGGTTGTTAAAGCGGTTCTTCACCCTAAAGGGGAAGTTCCGCTAATCTGGTCCCTCCCCCCTCCGGTGCCACAATCGGCACCTTTCGGGGGGGGGTGCAGTTACCTGGATAATCCAGGTATCTGCACCCACTTCCGGGCTGACCACCGCAGACCCCCGCAGACGCCCCGCCCGCCCCCCCCGTTGTGTTCTGGGAAACACACAGTTCCCAGGACACAGCGGGGATCTGAAGAGACGCGCAGCGCGACTCGCGCATGCACAGTAGGGAACCGGGCAGTGAAGCCGACATGCTTCACTTCCTGATTCCCTGACAGAGGATGGCGGCGGGGGCAGCAGCGAGACGAGCGATTGCTCGTCATCTGCCGCCGACATCGCTGGACCCTGGGACAGGTAAGTGTGATTTTATTAAAAGTCAGCAGCTGCAATATTAGTAGCTGCTGGCTTTTAATATTTTTTTTTTTTAGGTGCAGAACCACTTTAACAAATTTAGTTTGCCGGGTAGTAATTGTCCTGGCTAATTGTTAGAAGATCCACTGATTCCTCTATAATTGTGGACTTGCTTCACCTTTTCTCCTCTGTCACTAGGTGGCACTGTGGCTGGTGACATTAGATCGACAAAGGCATAGGAAGGTCAGATTATGAATCGATGGGGTGTCTCAGCCAATTGGCAGGGGTCTTTGGTCCCTTGGTCTTCTGGGAGAGCCTATTTATTTGGGTGGAGTCAGGTGATCAGAGTTTTGTGCCACATGGACGGCTTTCTGGGTGGAAGTGTGTTATGTCGCCCCAGAGTTGCTAGGCCGGAAGCCTGAGGCCTATCCCGGAGACACCTGGCTGCTAGGCTGTTTGAGGCCTATCCAGGAGCAGGAGAAGTAGGGTTGGAACTGCAGGATTGGAGTCCAACCGAGTTGCGAAGGTTCAGCCGGATGGGGAACCAGTTGTGGTCAGAGGTAAAGGGGAAACAGTCGCCACTAAGGGACCATTCACCTTATTACCAGAGACTATACTGAGTAAGCTCAAGCAAGTACCAAAGCAGTCTTCTCACCAGCCAGAGACGATGAAAAAGTGGGAAAGCTTCAGCGAGTGCCATGCCAGGGACCCAGCAGGATAGCGGGGGTGACGCTTGAGGAGTATACAGCGGGATAGCTGTGGAAGAGATCAGGAGATCCGGTGACGACTGGGATCTGGAAGAGACAGTGGTCCTATACAGACGGTTAAGAGACAATAAATCTCTTTGCATTCAAAAAGTGACAGGCGCCCATCATTTCATCTTGCATTACACCCACCATGCCAGTTAACCCACTCTACAAGGAAGGATGTCAGCTCTCTCTAACTCTTGAGGTCAACTCTTGAGGTCACCATCAGGCCTCTAGAGGTCCCGGAGGTTGCTACATATGATTTGTTTCCATTAGTCCTTGCAAGGTACATGTAAAATCCCACCTTATTTTGCTCTAATATGGTAAATACCCCCCCAACAACAGATCCCCACCCCAGCAACAACAGACCCCCACCAGCAACAACAGATCTCCAACTCCCAGTAGCCAGTATCAATAGTTACATAGTCTGTCCGGTTGAAAAAAGACACAAAGTCCATCCAGTTCAACCAACAAAAAAGGCCTCCTTAGGTCTGATGAGAACCTCTAGGGCCAGAGATAGCTGACATCCTTCTGTATGTAGCGGGTCGTGAGGCATGGTGGGTGCAGAGTAGTTATTGGGCGCCAGACACATCTTGAATGCAAAAGAACGTTTATTTCTCTTTAAAAAAAAAAATGGGGGGAGAGAGGGTTAGGGCCAGGACACCCTTAGGTAGTTGCAGGAATTATTGGCAGACTCCGAGACTTCAACAGGAAAGGCATCCAGCAAGACGCCACATCTGCATGTGTAGGAATGCTGTCTCCTATGGCAACGGTCTTACACAAAAATATAATAGTTCCTTTCACTTTCACTATAATCGCGCCTTGTAGTTCTTCAGCCCACTGAGCTCTCAGTCTCACTAGATCCACAGATTCACTGCCACTGAATCCCTTGAGCTCCTTCAAACTTCATGGTGGCATCTTCCTCAAGCGTCACCTCTGCTTCTCTGCTGGGTCCCTAGCTTGGCACTCCCGATACTTCTCATGCTTCACCCCCGCTGGCCTGCTCGGTCCCTGGCTTGACATGCAAGGCTACTCTGCAAGCATCACCTCCATTGGTTGGGTTCCTGACTTGATTCGCACTGAAGTGTCCTGATTCTTCATGTCCCTGGTTGGTGAGAATGCTGCTCTGGTACTTGCTTCAGTTACTCACTGTGGTCTTTAGTAAAGGCGATTGGTCCCTTAGTGGCGACAGCTTCCCTTCTACCCCCAACCATGCCAGGTTCTCCGTCCTGCAGAATCGTCACTTTTGGTTGGCCTGTAGGCCGCAGTCCCAACCCTGCTCTGCTCTCTTGCTTCTGGATAGGCCCTCAGACAGCCAGATGTGCCCAGGATAGGCTCAATCTCCGGCTTAGCAGCCCGGGCAATAGACGCGTCCACCCAGACAGCCGTCCAGGTGGCACAGAACCTGTCTCCACCCAAATCTATAGATTCCGCCATCAAGCCAAGGCATCCAAGAAAACCCCTGCCCATTGGCTGAGATACCCCACATACCCTGGGTTGTCCTTCTCATATCTAGTACCACCAAGTACCCAAGTGCAACAAGGCCAAACTTAGGGATAAATCAATAGATCCCTAACAATCACCCAGGGTAGTTATTCCTGGCAAATAAATTTGTGAGGAGCAACCCTGCCTAAACTCCAGGGTGCTACATATTTTTTCACCTGCTGGCGGCTGTAGCAGCTAGCAGTAATCATTGTATTCTGCTGGTGGGGAAGGCTCCCTGCTGGCAGAACACAATAGCGATGTGAGAGGGATTGACGGTGTTGATGGAGGAATTAAGCAATTTTCTTCCTGCAACAGTGTGGTTGCAGGAAAGAAAAATGCATAATGTATGGTCTGCCTTTGTTTTTTTTTTGTTTTGTTTTTTGTGAATGACATAATTACCTTGGAATTCAGTGCAGCTTAATATCCAAATAATGACATCTTCCATCTGAGTATTTTATTTTACCAGAAATTCTTTTTAGGTTGCACAGTAACAACAAACAGAAGACAGAAGGGGTTTGCTGCGCGGTGAAAGTGCGTGTTGGTTCGGCGGAGTGCATGGAGTGAATGGATGTGTTTGTGCATGAACCTGGTTACTTGATATCATGGGATGGGGAGCAGAGAATGTCTCCCGCTGGGATGTCTCACGCTGGATGTATTGTGGTGTTATGGAGATTGGCTGAGGTGGAATACTGTACACAGGCCTGTACTTGTCCCTCGGCGGATTGCTGGATGACACTGTATGGGCTGTGTACGGTCCTCCGGATAAAGAACATCTAATTCTTCCCACCCGGTTCAGCCAGACAGAGCAGTTTGTGATCCAGTGTCTCTGCACCCCGCCAGCCTGTCCTCCTACGTTTCTCACAGGATGGTTTTATCTGTATGGGTGTATCTCCACCACATAGAGGCCATAGCCCTCAAATCTACTCCGTGCCCCCTTAGTGGAACATCCTACTGGGCACCATTAAAGCTGAACTTTTAGATAACTTGGGCCTCATTCACACGGGGATACTTAACCACTTAAGGACCGAGTCTCTTTTTAAGACTTGTTGTTTACAAGTTAAAAACTGTTTTTTTTTGCTAGAAAATTACTTGGAACCACCAAACATTATACATTTTTTTCTAACACCCTAGAGAATAAAATGGCGGTCGTTGCAATAGTCTTACAAGCGCACTTTTTTTGGAAAAAAAATAAAAAATTTTGAACTAAAAAAATGAGACATCAGTAAAGTTAGCCCAGTTTTTTTTTTACAGTGTGAAAGATAATGTTACGCCGAGTAAATTGATACCCAACATGTCACGCTTCAAAATTGCACCCGCTCATGGATAGGCGACAAACTTTTACTCTTAAAAATCTCCATAGGCGATGTTTAAAAAATTGTATAGGTTGCATGTTTTGAGTTACAGAGGAGGTCTAGAATCATTGCTCTCGCTCTACCGATCGCAGCGATACCTGACGTGTGTGGTTTGAACACCGCTTTCATATGCGGGCGCTACTCACGTATGCGTTTGCTTCTGCGTGCAAGCTCGGCGGGACGGGGAGCGTTTCAATTTTTTTTTATTATTTATTTTACACTGTTCTTTTAAAAAAAATAAAATGTGTCACTTTTTTATTCCTATTACAAGGAATGTAAACATCCCTTGTAATAGCAAAAAAGCATGACAGGACCTCTTAAATATGAGATGTGGGGTCAAAAAGACCTCATATCTCATATTTACATTATATGCAATAAAAAAAAAGGCCCTTTAAGAGCTATGGACGGAGGTGATGTTTTGCCATCCTGCCATGGTATGGAGACGGGTGGGGGCCATCTTCCCCTTGCTTGTCTCCATACCTAACACCAAGAAGGATCTGATTGCCTCCGCCGCTACGACGGCTCTGGTAAGCGGCAGAAGGCACTGGAGAGCGGCGGGAGGGGGGATTAAAAGAGACAACTTTTATCGGAAACCGGACCTCCCGCTGAAGAAGTGGTCTAAGAGGCTGAGCCGGGCACCAGTCTAGGCATGTGGGCAAGACCCTAGGGTTTCCACCTTTTCTTCAAATCAAACCTGAACACTTTAGTGGCGCACAGCAATTTTGTTTTTTTAATAGTATAAACTATACATATATTCTACTATTAAATACCATTTCTAATCATATGAAGTTAATAACAAGAGTTCCCCTTTACATCAGAGTCCACAGAGTTCCCTTTCACTGTAAGGGGGGACTCTGCAGACTCTGATGTAAGGGAGAACTCTGGGGACTCTGATATAAGGGGTGCTCTAGGAAACCTGATTTAAGGGGGAACACCATACCTCCCAACATTTTGAGATGGGAATGAGGGACGCATACTAGCAAATGTATGTAGGCATAGGACACGCCCCCTGCCATGACTCTTAAAGGGGACATACCCCCTCAAAAAAGGTTAATTAAATCCACAAGTGTTTTTTTTTTTCTACCACTATTATTCCTTTATATTGGCTTTTAAAAATTACAACTGTAGCAATTTAGAATTTGGATGAAAGTTTTAGCGCTGGGGAACACTTTTTGAAAGATAAAAAGTGCATTTTATATACAACTATATAGATCAGACCAAAATGAGAGACAAATGAGGAGGAATGAGGGGCAGAGGGACATTGCTCCAAATCAGGGACAGTCCCTCCAAATCAGGGACAGTTTGGAGCTATGGGGAACACTGAGAACTCTGATGTATGGAGAGGACTCTGTTGTAAGCGGGAACACTGTGGCCTCTGGTGTAAAGAGGAACTCTGATGTAAGGGGAGCTCTGAGAACCCTGAATTACGTTAGTGTACTCACTCAGAGGCAGGAGAGAGAAGGGGGGGAGGAGACTTCAGTCACAGACAGGGATGGATGGTGAGCTCACTCACCCCTTGGCAATCGGCACCTCTCATCCAGATGTATCTGAGGCTGCTGGACTGTTGGCTACACAGAGGGGTAGGGGTGGGAGACAGATGTGCAGATCGAGCCCTCTCTCCTCTCCCGTCAGTGTGGGGGTGGGGGAATTGTTGGTTTTGTTAGTTCTGGCTTTGGACAGTGTAAAAAAAGAGTGTAACAGACACTCTCAGCTTAGCCAACTGCAGCCAGAAAACCTGCTGGGAAGCCATAGTCCAGTCTGAAAAATGTGTCCGGGTTTCAGGCAGTCTGGAACCCGGACACATGATTCCAAACCCAAATTGTCCAGGTGAAAGCCTGTACTTCTCCTTCAAGCGTGTGCTGGGGCAGGAGCTGTATTTGCCCGTACAGGGATTCACTGGTGTCTGTGCATTCCCACTCAGGTCAATTGTGATGCAGTAGCTGCACAGACAGTCGTTGCTCCCAATTTGACAGCCGCATGGGTGTGGGTGCACGGCCCAGAACACAGTGTGTATGCAGGCTCCTGCAGGCACGTGGCTGTCCAGCTGCTGTGTCCCGGGTGACATGAATGGGACTTCCTGCATAGGGGATGCATGGAAGACCATACCAATACCGTGCAGGAAAACGCGGCCCTCGGCCTTACCCTCGCAGTGGGTCCCCCTCCCCAGTGTAAGATTTTATTTATTACAGGTACCGTACACCGTCGATTTACGCAGTGTAAACCTTAGGCCTCATGTACACTGCTGCTGCTAAACGGACGTTTAGGAGCAGTTGGGCATTTTTTTTCAGCTGCTCCTGAACTCTCCTCTTATCTTATCAGTACATGTACACAGGGTTGTTCTGTAATCTTATCTGTACACAGGGTCGTCTATAGTCGTTTCTGGACACTTGAGTTTACAGACCTTTTTTGGAAAGCAAAAAAATTAGTTCAGACGCTGACTTTAGAGGCATTCCAAACACCAAACACTTCTAAACGTGGTAACTCACATGTAACCGCATTTCAGTTACAGGAGTTTTTCATTTTTGGCTATTTTGAAAGTGTGTGTGTGGGGGGGGGGGGGGGGGACCCACGCAGGTACAAGGAGAACATGCAAACTCCATGCAGGCAGTGCTGTGATTGGGATTCAAAAAGCCACCCTTGTTCTGCTAGGTGGAAGTGCTATACACTTAGCCACTGTGCTGCCCATTAACGGCTTGTTTTTCCTAAGGCTCGGTTTAAATATATGCAAATTGGATGCCTTTTTAACCGCATCCGCTTTGCATAACGTGAATCGGACCGACTTTCAGTGGAGCTGGTTCACACATATCCGGGACGGCTGTGGCCCATTTCTGAAAAGGGTCCTGTGCGATTTTGGGTCCGGTTTAGGTACGAATTCAAGTAAACATTTGCACCTGAATCGGTGAACACAACCGCACCTGACTGCAAACCGCAGCCGCACATGTGTGAACCTAGACTCAGGAATGATGACTACAGTGATCTATGTACCTTTATTCTTTGTTCCCTTGGCAAGTGGCTGTCCAGAAAGTGGGCAGGCCCTCCGCATCCTTCTCTACAATCAGAACTGCTGGTCCTGCATTATACAGGATGATGTTGGAGAGGTGTGACCAGGGCCGCTGATCGGACAGTACAGCCAGCTCTCCTGTACTGGGCCCGGGCACCATCAGTTCAAAAGGGGGACCCAGGTGCCTGCTGAGCAAGAGGGTCGGCTGCACTGTCTTATTGCAGCCATCGTTCTTCTTCTGCCTCTTCCTGCAGTGCTGCCAGCTTCTCTTCCTCCCTCCCTCTGGCTGCACTGCAGGGCGATTGATCCTAGCACATGTGCCCCCTCCATCTGCTGTCCGGGCCCCCCAGTTTGCCCCTTTCCCCCGCAGCACCTCCGGCTTCCCTCCTCTCTCATCGGAAGCTATTGCAGGCACAAAGGGACATCTTTCAGGATAGAAAGTAGGGAAAGGGGCCAGTAAATTACGTATTTACTTCCTTTCCTGAATGAACATGGTGAGTGATCAGTACCAACCACTCCTGTGTCCATTCCTCACTGAAACATAGTAAACTTTGTTTACTATGCTTCTGTTTGTGAATGAGCAGGAAGCTCTCTGAGTGCTTCCTATTCATTCATCTGTGTGGCTGAGGATGTAAAGAAAGGGACTGATAAATCTGTGTCCTTAGTCACTTTCACCTGGGAAGGGGTGGCCCTATCAGGCTGTATGGGGCCCTGTGATTTCTAACAGCTGCCCTGGGTGTGTGACCAGGGGACTTGTGGCATGAAGAGGTGGTTTCCCCATAGAAAGATTTCCCTCTCCTCCAGTCCTGTTGCCAACCCTTGAATTTTGGATTTCCCGTCACTTCTGGAACAAATAGTGATCCATTAACACCTCTCCAGTGCATTGCAATCAATCAATGCATGTTAGATGCCCTAGTGCGTTGGGGTGCCATTCATTTTAAATCATGCAGCTCCAATACACACATATAGACGCACAGTAATGCACAACCATGCTTTGAGGTGCGCCGTGTTGCCAAAAATGGTGCATGTCTTTTTTTTTTTGGGGTGTTTGGTGCATTGCCAGCCCATTCATTTGATCAGGACGTCGAGGTCTGGATGTCCGTTTGGCTGTATTGCTCGATGAGAGAGGGGGGGGAGGGGCCTAACACATGAAATGCACAGTTTCCAGTAGGCCCAGTTCACACCAGCAATGCTGCATTTGTGTGCTGGGTGAAAGTGGAACACACTACAATGCACGACAACTTGTCACAGTGCACAGAATTGTGCGTTAAGGAAAACAATATAAAGTATTTTAGTTTCTGATGTGGAAATAAAATGCACATCGATGCAACGCATTAAAAAAAAAAAAACATGTCAACGTACGCTCCCTTGGTATGAACCTTTCTGTCCAGTGATGGTGGTCACCAGGACACAGGGAGGGTGAATCTTTCCAGTGGAGACCAAGCAGTAAGAACCTCTAAGCCCTTGTACACACGGTCGGAGAATCTGTCGTAATGTGTCCTATCGGACCGTGTCGTCGGATAATCCGACTGTGTGTGGTATGCATGGGACTGATTCCGTCCAAATCTCCATTGAACCCAATTTTCCAACATGTTGGAAATATTTCCCGACCAACTGGTTCGATCGGACCTAATCCGATCATGTGTAGAGAATTTTGATCGGACCAAGTGCCACGCATGCTCAGATCAAATTCCTACATCAAAGCTATTGGTTACTAGCCTGAATGTAGTCCCATCGTAACGAAATTACGTCATCACGTTCTGAACGATCTGATTTTTCGCCAACTTTGTCCGACCGTGTGTATGCAACAGTTTCGGACAAGATCCGATGGACAAAATCCGACAGACAAAATCCGACGGATTTGGTTGTGGAAATCTCCAACCGTGTGTACAGGGGCTAAGAGAGGGTCTAACCCTTCCTTACTCTATCTAGAAAGAAAGGCCCCATTCTGCCTTAACTACAAACTCCTTACTTGAGAAAAAAGCACTGCAGATTGAAATGTCATTTTTAATAACCTTAAAGAAGAAGTAAACCCTGATGGATTTTACTTCCTATTTTTCCCCCTGCAAAGTAAAAGCATAATGGGCTAGTATACATCGAATACTAGCCCATTGTGTGCCACTTACCTAAAAATGAAGCACGCAATGTCCCCGCTGGTGGTCGCATCCATCTTCACCCCTCTTCCTTCCGGGGCTCTGTGACTGGCCGGAGTCGCGTGACGTCACTCCCGCAAATGCACACGGGAGTTGCCGATCACGGCACAGGCCCTTTAGAAACAGCACAATTGTGCCCTGTCTTCAGTGCGCATGCGCCGACAATGTCAGTGTAAGGGTACATGGTAAATATCTCCTAAACAGTGCAGGTTTAGGAGATATTGTCAGTACCTACAGTTATGCCTTATTATAGGCTTACTTGTGGGGAAAAGTGGTGTGTAAGGCCGCGTACACACGGGCGGACTGTATGGCGTACTTAGTCCGTCATACAATCCGACGGACAGTCCGTCCTACTTTCGACTGAACGGACTTGACCACACACGGATACCCAAACAGTCCGCCGAAAGTTTGCGCGATGACGTGTACAGCACGTACGACGGGACTAGAAATAGGAAGTCCAATACACAGCAAAGCACCCTTCCGCCGTGTAAATCCTTTCTGGGCATGCGCCATTCTTAGTCCGTCGAACTAGCATACTGACGACCGTATTGTCCGCTGAAACCAAAGTACGACGGACAGAATTTCGAAAAATCTGAAATACTTAGTACGCCAGACTGCACGCTGAAAAAGTCCGCTGAAGCCCACACACGAGCAGACTATCCGCTGAAATGTGTTTCGACGGACTAAGTACGCCATACAGTCCGCCCGTGTGTACGCGGCATAAGGGTGTACAGACACTTTAAACTACATTTATGACTTGTGTAGCAATTGTGCATGCTATATATAGTTTTTTTTTTTATTTGCTGCTATTTTTCCTCTATAAAAGTGATTTACTCTTTAAGTCTCTTCTGCTGTTAACCCTTTACTTTCCAATTCAAATGCTGAGCATCCACAGCTGTTTCCATTACAGCGTCAGATAAAATGTAATATTAACCACTTGTCGGCTGTAGAACATCAATACAGGGCACTTTCACCCCCTTCCTTCCCAGACCAATTTTCAGCTTTCAGCGCTCTCGCATTTTCAGTGACAATTGCGCGGTCATGCAATGCTGTACCCAAATTAAATTTTTATCATTTTGTTCGTACAAATAGAGCTTTATTTTGGTGGTATTTATTCGCGACTCCGTTTTTTTTATTTTTTGCGAAAAAAGAGCAGAAATTTGGAAAAAAAACAACAATATTTTCTTCTTTCTATTTTAAAAGAAATCCAATAAAATCGAATTTTGTCATCAATTTAAGCCAAAATGTATTCTGCTACATGTTTTTGGTAAAAAAAAAATGCCGTTAAGTGTATAATAATTGGTTTGTGCGATCACAGACATAGGAATGCAGATGATCATGTACAGATGTGTGCAGGTGATCAAGGACTTATGTGTGCAGATGATCATGTACAGATGTGCACAGGTGATCACGGACATATGTGTGCAGATGATCATGTACAGATGTGCGCAGGTGATCACGGACATATGTGTGCAGATGATCATGTACAAATGTGCGCAGGTGATCACGGACATATGTGCGCAGGTGATCATGTACAGATGTGCACAGGTGATCACGGACATATGTGTGCAGATGATCATGTACAGATGTGCGCAGGTGATCACGGACATATGTGTGCAGATGATCATGTACAGATGTGCGCAGGTGATCACGGACATATGTGTGCAGATGATCATGTACAGATGTGCGCAGATGATCACGGACATATGTGCGCAGATGATCATGTACAGATGTGCACAGGTGATCACGGACATATGTGTGAAGATAGTCATTGGGACATGTGATTTTACTGTTAAATCTGTGAGGGACAGGTGTTTTTACTATGTGGGAGCGTGTGTGTTTTACGATGTGTACATGTTTTACATGTGTGTTTTACTGGTGATCAGTGTGTAAAAAGCTGTAAAAAAAACAGCTCATACTCGCTGATCACCAGCCGGCTGCAGCGATCTCCTCTCCTCACTGACAACTTCTGTGTGAGCAGAGGAAAGCCAATCGCCTAGCATCCGGTTCTCTGTTTACATCACATGACGGCTGTGATTGGACACGGCCGTGATGTGATCAGGAGGGCCAATCACAGAGCCCTCCTACCGATGGGAGACGTGCCGTGTCCAGGTGACACGAGCAAATCATGATCGCGCGGGTGCGTGGGCACATGCGCACGTGATCCATCTCCTTCTGAGGGGCGTTCCTGAATGTCTACTCAGAAGGAGAGAGTGCCCCCCCCGCCGTACATATACAGTGGCCAGGTGGGAAGTGGTTAAATATACAGTGGCGAGATAACTCTGCGCTGGATCATATACCTAGTACATGACACTTCTGGGTTGGGGGCGCGCGTGTCGCCGGCTGGCTTCCACTGATCATACACAACGGGAGCTGATCTGTGGGTACCATGGACTCTATGTCCGCCGGCACCTGCCGATCATCCAACACATGTAAACGTGCATATTTTTTAGTACCGATCACTGTATTAGTGTCAGTGGTCCCCAAAAGTGTCAGAAGTGTCAATTAGTGTCAGAATGTCCGCCGCAATATCACAGTCCTGCTTTAAGTCTCTGATCGCCACCATTACTAGTAAAAAAAATGTTTTAAATCCCATAGTTTGTAGACGCTATAACTTTTGAACAAACCAATCAATATAAGATTTTTTTGCAAAAATATGTAGCAGAATACATATTGGCCTAAATTGATGAGGAAATTTGATTTATTTTTTATTGGATATGTCTTATAGAAGAAAATAAAATAATATTGTTTTTTTTTTTTTTCAAAATCGTCAGACTTTTTTGTTTATAGCGCAAAAAATAAAAACACAGAGGTGATCAAATACCACCAAAAGAAAGATCTATTAGTGGGAAAAAGCGATGCAGTGCCGTATCACAAAAAATGGCCTGGTCAGGAAGGGCGGCAAATCTTTCTGAGGTTTAGTGGTTAGTAGAATTTAGGCGTCCTGGTGGTTGTCACTATGCCCCTGTTGTGAATAACAATATCAGCATGCGCATTTGTAAGACATGCTAACTCCTGTTTTACCAGCAGGGGCAGTGTTGCATTGATAAGCATCAGGTCGGCTGAGGACTAATGTGACCAGCATTGTCCAAATCTCTCTGCACTGCCCAACTCTTATGCCTTGTACACACGGTCGGAAATTCCGTTGGAAAAGGTCAAATCAGATTATATTGTCGGAAAATCCGATTGTGTATGGGCTCTATCGGACTTTTTCCATCAGAAATTCCGACGGAAAAAATTTGAGAGCAGGACCCCAAATTTTCCGACAAAAGAATCCGAGCGGACTTTTTCTGATCGTTTCTATAGAATTCCGATCGGACAAAGTGCCACGCATGCTCAGATCAAATTACGAGACCAAAGCTATTGGCTACTAGCCTGAACGTAGTCCCGTCGTAACGAACGAACGTCATCACGATCTGATTTTCTGACAGCTTTGTCCGACCGTGTGTATGCAACACCAGTTTAGGACAAAATCCGACGGATTTTGTTGTTGGAATGTCCGACCGTGTGTACAGTGCATTACGTTGAATGTGTTAGGGTTCATTCATACCAGCAGTTGAGAGGGGGGGGTGGTAAAACCCCACCACTGATCTTTGATTTTACTGCCCCCCCTTTAGCTGGGACAGGTGGTGGCTGGGAGTTTTCACATGCTGTGATCATGATGCATTGCTTCATGGCCTTTGCCAGGAATTATACCCTCAGGAGCTTTGTACTGAATGAGGCCGCTCTGCAAACACCCTGCAGCCATATGCTGCACAACCACCATCTATGGCAGTGATGGTGAACCTTGGCACCCCAGATGTTTTGGAACTACATTTCCCATGATGCTCAGGCACTCTGCAGTGTAGTGGAGCATCATGGGAAATGTAATTCCAAAACATCTGGGGTGCCAAGGTTCGCCATCACTGATCTATGACTAGCCTTAGACCCTCTGTCAAGTTTTAATTGCCATTTGTGTCCCTGTTGGGGAAACTGACCCCTTAATGTGTACTGTTGTCCATTTTTGCCAAGAATGTCCCCAAAACAGGAGGTAAGAGAAAATCCTCAAATGAGGACAACTGTCTGAAGCTAGCCATAGATTTTTGGGATTCCTTTTTGCAGGCAAACTAGTTGATGGAAGAATCCCCCCCGCCAAGATATTGTGGGGGGGGGGGGGGGAGATTTACTAAGGCTGCTTTCACACTGAGGCGCTTTACAGGCGCTACAACACTAAAAATAGCGCCTGTAAAGTGTCTCTGAGTGCTTTCACACTGGAGTGGTGCGCTTTTAGGACGGTAAAACACAGTCCTGCAAGCAGCATCTTTGCAGCGCTGTAGGAGTGGCGAATACACTGCTCCTAAAGCACCCCTGCCCATTGAAATCAATGATGTAGTGCTGTCAGACCGCTGGTGCTTTGCGGGCGGTTTTAACACTTTTCAGCCGCTAGCAGGGGTTAAAAGCGCAGCTAAAACAAAGGTAAAGTGCCACCAAAACGAAGGTAAATCGCCACCAAAAATAGCGGTGTTTTACCGCCGATGCCCACCCACCCCAGTGTCAAAGTAGCCTAAAACTGGAGCACTCAGAAACTGGGGCAGCGGTTTATGGTAGCCAATCAGCTTCTAACTTCTGCTTGTTTAATTAAGCTTTTACAATAAAAAACCTGGAAGCTGATTGGTCTCTATGCAGAGCTGCTCCGGATTGCGCACGCTCCAGTTTTATTAAATCTCGCCATTATTCTGACAGTGGGGGACTCAACTATCAGGCTCCATGCACCCTGGAGCTCATAAACGTCCGTTATTTGGAGTCTGGGGCGTTTTTAAAAGCCAATAAACTCCCCTCTATGTTATCCTATGTGTCCATGCAACACATGAACGTTATTGGACGTTTATTAGCAGTGGAGTTTATGGGCTGTTTTCTGAACGCCATAAAATCGCGTTCAGGAGTTGTTTTTCTGACCACAAAAAACGCCAAACGCTGATAAACATCAATAAACACTCAAAAACGTTTTTGATCCATTGAAAAAAAATATATAAAACAAAAACGCTAAAAAAGCGCTAATAAATGCTATTGCACAAACATTAAAAAACGTTAAAAGACTCACTGCAAAGCTACTGGCAGTTTTATAACCTTACTTTAATGTCCAGTGTGCTCCATGCACACTGGACATTAAAGTAAGGTTATAAAACTGCCAGTAGAATACAAACTGCCTTAGAATACACTGATCAGCGACTCCAGGTAATGATTGACAAAAGTTTTTCAACACTCCTGTTCAACAGAAGTTGATCTAATAATGTCTGTCGGTCAGGGACAGCCATACTTGGACTCTGCTGAACCAGATGAATTTCGATCTATCTACGGTTAGCTTAACGTGATATAAATGTTTTTTTTTTTTTAACCACTTAAAGTCCACCCTGTAGCAGTTTTACAGTATAGTAAAACACTGGTTAGGCACACAGTTAACCCTTTGATCACCCCTGACGTGACCCCTTCCCAGCCAGTGTCATTAGTACAGTGACAGTGCATTTTTTTTAGCACCGATCACTGTATTAGTGTCACTGGTCCCCAAAAAAGTGTCAGTGTCCCAATGTCGGCCGCAATATCGCAGTTCCGCTATAAATCGCTGATCGCCACCATTATTGGTAAAAAATAAAATAAAAAATAAAGAAAAATAACTCTTAGTGTGTAGACGCTATAACTTTTGCGCAAACCAATCAATATATACTTATTTGGATTTTTTTTACCAACAATATGTAGCAGAATACCTATTAGCCTAAATTTATGAAGACTTTTTGATTCATTTCTTTTTTAATTTGATATGTTTTGTAGCAGAAAGTAAAGATTTTTATTTATTTTTTTGCGCAAAAGTGGAAGGCCCCCCCCCTTCCACTTTTGCACTATAAAAAAGAGACAGTTGTCTATTGTAAGGGGAAATTTTAGGGGCAGAGGATTTGTGCTAGAAGAGAGGATTTTTTTTGGGGGGGGGGGGATTTGTGCTGAGGGGTGTATTTCAGCAGGGGGGGTGTATTTGGACCGGGAGGAGGGCAGATTTATTCTATGGGGGAAAGCATGCAGTTTAGGGCTCAATGTTTTTGTGGGGGGGGGGATTTTTGCTGACACATAATACTCATACATCTTGGGGGGTGCAGTTTGGCATGTTTGCCCTGGGTTGCGGGTGACCTTATCCTGGCACTTCTTGTATACAGCAGTGGTTCTCAACCTTGTACTCAAATACCCCCAACAGGACATGCTTTGGGAATTTCTCTAAGCCCTTGTACACACGATCGGAGATTCCGACTGAATGTGTCCGATCGGAGCGTTTTGTCGGATATTCCGACTGTGTGTGGTATGCATCGGACTGTTTCCCTTGGAATATCCATTGGACCAAATTTTCCAACTTGCCGGAAATATTTTCCGACAAAATGCTCTGATCGGACATACTCCGATCATGTGTAGATAATTCCGATCGGACAAAGTGCCACGCATGCTCAGATCAAATTCCTACATCAAAGCTATTGGTTATTAGCCTGAACATAGTCACGTCGTAACGAAATAACGTCATCACGTCGGATTTTCAGACAACTTCGTCGGATCGTGTGTATGCAACAGTTTCGGACAAAATCCGACGGATTTGGTTGTCGGAATCTCCGACCGTGTGTACAAGGGCTTAGACCCCTTCCACACCGAGGGCGTTTTGCAGGCGCTATAGCGTTAGAAATAGCGCCTGCAATCCACCCTCAAACTGCTGCACCATTGTCTCCAGTGTGAAAGCCTGAGGGCTTTCACACTGGAGCGGTGTGCTGGCAGGACCTTAGGAAAAGTCCTGCCAGCAGCTTCTTTGGAGCGATGAAGGAGCGGTGTGTTTACCGCTCCTCCCCCGCTGCTCCCCATTGAAATCAATGGGGCAGCGCTGCAATACTGCCGGCAAAACGCTATTGAAGCGTATTGCGGGTGTTTTTAACCCTTTCTCAGCCGCTAGCGGGGGTAAAAGTGCCCCGCTAGTGGCCGAAATGTGCCGCAAATCCGACGGTAAAACGTCGCTAAAAATAGTGGCGTTTTACCGCCGACGCTAAGGGGCGGCGCAGTGTGAAAGCCCTCTTAGATAAAATAGCTGTCCAACATACCAAGCCATTGACTCTAATTTAAAGCACCTGTGCAAGATAAAGGAAAACCTGCAAACATGGCCTGTTGGGGGTACTTGAGTACAGGGTTAAGAAGCACTTCCTGTATACAATAAAAGGTCCTGTTTGTCCTCCCAGAGAGGTGGGAGGTATGTTGGTGCCTCTTCTTCTGTTTTCACTGCCAGATTCACTTTAAATATTTAATCTGAGACTATTTAAACAAAGACATTCGGAACAATAGATTCCTTGCTATTTAGAGGGAAACTGACAATGACAGAGACATTTTCATACTATCCTGGTGAAACAAAAAAAAAGAAAAAAGGTAAAAACATACACTAGAAAATTGTTCGGCTTTAATTTCGATCTTAATATAGTAAATTGAAAATGTCAAAACTCTCCTTCGAAGATTAGAGACGGCGAGCGTTTTCGTTCATTTTATGGGGTTTTCCCATCCTCTGGGCTTTTTTTTAGGTTGCAAATTGGAGGCCCCCAGTTGTGATTTCCCCTCCAGGCAATCAGGCAGAGCAGCAGGAGAGCCGCACACATGGGACAATCTCCCACAAGCTAGTGCTGCCTGCTGTGACTAAATACCAAAAGGCAAGTTAAACAGATAAAAAGAAGGAAGGAGGCAAAGAGGAGTGAAAGAGGTAAAAAAAAAAAAAAGCTCCCATAACACGCCCACATTGGCCTGTCTCATCTTCCTATGAAACTTAGTGATCCCCTCCCAGTGCTGCCAGCCAGCACAAGCACTGAGTTGTGAAAGCTGTTTCATTTGTGTGCAGCATGTGGACGGGGACAGCCAGGGAATCATGCACACAGCCAAACAATGGGTGAGTTTGCCTTTTTCTCTTTTTTTTTTCTATTTGTTTTACTTTTTGATAGTTGTTTTGCTGCTGGTTCCTAATCATCTCTTGTTGCTCTTTTTATCCTTTATAATACAGAGTTGTTTTTTGTTTTGGAATTGTTTTTAGGGTTTTGACTTGCAAGTCTTTGTTGTTTTGACATTTGTAGATGGTATCGGTATGTTGAGCACTCTGCTAAAATTTTGACAATACCTTTTTATTTCTAAAACATTTTTCTACAAAGTTTATTTTATAGTTTGCTCTGATTTCAGAGAATTGGCTGACTTTTTGTGTCCTTGGAAATGTCCCTGGCGTTGAAAGTTGATCAGCGTCGCGTTTTAAGATGTCCTGGATTGCTGCTGCTGTCTTGGGAAGGATTAGTTTGGATTTGTTTGGTATCTGAAAGTAGATCAGCATTGCAATAAAATTACATTTTTGTTTTTATTAAGTAATATGGTGATACCTATTGTACAGGGTGTTAGTAGTTTATTAAAATATATATATATATATATATATATATATATATATATATATATATATATATATATATATATATATACTTTTTTATTAATTTTTTTTTTTTATGTGGCTCTGAACATTGATCCGCTTTGTAATAAAATCTCTTTTTATGATGACAATTATATTTTAAATTTTTTTCCTCCTACAAAGTTTATTTCATACTTCTTCTTTTTTTTTTTTTTTTTCCTAATTAAAAATTCTCAGATTTTCAAGGATTGGTTAATTGTCCCTGACTTTAAATGTTTATCGCCATCACTAAATAAAAATCTCTTATTTCCCCTTTTAAACAAGGTATATTGAACAATTTTGGATGTGTATGTCCTAGATTGCTGCTGTCCTGGGAGGGATTACAATGGATTTGTTTGTCTCTGTACACAAAATCTTTTTTTGAAGATTGATATCCAATGCTAGGAAGTATTTAAAGACCCGATATAATCCAGTTTAGTCATTTCGTGATGAGGTGGTTGTGTGCCATGGTTTTTATTTTATTTTTTTTATTTATTTTGCAACTAAGGTTGATTTCAGAGGGGCGGCTTTGACACGGTTTTTTGACATCGCCAGTGGCAGGATCATTAAGGCCTCATTCACACTTGGCGATTTGGAATCGCGAGCAGAAACTCATCGATTCTAAAGTGCGTGGCAATCGCTGCAATGCGTATTTGGGTGCCTTTCATTCTAAATGGAACTTCAAACGCCGGGGCAATTTGCTGCGATTGGCACTCTGGAAAAATGTACCTTTAAAAAATCCCATGAAGCCTGTCGCCCAGGAAGGAGTGACCATTTTGGGATGACAATCGCACATAGGGCAGCCCATAGAAGTGAAGGGGCTGCCCTGCGTGTGACACATGAAATCGCCCACACAAAATCGCAGGCGGTAATGCGAGTTCCCTCTATGTATAGAGTGTGCATTGGGCCTGAGTGGCCCCACCATCTTAATGGACTCGCCCCCTCTGTAGCCAAGGCAGCAAGCTGTCGCTGCCATCACTAGCGGCCAAGATTGAGCAGCATTCTGGCCAGCGACAGAGCGACATCTCGCTGCATTTGGCTACTGAGCCATTACCTAGGGACAGACAGGCAGCCGCCTTAGGGTTTATTTACACTAGCAGTTGTGGTGGCCATTAAACTCCACGATTGAGCCACCCTTTATACTGCCCCTCAATTGCTTCCCCTTTAACTGCAGCGGCCGAGGGTGTACACATGCCGCAATTTTGATGCTTTTCTTCATGGCTGCTGCAGGAATCGATATTAAGAACGGGCCACTCTGCAAGCACACCGCAACCCCACTAGTGCAGGGTCCAAGGGGTTGAAGCAGGGGGTGAGGAGGCAATGCCACTCCTCACTAACACCTCTGAAAAGCGAATAGAGAGCAAATCGCTTTTCAGAGGAGCTGCAGTCTCTGCGGCATATATTAAAAAAAACCCTTAGAGAGCCTGTCGCTGGCTATTTGTGTCTAGCGGCAGAAACGCCCATCTGATATCAATCTAAAGTTCGGTGTCCCAACTGTGTCTGGAATCATTTTAAGATTGAGATGTTAACTTAATTGCACTGTTGTGTAAATATCGGGTTGCATTGTTGGAAAATTCATTCATTCATTGCTTCTATTGTTAATAAATACTTCCCAATGATGGATATATAGGGGAAGATCAAGGCGATGTGAAAATGGAAGACCTCGCGTGTTTTCATGCAGTTGATGGAATCCTGTTAGATACTTGTAAAGAGGAACCAATCAAATCATTGCACAGTATTAAATCTGAAGTCGCACGTGTTGGATGGAGAAGTTGTGGCTTTGTTTGACCAGCGATTGTTCCATGACATGTATATTCTGCTATGGCTGCCTTTGTACTCTCGGGGCCCATTCACACCAATGGAGTTGTGGTGACATGCAGTAATTGATGCGTTGCTTTAAGGCAACCTGTTGCTCAGCACTAAACTTGGACCTGAACAATTTTTTTTTTTTAATGCACGCATGTGAAGTGTGTGCTGTTATGTTGTGGCACAATGCAGATGGGTTGTTCTGTGTTGCCCAGGTGGCATGGGGAGCCATTGAGAATGACTTTGCAATGTTTCAGTGTGAATGGGCCCTCAGTGGCCGGGCTGCCAAAATGTTGTAATGATTTAGATTGCCTTTACACTTTTTTGTTTAAGGTCTTGCCCCAATCCCCCCCCCCCCCCCCCCCTAGCGGCAGAGGCAGCAGCTGGGGGTGTCCATGTGTTACGATTCTTAGCTTTGAAGCCAAAGCTAGAAATTCTACCCCCTGTGGGCCAACCACGGGCCAGTCAACTGAATGGGGCTGCTCTGCAAGCGCCCTGCAGCCACAAGCAATGATCAAGGGGTTAAAGCAGGCGGTGAAGTGGCAATACGCCTCCTCACTGCCTGTCAAATACTTGCTGAAGAGCGATCCGAACACAAATTGCTGTTCAGAGAGCTCTGCACTTGTGAACCAGTCCGAAAGTGTTACTAAACCCAGGACCCTGTATTCAATATATCTGGTCTACAACAGTACACAGAACATGGAAATGTGAACACCCATGCAATCTGATTCTGGTGCGGACCAAAAAAAGGGTCCTGTGCGAGTTTGGACTGAATGCGTTATCGGCCATACTATCTGTATGGCTAAAATCGCATCACACGGACATGGCATGTGATTTGCACTGCAAATCACATGTGATCTCACAGACCACAGTAGTGTGAACCGGCACTTAAGGCTGGCCAGACATACACATTTTCTTGTTTAATTATCCTTTAGCTTTATAAACGCCATATAATGGGAGGTCAAACCTAAATAACACTTTCAGCTTTGTATCCAATCAGACAGGCCCTTTCACTACATAGTTGAAGGTAATTCTAAAGGAGATTGTACAGAAAATTGTATAATGGATGGCCAGCTAGTAGTCGAGGGCCAACCTGATGTCATTGCACTATTAGCGATGGGTTTAATTTTTTTGGGCTTGTGGCTTACTGTGCTTATTAACGCACAGCAGAAATGTAAATGAGCCCTTCGTTTTTCAGAACGTTGGGAAACCAGTTTGTCCTCTTCTGTTGAATTCTATGACATGGCCCAGTCCTCCTCTGCTGTCTCTGGATGGATCACCGAGGCACCGGGCAGAGTTTGGGTTGGATCATCGAGGCATCGGGGAGAGTTTAGGTTGATCACAACTCCTGCTAAACATTTTCTCCGTAGTTTTGCCATGTGTAGCAGCTTTCACAACCGCCGAATATTGCGCCCGTTCTCTAATGCAATTAAAATGTGCATTTTTTTTTTTTTGTCGCTAACAGGCTTGTCCTGTTCTGGTGGCTGGAGGTGACCCCTTCAGGGGTCTCTGTACATACTCTTCCTCTTGTCGTTTTGTCTTTGTTTGGAATGTACCTTCCCATCCCCCTCTTTGCTCTGTCCATGGTTTCTGCTCAGCTTTCACACTACAGTGCCAGCACCCGACGTATTGTGTCAGCCATTGAATGCTGGAATCCATGCTGGGGAGCAACTACTTTTTTATTAGGTAACTGAAAGCATTTAACATTCGGTGGCACATCTGCCTGTGTGGGTATTGGATTACCGTATTCATGTACAGAGTGCTGATGCTTGCTAGTGGAGTAACATTAAGACCCCTTTAACACGGGCGTTGCATTTGTCTTTTTTTTTTTTTTTTTTTATCCCTCCGTTGATGGATGAAAAATGGACACCAATGCATTTCTATGGGCAAGTGGATGATCATCCACCTCGGTTGACATCCATTATATTTATTTATTTTAAATAAAAGACCCCTTTCACACGGGGTGGAATCCATGCAAGCGGATCCGCCTACTCGGATCTCTCCTGTGATCCCCGCTGAGCAGGCGATGACGGGTCCATTCCGCTCTGCTATGCAGAGCAGACACGGATACAGCCTGCTACTTTCTATGGGGCTGTCGGCTGGAAACTGACTGCATGTCCGTTTCCAATCCGATTGTCGTTCGATACGCTCATAAACCGTCCAGCGGATCTCCATCTGTCCTGTTTTTTAGCGTCCCGGATCGGATGCCGGCGGCTGACAGCAGACACATTTCTGGGGACATCCACCGCCCCATAGAGAACAATTAGTGGTCCGATTGGGTCCACACTTGTTTTTCAGGCGGACCCGATCGGTCCGCTGGTGTGAAAGGGGTCAAAGAAAGTCCTATTTTTCTTCTATTGTCTGAACTGATGAAACAGAACGGAATGCCCGTGCGAAAGGGGCCTAAGCCCTCATTCACATTGAATACGGCTTTAAAATCATAAGACTTCATCTGAAATCGCACAATTTCAAAGCCGCATGTCAGTACAATTTTATGTGCAATTTTGAAAGTCTATGCAGCTTCCTATACAGATGTCTATGCAAGTCACACCACGAAATTACTAAAAGTAGTACAGGAACTTTTACAAATCGATGCAGCCCCGCAGTGTTGGCGTTGCACCAAATTGAACAGTGTCATTGCTGACAATGGGGTGCGACTTGTCATGCAGTTTGAACTGTCAAATCACATAAGTCGTTCCAATGTGAACGAGGGCTAAAACATTTACAGCAGGCCTTTCCATAGGAGCTTACAGCCTAATGACCCCACCACATGTGTTGCTGAACAGTGTGTTTCTGTGAAAACCAGTTAACTTGCTGCTTTAGTTTTTTTGATTATGAGAAGAACTTTCAAATATGGGAAGGCATTTTGGGTTTCTTCACACCTGTCTCTGTCATTGAAGCGTACAGGGCTTGGAAGCTGCAGCTAGCGGATCACAAGTGGTGGAATTGGCAGATTCCTTCTGCTGTCCTTTGCATCTGCACAAGTTGGCAGTGCAAATGTAGGCAAATTTCCCCTTGCTTTTAGAAGATCTACTTTGGGAAGCCTTCCCGAAAAAGTACCCAGACACCAATAGATACCTGAGCATTTCATAGAAACTGGAGGAAAGGACAGTTTGGATTTCCCCATCCAGGCTAAACAGTAGGGATGGAGGATTCTCCACTGCTGGCTATATTCTACCAAAACGGTAGGATGCAGTCCTTCTTTGGCCCATCTTTTCCCAACCGGGGTACAGTGGATATTTTCGGGTTCTTCTGGCGATTCCTTGAGAAGTGAGCATTGGCAGGTTGATCTCTTGGTTCTTTCTGTTGCCTCTGACATTTTTCGGGTTTCTAGAAGGAGATGCGAAGAACTCACCCGGACTTGGTTTCTCCTGATATTGATAAACAAGCTGTCATTGTTTACTCGCTGTTCTTGGAATGCGGTGGCGTGTTAAAACATCGTCACACGCACACAATTGTAGCAATTTGAATGAGCTATTGAGGAAAACATTCTGTGAAATAGTCACGACTTAAGAAATATACTCATTGATGTCACACAATGTAAACTATTGCTGAGATTATGGTGCTGACGTTTTTCGACAGTTCCCGAAGAGAGCTCACCACGGGTCATCTATGGATGAGGAAGGTCACCAGATCCCAGAGGATGTCAGCTGGCCTTGTGTTCTCCTTCAGTTGGCAGTTGAGCGGAGTCTAGATCTGTCCGATGGTTCATAAATAAAGGATTGGGTTCTTGCATTGATCTTTTTTTTACCTGATTTGCACATTCAATCTTCAGTGAATGTTTTGTGACCTTCTACGTACAAAGCAAGGAGCAGCAGATATCCATGTTTGATGTGCAGAATTTTCCTAAAACTTCTTCAGTGGTAGACTTTCTATCCAGCCACCCTTCTTCACCTGTCTTCTGCTTTGTAACCTCCATCATGGAGGGAAGCTGTGGGTCCTGGCAGTGTACCAGTCCAGCTAAGCACTGGCTGATCACTCAATGCCCATTGTAATTTGTAAGAAGCTTCCCGTTTCTGACCAGTATTTACGCTGTAGCTGTAGAGCCAATTCTTTGTATATTGGGGGTAGGCACTGTAACCTAGTCCTCCTTGGATAAGGTTTTAGTGTATTTTGGTGGTTGAATGCCATGCCATAATTTTAAAGGGATGAAGGGAAAATAATCAGCCAGACACTAACTCCTGTTGACTTAAAGAGGAGTTCCGTCCGTCCTTTTTAAGAAATAAGTCAGCGGCTACACATACTGCAGCTACTGACTTTTAACTTTAGAACACTTGCCTGTCCTGGAGTCCGGTGATGTGGGCACCACAGCCAATGTTTACATTGGCTGGTCGGCTGCTGCCGCTGTCATCGGCAGAAGAGGAGGAGGAGGGGGGCCAAGCTGCTGACCTACTTTTGCCGCGGCCTTATTTCCCGGGAGTGGGGACAGGGTGCCTGTAAAAAAAAAAAAAAAATTAATACAGGTACCTGTTCCTACCCCCCCCCCCTTTGAACACTGATTGCACCTGATAGGTCCTTAAGTTGATCCACCTGGCTGACCTTTGCCAAGCTGGGTGGTGCTTGTAGGGCAGCCCATGGCTCGCATTTCTGCTGATTCAGCAGACATTGGACAAAGTTTTAGCACATGGACCCCATTCACAAGAGCAGCCATTAAGTGTCTGCAATGCTTCCTGCGGGAAAAATCTAGCCTCATGAGTGTGTGCGAACAGTTTCAGCCAGTAGTATCGGGGGCAGATTGCACCATGTACAAATCAATAGCTGGTGCTGCTTACATGTAACTGTTCATCTGATGGATTCTAACAGCTCTAGATGCAGACAGTTGGTGTCCAGAGATTGTGACTGCAGTTAATATCACCTAGAAGTTTCATAATTAAATCCATAAAGAAAAGAAAGCAAACTTTTCCAACTTGTCTCCCGTACCAGTTTATGGATCTCTCCCAAAATACAGGTATGCTGTGATGACTCTACTGAACCCATTTCTGGTCACCTGATGTGTATGTGGCGTTGCAGGTGATAACCTCTTACAGTTTTTTTTTAAAGAATCCATGTTTGGAGGGTGTCGGGTATATTTGGTTGACTGCTACCCTTTATCCAGTGTGGGTTTGTCTGGCAATACCTCTTCCCTACTCCATAACCAATACCACACAAATTACTCGGGCAGTGCTGCCTGCACCCAACAGGAGAATGTAAGTGTAGCTGTCGCTAAAAGCTGCTAGTCAAATTTTTACCCCTAGGGGCCAATTCACAGATGACTCGCATTGCTGTGCGGTGTGTTGGAACGCACATGCTGTGCGCTGGTAAGGTGTGTTGGGATGCCATTTAACCACTTGCTTACTGGGCACCTACATTTTTATTTTTTGTTAAAGTCCGAATTCGGCTATAGCGTGGATCTGAAGGAGTTAGAGAATCTTGGGGTTGTATGAAAATTTTTAATAAGGCCCCTTTCACACTGGGGCAGTGCGGCCGTCGGCGGTAAAGCGGCGCTTTACCGTCGTTATTAGCGGCGGTCTGCGGGCGCTAGCGGGGTGGTTTTAACCCCCGCCAGCGGCCGAAAAAGGGTAAAAACCGCCGGCAAAGCGCTGTTGCAGCGGTGCTTTGCCGGCGGTATTGCCGCGCTGTCCCATTGATTTCAATGGGTAGGAGCGGTGAATACACCGCTCCTTCATCGCTCCAAAGATGTGGCTAGCAGGACTTTTTTCACCGTCCTGCCAGCGCACCGCTCCAGCGTGAAAACCCTCTGGCTTTCACACTGGAGTGAAAGGGGCCGTTTTTATTCAGGCGCTATACAGGCGCTATTTTTAGCGCTGTAACGCCTGAAAACTGCCCCAGTGTGAAAGGGGCTTAACAGGACACTTGCCTGTCCAGAGGTCCAACGCCATCCTTACCTTGGAAGTAACCTGGCCCATCTTCGGATTCCTGTCACTGGCATGTTTAAGGGAAAATCTGCCTATGACTCCTTGCAGCTGGTTTCTCAATGTGCTTGCGTGCACTGCGATTTGTGATTGGTCCTGCAGTTGTTGTTTTTTTTTTTTTTTTTGGACTTGTGACATGTCCCAGAAGGTGTTATCGGGTATCAGTCAAAACTATATCCAAAAGTGAAGGGAGTGGGATGATGTGGAAAAGCAGAAACTTCCCCTTTTGGGTGAGGTTTTGCTTTATTGGTAATAGCAACGCATTGCGTAAGTTTTTATTTTGGCCTATGTTCCTGTGGAGGGAGATTTAGGCTTTTATTTTGGCCTATGTTCCTGTTAGGGAGGTTTACCTGTACTTGCTGTCAAGACAAGAAGTGATGGAAATCCCTCCAATGGGGACAAAGACCAAAAAAAAAAAAAAAAAAAAAATACCATTTTGTAGAGTGGGAATGGTTAGGCCTCATTCACATATCTAAACCCATATAAATGTGTGTCGTTATTGTAATGGTATAATACACACTGGGGCTGATTTACTAAAACTGGACTGCAAAATCTGGTTCAGCTCTGCATAGAAACCAATCATGTTGTTTTGTCAAAGCTTAATTCAACAAGCTGAAGTTAGACGCTAATTGGCTACCATGTACAGCTGCATTAGATTTTTGCAACCTCCTCAATCTCGCTGTGTACTTGTTTTCAGGTTCATTCAGTGTAACTGCATTTAGAAAATATTCTGTGCATCCAGAGGCAGATTAGATACTCCAAAACCATGTACATTTAAAGTGGATCCCCTCCCCTCCCCCTTTACAAAAAAAAAAAAATCACAGCATACATCTCTGTATGCTGATATGGAGTCATCTTACATTCATTAAACATCACTTTTACTTACAATTTACTGTTTTTCCACTTCCTGTTTGAGTGAGTCACTGGTGATGTATCTGGGGCCTCACAGATGCATCCTGGGAACTTCCTGTCACATGTTCTAACAGGTAGGCCTGGGGCCCTAGGCAGAATTTCAGGAAGTAAAGGGAGATTGATTGATCTGTCCTTGGTAAAAAAAAAATGATCATTCCAAGAAGAATGCGGAGGGAGAAAAAAAAAAGGTACCGTATGTAAAGAATAAAACACCTGCCATTTAATGGCATGTAGATTGCCATTACTAGACACTAATAATGGTGCCATAGTTGTATTTTTTTTAATAGGGGTGAATTTTTTTTTTTCTTTAAATCCAGGAGAACTTGATCTGGCATTTAGTTGGTTCAAGATTTAAAGATCAATTTCTCTATAATGCTGGAGTCCTGTATAAATGAGGGCTTGGACGTTCTAACTTTCTGAATGTTTGTGCTGTCCTCCTGGTGACAACTGCTACCGCCCTTTATTTATATATTTATTTTTCCCCCCTGGTGTCATGGGCACAGGAAGTGAGGGAAAATCTCCCCTACGGGGTTGTTAATAAAATCCTGAAAATAAATAATTCTCAAGTATAGCCAAAACAGGGCTTTAAATTTATGAAAAATGATTTGTGATGGGAAGGGGCTCCAGTTTTATTCTCTACACAACCCCTTAATGCTGTACTGATTAAGACGGACCAGTACTATAATCCCCGTCTATCAAAAAGCAGAATTCCCCGATATTGCTTCCTTTCTGTTCCTTCCTTCTGGAATGTTGTAGCCAAATCCTGCAGGATAGCCATATATTTTTTCCATTATGGAGATTGCTTGTTAGTGGCTTTTGATTCCCTTCTTCTCTTCAGTCTTCTACATTGTGATCGGCGGGGTGTCCTGTACTCCTGAGATAACATGGCAATTTATCAGCCAATGACTTTAATCAAGAGGAGAGCAATGACAGCATCAAACACAAGCACTGGTGTCTGCAGACACAATGGGATAAGATTTTCTCAGCCAGACTCCTATTGCGCATAATGAGACATTGATACGTGTCTCCAAAAGCCCCGAGCCACGTGAGCCCACCATGTTCATTATTCCCAACGATTAGGACACTTTTTTTTTTTTTTTTTTTTTTTGTGCAAGTGATGTCCTGACCTTGACGGGGTCTTCTGATGGAGGATAAGGAAGGTTATTAGAGAATGGAAGGGTATAATAATTGCCAGCAATACCATTTAGATTGAGATAATACGGTATCTTTGGCCCATGAAATTGTTTAATCAGAGAGTGATTGATGTTTAAACTCCCGCCCCAAAGAAAGGCTCTATTTATCCATTATGTGTGGAGAAAAAAAAAGATTATATATATATATATATATATATATATATATATATATATATATATATATATATATATATATATATATAATATTATAAAAAAAAATGTAATTGTCACCTGCCTTTACACACACGCGCAAACTTTAATGGCTTCGTGGACCCCTTTCAAACTGAGCCGGCCTGGGCGTCAATGGTAAAGCAATGCTATTTAACCCCTTTTCGGCCGCTAGTGGGGGTTAAAACTGCCCTACTAATGGCCAAAAAGGGGTTAAATACACCTGCAAAACGCTGCTGCGGTGATTTAGCAGTGCTGCTCCATTATTTTTTTAATGGGCAGGGGCACTTTAGGAGCAGTAAGTTCACCGCTCCTTAGAAGCTGCTGGCGGGACTTTTTCTGACGCCCTGCCAGCGCACCGCTCCAGTGTCGGGCTTTCACACTGAAGTGAATGGAGCTGCTATTTCAGGGCGCTTCGCAGGTGCTACTTTTAACGTTATAGCGCCTCAGTGCGAAAGTAGCCTTAATCCGTAGGGTTCAATATTGAGTTGGCCCACCCTTTGCACTGAAGCTATAACCGCTTCAACCCTTCTGGGAAGGATGTCCACAGGGTTTAGGAGTGTGTCTATGGGAATGTTTGACTATTCTTCTAGAAGCGCATTTGTGAGGTCAGGCACTGATGTTGGACGAGAAGGCCTGGCTTGGGGTCTCCACTCTAATTCATCACAAAGGTGTTCTATCGGGTTGAGGTCAGGGCTCTGTGCAGGCCAGTCAATTTCCTCCACCCCAAACTCGCTCATCCAGGTCTTTGTGGGATCTTGTTTTGTGCACTGGTCCAAATCATTTGGTGGAGGGGGGATTATGGTGTGGGGTTGTTTTTTAGGGGTTGGACTTGGGTCCCTAGTTCCAGTGAAGGGAACTCTTAAGGTATAAGCATACTCAGACATTTTGGACAATTTCCTGCTCCCAACTTTGTGGGAACAGTTTGGGGCCCCCCATCTACTAGGGCACAAAGCGAGGTCCACAAAGACATGAATCACAAATCTAAACGATCCCTTAGAAAAATTTCATGAAAAATAGATTAGTCATTAAGTGGTGGATGTGTATAGACTTTTTTTATTTTTTTTGAGAATTAGACCTCATGCACACTGGATGTTTTTTGACGTTTTTACAGCAGCTGTTTTTGGCTGTAGACTTTTTTTTTTTTTTTTTTTTTTTTCTACAGTCCTTAAACTCGCCATGTTATCCTATGTATCCATGCGCACATAGGCTGTTACCAGCAGTTTGGGGCAGTGGTGTTTTTGAGCAGTTAAAAAAAAACAAAAAAACAAAAAAAAAACAAAAAAACAAAAAAAAAACAGTGGGTTCTGAGAGACTTTTTTTTAATTTTTTTTATTTCAGCTGTGAAAACGCTCTGACGCTGATAAATGTCGATAAACGCTCAAAAACTTCACTTGCCAGCATTTTTTAACGTTTTTAATCCAGTGAAAAAAAAAAAAAAAAAAACGCTAAAGTGGAAAAACGCTATTGCAAAAACGTTGAAAAAAGTTGAAAAACCTCACTGCAAAGCTACTGGCGTTTTTATAACGTTATTTTAACATCCAGTGTGCATGAGGCCTTAGAAGGCCATAACACTGCTCGCATTTCGTCCAGTTCCAGATGAGCAAGCCAAAATTCACTTGGTGAAATGTCAAAAGCGTGTAAAAAGCGGAAAATGTATTGGCCAAACAGCAGCTGCATCCATCCCGATGCAGCCACTGTTCAGGTATTCTGTTAACCACCGTTGGTCCAGCAGGGGGATTTATCTATCTTTGTTTTGCATGGCTGGGGGAACCTGTTTGTTTTTTTTGTTTGTTTTTTTTATGTTCAGCTCGTAGGTTAAACAAAGAAAATCTAAATGTATGGCCTGTTTAAGATTCATAAAGTAGTTCTTTGAAGTGGATCTGACATGGGTGTATCCGATCTTCTATATTCTGTTTTTACTTGGCTGCATAACATTTCCAGAGTCTGGGATGACATTAAAGGATCTGTGAATCTTTTATATGTTCTCCCAGGGTTCCACTCTCTGTAACAAATTTCTCGGCGCTCTACATACTGGAGATGATGGAGAAAGTAGTTTACACTCCTTGGTCTGCCCAGGGATGATGTAGTGTTGTTTTTTTGTGCCTTTTTAACACTGCCAGTGACCGTTTAATGTAACGCATGGGAGAGGCCATAGAGAATAACAACCACCAAGCTGAGGACGGGATTGTCTTATTACCTACAGCTTTTCCTGATGCAGACATGCAGAATATGGTTCGATACGTTTTTTTTATTTTTTTTTATTTTTTGTGTATTTTTTTAGCATTTTGTTGTATATTTGGTAAAATTCAGGCACTGCACATTAAGTGTTGCTACCTTTTCATATTCTTCAGAGCAAACCACAAAGTGTTAATAAGACCGCTGCCTGATCCTTTGTATAGCTGCCCTGCACTCCCCTCTTATATTGTTTATAAACTATAAATCTATTTTAATCTCTACGATGTAATCCACGAATAGGTCTGCGCAGTTTGATTAACTTTATTAAAAATTAACACCTCCAGGTCTAAAAGGTACAGTGTTTTTTTTTTTTTTTTTTTTTTTTTACATTTTGAGATATGAAGGGCCATGATCCATGTTATTTTGACTTTGATCCCCAAAGACCCCTTTCCCGCTGGGGCACTTTACAGGTGCTAGAGCGCTAAAAATAGCACCTGCAAAGCGCCCTGAAACGGCCGCTGCTTTGTCTCCAATGTGAAAACCCTGAGGGCTTTCACACTGGAGCGGTGCGCTGGCAGGATGGTAAAAAAAAAAAAAGTCCTGCTATAGCAGCATCTTTGCAGTGGTGAAGGAGTGGTGTGTGTGTGTATACCGATCCTGCCCATTGAAATCAATGGGCAGCGCGCTATACCGCCGGCAAAGCGCTTATGCAGAGGTGCTTTGCTGTAGGTTTTAACCCTTTCTCGGACACTAGCGGGGTTTAACCCCCCCCCCCTGCGCTAGAGGCTGAATAGTGTTGCAAATCCGGTAAAGCGCCGCTAAAAATAGTGGCTCTTTACTGCCGACGCACCTCCCACCTCAGTATGAAAGGCGCCTTAGGCTTCGTGGTACACTGCTGCTGGTAAACGGACGTTCAGAGGCAATTGGATCCTTTTTTCAGCTGTCCTTGAACTCATCCAATGTTATCTTATGTGTACATGTACACAGGTTCGGTTAATGTTGTTTTTAGGGTCCTTTCACACGGGGCGGATCAGTTCTGATCCGCCCCGTGGATGTCCGTTTGCTCAGCGGGGATCACTCCGCCGATCCCCGCTGAGCAGGGAGATGACAGGTCTGTCTCCGCACACTGTGCAGGGACGGACCTGTCACAGCGCCGCTCTCCCCTATGGGAGATCGGATGACGACGGACCGCAGTGCCCGTCGTCATCCGATCCGATCCGCAGACGGATGGAAAAATAGCTTTTTCCTCCGTCACACTTTTTCGGATCGGAGCGGGTCGGATGTCAGCGGACATGTCACCGCTGACATCCGACGCTCCATAGACCTCTATGGAGCACCCGTTCAGGTCCGCCTGAAAAACTGACAGGCGGGCCTGAACGGGACGTTAGTGTGAAAGGGGCCTTAGGCAGTTGCGTTTTTAGAGGCTTTTCTTTGAAGGGAGAAGTTCAGACGCCAACTCTTTCTCTTTTTTTTTTTTTTTTAAGGATTTTTATTTGCCAAAAGTACGTACATGTCAAGACCAAAACATAAAAGTTGGAATGCAATATATATTCCCCGGATTGAATCTATCCTCTATCCGCTATCTCTGGGCTTCCTGCAGCCACGTCCGGTTTACATGCATCTACACAAGTGACGGCTATATGGGCTTTTCTCAAGGCCAGTTTTCTAATGGTGACAAACCTCTGAAGCCCATGTGACAATGCAGGAGCACAATGAGACGGGGACAGGGTGGTGCACAGTGTTGCCATCCTATAAGGGGGGTGGGGGCAGAGCATTGCCCCCCTTTGAGGGTAAGGCCACGTACACACGCGGGGACTGTTCGCTCAACTTTGTTCGTCAAACAGTTTCAGCGGACAGTCCGCTCAAAAATAGCATGGACGGACTTGCCCACACACGACGAACGAACAGTCCGCTGAAGCCGTGCGCGATGATGTGAACGGCACGTACGACGGGACTAGAAAACGACGTCCTATACACTGCAATGCAACCTTCGGCGTGTAAATTCTTTCTGAGCATGCGCGGAACTTAGTTTGACGAACAAGCCTACACACGAGGGGACTGTCCGCTGAAACAAAGTTTCAGCGGACAGTTTTTCGGAAATTCCGAAAAACTTTGTTCAGCAGACTGTCCGCTGAAACTGTTCGCTGAAGCCCACACACGAGCGGACTGTCCGCCGAAACACTGTTCAGCGGACAAAGTTGAGCGAACAGTCCCCGCGTGTGTACGCGGCCTAAGAGCCAAAATCTTCCAGGGTTTTTTTTTTTTTTTTTTATTTTTTTTTTTAACACAGGCGGACATAAAAATTTGTGTACATGGAACTTTTTGCCATAATGTACAACATATTTGCATATTATGATACTTAACTAGTAAAGTTATCTCCTCCTCCTCTGAAATATCTGCACTGCCCTCCATCACCAGAATTTCCGTCTTCACTTGGTCTTCCTCCTTTTTTCTGAGCTTTCAGCCATCTTGATTGGCTGGGACGACGTAACTCCCACACATACATGGTAGTTACTACGTCCCCGAACAGAATTGAACCATAGACTGAACTGTGCATGCGTGACCCAGGGTACACTAAGAAAGAAAAAAACGCATTCTGTCTGTATGGGACACTCCAAAACTGCGCATGCGTGTGAGACCTAAAATGTTCCGGTGTGCGTTCCACTCACTCTGTAACATGTGTTCTGTCGATATGGAACACTCTGAAATAACTCATGCCTATATTGACGAAGCAACAGCTTTTCTTTAAATGTTGCTCATAGCTGCGCATGCGCTATTAGAGCAATCCATATCGACAGAACACTGGTTGCAAAGTGAGTGGAACGCACATGGAAGGCAAGGATATGGGATGCATTTCAGAAGATTCTATGTATCACGCGCATGCATGGTTTGCACACGTCCCGTACCGACGGGGTGTCACATATGCACAGAACACCGACAAGAAGTAATATTTGCGACAAAAGAGGCAGAGCGTCTCCTCTGTCATAAAAAATCCAACATGTCAAGTAATAATAAGTATTCTTCTGCTATTAAAGTGATTTAAAAATATGACTATTTTGAAATTCCTTTAACACATTAAATCTTAGGTGAGATATTCGAGATTGGCTTTAAATCTACTATGATGAGTTTGAGGCACCTTTTTTGCTCGATGTGCTTCTGCAAAACCTTTTAAAAGCCTTTAACTGCCATGCATAAAGCCGGGAAGTGTTATTTGGCAGTGGACTAGCGGTTGTCCTAGAGACATTTCTTCTCGGTGAACTATGTGGAAATGCGGAGGATCCTAAAGAACTTTAATTGCTGTTTGAATTGTAAAGTCGTCTTTCACCTGCATGTCAAAATCCAAGGATGGTGATTGTGGGGGTGGGAGGGGTTTAGGATTTATTGGGGATTTTCTGGCCATGGTTTAGAAATGTCTTTTGCATAGTGATAGTGGGTGCTGAACGTAATCTGCCCTGTGCAGAAATAAAAATCCTGCCTAGATTTGCAGCTATAAGATTAGCACTTTGGTTATACAGCCTACCTCTCAATGTATAGGATGGGTGAAAGGCAGTGGCTGGCTTTTGGGGCTATAGCCCTGAGTCTTTGCAGGGGTCCCTTAGAGAGGGGAGGCTCTCTGGGGACCCTGATGCAGGGGTGGGGAGTTGGCTCTCTGGGGACCCTGATGCAGGGGTGGGGGGTTGGCTCTCTGGGGACCCTAATGCAGGGGTGGGGGGTTGGCTCTCTGGGGACCCTAATGCAGGGCTGGGGGGGTTGGCTCTCTGGGGACCCTAATGCAGGGCTGGGGGGGTTGGCTCTCTGGGGACCCTAATGCAGGGCTGGGGGGGTTGGCTCTCTGGGGACCCTAATGCAGGGGTGGGGGGGTTGACTCTCTGGGGACCCTAATGCAGGGGTGGGGGGTTGGCTCTCTGGGGACCCTGATGCAGGGGTGGGGAGTTGGCTCTCTGGGGACCCTAATGCAGGGGTGGGGGGTTGGCTCTCTGGGGACCCTAATGCAGGGCTGGGGGGGTTGGCTCTCTGGGGACCCTAATGCAGGGCTGGGGGGGTTGGCTCTCTGGGGACCCTAATGCAGGGCTGGGGGGGTTGGCTCTCTGGGGACCCTAATGCAGGGCTGGGGGGGTTGGCTCTCTGGGGACCCTAATGCAGGGGTGGGGGGGTTGACTCTCTGGGGACCCTAATGCAGGGGTGGGGGGTTGGCTCTCTGGGGACCCTGATGCAGGGGTGGGGAGTTGGCTCTCTGGGGACCCTGATGCAGGGGTGGGGGGTTGGCTCTCTGGGGACCCTAATGCAGGGCTGGGGGGGTTGGCTCTCTGGGGACCCTAATGCAGGGCTGGGGGGGTTGGCTCTCTGGGGACCCTAATGCAGGGCTGGGGGGGTTGGCTCTCTGGGGACCCTAATGCAGGGCTGGGGGGGTTGGCTCTCTGGGGACCCTAATGCAGGGGTGGGGGGGTTGACTCTCTGGGGACCCTAATGCAGGGGTGGGGGGTTGGCTCTCTGGGGACCCTAATGCAGGGGTGGGGGGTTGGCTCTCTGGGGACCCTAATGCAGGGGTGGGGGGTTGGCTCTCTGGGGACCCTGATGCAAGGGGGGGGTTGGCCTCTCTGGGGACCCTGATGCAAGGGGGGGGTTGGCCTCTCTGGGGACCCTGATGCAAGGGGGGGGTTGGCCTCTCTGGGGACCCTGATGCAAGGGGGGGGTTGGCCTCTCTGGGGACCCTGATGCAAGGGGGGGTTGGCCTCTCTGGGGACCCTGATGCAAGGGGGGGTTGGCCTCTCTGGGGACCCTGATGCAAGGGGGGGTTGGCCTCTCTGGGGACCCTGATGCAAGGGGGGGTTGGCCTCTCTGGGGACCCTGATGCAAGGGGGGGGGTTGGCCTCTCTGGGGACCCTGATGCAAGGGGGGGGGTTGGCCTCTCTGGGGACCCTGATGCAAGGGGGGGGGGTTGGCCTCTCTGGGGACCCTGATGCAAGGGGGGGGGGGTTGGCCTCTCTGGGGACCCTGATGCAAGGGGGGGGGGGTTGGCCTCTCTGGGGACCCTGATGCAAGGGGGGGGGGGTTGGCCTCTCTGGGGACCCTGATGCAAGGGGGGGGGGGTTGGCCTCTCTGGGGACCCTGATGCAAGGGGGGGGGGTTGGCCTCTCTGGGGACCCTGATGCAAGGGGGGGGGTTGGCCTCTCTGGGGACCCTGATGCAGGGGGTGGGGGTTGGCCTCTCGGGATGGATGCGCGCACACACACACACATTACTATATATACATGTGTATGACGTTGCGGCTTCACTTCCCGGTTCCCTACTGTGCATGCGCGAGTCGCGCAGCGCAATAGGAATGGTTTGCGCTGTTTCTGGGACCGTCAGGACAGGAAACTGCATAGACTCCTGTGGGAGTCTATGCCCGGAAGTGGGTGCAAATACCTGTCTTAGACAGGTATCTGCACCCCCCTCCCCCCTGAAAGGTGCCAACTGTGACACCGGCGGGGGGGAGGGTTCCGATGAGCGGGAGTTCCAATGGTGGAACCCCGCTTTAAATAATCCGCTCAGTCTCCTAATGTGTCCCCCTGTGTGGACGTTGTATAAAAGAAAAAAAAGCCGTATACACCTGATTTGTGTTTGTCGGTCATGTGACCTGCCGGATTTCTCCTCACCTCCAGACTGACCTCATCAGTGGGGGAATATTGGCCCCTCCGCCTGCATTATTTTCTTTTTTGTTACACACACACACACACACACACACACACACACACACACACACACACACACACACACACACACACACACACATATTAAGAGAGTGAGCGGATTATATAGTGTGGGTTAACAAACCCTTTAAGATACGTGTATAATATTTCCAAACAGGAGCTGAAGGGTACTTTAAAGGCTAACAGCTGCTCGAAGCTTGTTGTGAAAGCTTTGCAAAAGCTTGCTGAAGGTTTCATAAGTTTGCCATTCACTCTGCTCTTGTACAAGCTGAAGCCTATGTGAAACTGGACTTGCTGTTCCAGTCCCAAACCTTACTTCATAACAGATTTTAAACCATATTGTTTCCTGTGAGCACATTGTTTAAAGTTAAAAACACCCTTTTTTTTTTTTTTTATCTTGTAGAAGGGAAGGATTAAACTTTCCATTAGTGTGTTTTTTTTCAAATTTGAGATTTCCCATCCCCTTTCTGTGTGATAGGAAGTGAGACGAAATCTCTCCATAGTAATCAAAGCCTCTGTCATTTGTCATTGAAAAGGTGTTCCCATTGGAGGATTTGCTCTCTTTCTGATCTGGTGATATGTTAGCATATATACATAGGTTGGAGAAGACTATCTTTTCTTGAAGTGTTGCTAAACCCAGGAGCCTGCGTTCACTATATCGGGTCTCCCACAGTACACAGAACATGGAAGTGCAATTATTTTAGTAAATCTAAACGGCTAAATATCTTTTTCTCATTTAGCGGTATACAGCAGTCATGTGACTTGCATCAGTGTCTGGTTAAAGCTTCTAGGAGAAGTTGTCATTCTACTGACTGTCCTATGAGTCTGCAGGACCCCCTGACCCTCTGTCTGGACAGTGCTGATTGGCCCTGTGCTGATCACATGCACCCTCCCCAAGAAAAAAAATAAGCTCTCTATCAATGCGCATAAAACTGAGCGTGTGCAGAGTGACTCCAAAGGCTCTGTATTATCAGGAGATAGATGGGGGATGGTGGAAGAAGGGGAGGATCAAAGAAGACAGGATTAAACAGCCTTTTTACACAATGTGGAGGATTAACCCCTGTGGTTCCACAGTGAGTATTACAGGCATGCTTTACTGCATGTACAGACTGATTTTACTGTTGTGGGTTTGGTAGCAATGCAGGAACACTGGTTCTCGCATCTCTCCCACGGGCAGTTCACACTGCCCTCTGAGAACTGCTGGGGATGTCAATACGTTGTTTAAAGACACCCCCAGATCAGTTCACAGATCGCAGTGAGAACACCCATGCGATACGATTCCAGTGCAAGGAAAAAAGGTCCCTGCACCATTTTCCTGCGAATCCAATGCGATTTCAGTCAGAAAACTGTATGGCTGAACGCGCATTACACAGACATTGCATGTGATCAGCACCGGAGTGTCTGTGTTCTCAGGAGTGTGAACCTGGGCTTAAAATTAAACTGTACGAACCAGAATTTTCCTCCGTACCTTCGCTTCCTTGGTAGTATTTGGAGAGATGCCATTTGGTGTTGAAGGGCTAGGCTAATTCTTATGACCTATGAATGTGTATGAGATATAGATATAGATATTTATCTCTCTCTCTCTCAATTTATATATTTTTTTATGTATGTGGAATAGTGCCACTTTTTTATGTTCCAGTAGTGAGTGCATGTAGGAAAAAAAAGGGTTACTCTGAGTACAGTACTCCGGTTACTTAGAAAGAAAAATAAACAAAGCCCATATCAGTTTCCATGGGAGGTCGCTATTACTGCAGTCAATGAGTATGACCCTTATTACCGCAGAGCCTTGGATGATCAGTATGTTGCTGCAGGCACCGGTGCTCTTTATTGGCTAAGCAGACACCTGGGAAAAGCTTGGCATTCTTGTGTCACTTGGTATACATGCCCCGGGAGGTGTCTCGGTGATAGATGGATGAGCTGAACATAAGGGTGAGGTCACCTGTCTCCTCGGTGCTTTATTAGAAATGTATCTCACCAGTTATAGACTCTACCAGAAAGCTCTCTATTGCACTTTTTTTTAAAGCTGGCTATAGATAGATAGAATTTCAAACGAAAATTGTTAGAAAAGGGGGGGTCCAAAAAAATTCTCAGGACATTTATTTGAAAGATTGTGTTTGATTTGACTTTGGAATTAATTGGACTTTACGCAACGAAAACCACATTCACTGTTAGAAAATTGTTTGGTCGAGAGAAACTTTTCATCCTGCTCCTTTTTAAATGTTCTTCTCAATGCAGTCAAAAACGAACACACTTTCTTTAGGACCTTCTTTCTCTAAGAATTTTTGTTGAAAAATCTACCCATCTGGTCAGTTTAAATCACCTGAGATTGGGAGATGAGGCTAGAGGGTAGAATCTTCCTGAATTCTGGGTCCTCTGAAAGAGCTGTAAAGGAAGAGTTGTAAATATTATTATTATTATTTTTCTATTGAATAGACTGGGGATGGAATGGAACCTCATTTCAAGTTTTTCTTGTCTACCATAGGAAATACTGTCTTACCGATTGGTCACCATGGGGGTGGCTAAATGTCTGTGTTAAGGAAATGCACATGAGGGTAAGCACTGATGCACAGAAGCTCTGCATTTACACAGATGTCAGATGGGTGCTCAACCTGTGGCCCTCCAGCTGTTGCAGGACTACAAGTCCCATCGTGCCTCAGCCTTTGGGAGTCATGCTTAAAACTGTAAGCCTTGCTCATGTCTCATGAAGCTTGTAGTTCTTCAACAGCTGGAAGGCCACAGGTTGAGCACCCATGGAGGGACATTCAGCTATTCACATCTGTGGCCATCTGTACATCCCACCTGTGGCTCCTTGTGTGCGAGAAATTGCTGTGTTTTTAGGCTAGGCATGTTTTATATCTGAAAATGTGCATGTAACCTTACAAGCAAACTCTTCCCAAATTATTTTGCATTCTTGGCAGCATGCCTAAGTCACGTCGATGATGCATCCTCAATCTTCTATGGTTTATTTTAAGCAGGCAGGTATTTGCACATGGCCGTTTTTGGTCCACTTTATCTGCAATGCTGGCTTACTTTCATTATATGGCCAAAATATTTGTGGGCATTTGACCATCAAACCCATATACCATTCCAAAACTATGGACTTTAATATGTAGTTGGCCCTACTTTACAACTATAACAAACTCCACCATTCTGTGAAGTATTTCCCAATGGTTTGGAGGAGTTTGTTCATTCAGTCGTAAGAAAGTTTTTGAGGTCGGGTACTGATGTTGGATAGGGCCTGGCAAGCGAATGGCATTCAATTCATTCCAAAGGAAATGGTATGGTTGACGTCATGGCTCTACGTAGGCCAATGGAGACTGGATTTTATACACACAACTTTGCCAAAAACAAAAAAAATGCAAGTACATGTACTTTACACACTTTTTTGCTACGTTTCAGTTGAAGTCTAGGGGGGCCAAAATCAAGGTGCATCAAAGTAGCACCTTTTATACCCTTTCGAAAAATGCTCTGCAGCTGTGCTGCATTGATGTGGATGGGCACCATAGAGAAAAATGTGAGTTCCATTGTGTGTTTCTGCACAAAACGGGAGCATTTGAAATCCTGCTAGTCTGAATGGGTGCTTGGAGTTCAGGGAGGCTGTCATATTGGGAAAACCTTATTTTTATTTATTTTTTTTGTCTGCCGCACATCTAAAATTCCCTTATTTTAATGCAGACTCTTCAATGAAATCACATCACTAAAAATACAATCAGGAAAACTGCATACAATATGTGGTCAGCTATGTATAAGTGCTTAAGTGCAAGTGGTTATTCCAATGCACACTTTTGGCATGTTGGGAAGGACAAGTAGCAACACATGTCAGCAAAAATTTAGAAAGCATTTTGAATCATGGGAACACTTGAAAACGACTTTGTGTAGCCTTGGAGATGTTGCTTTCAAGAGTTTTTACATTCGCTGCGTTTTTTTTTATTTTTTTTAATACATATTTTAATTATAATTGTGGGTGTGATTTGAAGCCCCAAAGTAGTACATAGAAAACAATTTGTCATGGATGTGTGGGGTTTTTACGGTACCAGATACAATCCAAAATCATGTATGCTAAAACGATTTGTTAAATATTTATTGTTCAAACCTTTCACACGGACAGACCAATTGGATCAGTTTTTTATGTGGACCGGATCAGACCATCCATTGCTCTATGAAGCAGCAAATGTGTCCGTTGACACCCGCCAACGTCTGATCCAATCCCCTAAAAACAAATGGATGGGGATCCCTTGCCCATCCGTCTGGTGAAACAGACAGGCCTGTAGAGGAAAGTGTCCATGCCCATTCTGCATTAGCAGAGCAGTCGCCGAGCAGGCAGATCCACTGGTGGACTCAGTCAGTGTGATAGGGGCCTACAACAACAGATAAAATATCAGGTGTTGACTAAGCTTGGAAAGAAGTCCTCTCCTGAGTCAAGATACAATTTTGATCATATAATGTGTAGAGTGTATCAATTCTACCAGACATGTTTCAAGTATCGCGCTTCATCAGGGGCATAAGTTGAACAGACTCAATGGGAGATATTTCTCCCTATCACCTAAAGGAGATGGTTTAAAGTGGTTGTAAAAGCTGCAGATTATTATCATTTTTTTTATTTTTTTACATAGTCTGTGCATGAAGGTAAAAAACCTTGAGTGTGCAGCGTTCCTCTCAGCCCCACTATTACTTGCTTGATCTCGATCCAGCGATATGCACAAGACCCTCGCTCTCAGGTCTCTCCCCTTGCTCTGATTGGCTGAGATGCAGGTGCAATGGGCTCCCAATCACAGCCATGGAGGCGGTGCTGAGCCCTGCTCTCTGTGCTTTTTTTTTTTTTTTTTTTTTTATTGATGCAAAGAGCCGGCTTTGATTGTTGTGGTGTTTTAGTTAAGTAAGTTAAAATCACTTTGAAAACAGCCCTAGATAGTGCACCTCAATGTTGGGGTCCCAATAGGGAAAGGGACTAAAGTGCATGCAGAGATCCCTAGGAGCAGCAAAGGATGTTTAAAGCTGTAGGGAGGGGTCCATCCAGGGACCTGGCCAGCCAATAAGGAAGAGCTACTTCTTCCCTATCATCCTTGGACTGCACTATCACTATCTGGGCTATTTTTGTTTAATTATCTCTCCCCTAGGTGATAGTGGAGTAGTCCCTGGTGAGAGAATAAGAAGCTCTTCCCTTGTTGGATGGCTGCGGCTGGCCGTGCCCCTGGATTGACCCCTCTGCAACTTTAATATCTTTTTAATAACTTTTGCTGCTCCAGGGATCTCTGCATGCACATTGGTCTTTTTCCCTTTTGGGACTCAGTCACCATTGGACTGCACTGCACTGGGACTGTGCTTTTGTGGTTTTATTTATTTATTTTTGTCTCCTGTTGGTGATAGGATAATTTTATAGCCCACCGAGTCTGTTCAACTTAATTCCCTGATGAAGAGTGATACATGAAACGTGTGAGATACAATCAATACACTCTACATATTTTATATGATCAATATTGTTGTATCTTGGTTCAGGAGAGTATGATATCTTTCCATACTTCGCCTGCACCTGATCTGTTTTAACTGTTTGAACAATAAAGATGTAATTATTTTTATCATACATGATTTTGTATTGTATCTGGTCCAGTTAAAGTCCCATACACCCATGACTAAGGATTCATGTAGACAGGAAATTTTACAACCTCTCTTGAATGATTTAACGTGACAGATAGTAACCAATGTTTAAAAACAACAGTTTTAGAATAGTTTTAAAATTTTTGACTATTTGGGAAAAAGGAAAAAAAGCCTGCAAACAAAACGTGGCTAAATGAGTTACCGCATGTACGCGTGTTTACAGGCGTTTGGCGTTTCAAATGCCTCTGAACATCCATTCTGAATGCATTTATTTTTCTTTCCAAAAAATGCTTCTAAACTCAACTCACTAGAAACTACTATAAATGACCCTGTGTACATGTATTGTTAAGAAAACAGAGTTCAGGGGTAGCTGAAGAAAAAAAAAGCCCAACTGCCCCTAAATGTCCATTTACCAGCAGCAGTGTACATGAGGCCTTATTGTTTATGTACTAATTGTAATTGATGAAATGCATGTTTTTTTTTTTTTTTTTTTTTGTTTTTTTTTTTTTTTTTGTTTCCGACTTTATTAAAATAAAGTGAACCAGGCAGGAAAAAATGTGTAAGCTGCCATTGTTAACCTGTTTTAAAGGTGTGTGTGTGTGTGTGTGTGCTGTCATCCTCGTCTTTGCATCACCTCCATATTCCATTATGCAGGCTGGGAGTTGCTGTGTGTCGGTGACTCACAGGGTTGAAAGGACAGGCTGAAGATGACAGGTCTGCGAGACTGTCCGTCCGTACCCTGCGAGACTGTCCGTCCGTACCCTGCGAGACTGTCCGTCCGTACCCTGCGAGACTGTCCGTCCGTACCCTGCGAGGCTAATTCATCTTTTCCCCTTTAGAAAAAAAATATTATGAAGTTAGACAAACTTCTTGTGTACGGGTTTATTGGGATATGTAGAAACATGACCACAAAGGTGGAAGTTTTGTTTTCGGTCTGACACTGGAAGAACGGGCTTTGTAATGTGTCTCCTAGTAGTTGACGGATAAATGAAAGTGGAACATCTAAACAAAACAATACAGCCAGCCCGGGACACCATTCATCTCTGCTATGGTAATATCCTGCTGCAGGGCACCCAACCTAAACCACATTTTTTCCTTGACTGAACAGGAGGCAGGCAGGCTCGCTATTGTTTTCTGCTCTTTGCATGTTGTTGATGCTCCTCAGTTTCTCTATGGAGCTGCATCCTCACGTTACACTAAAGAGACCCTGTTGCAGTGCAGTAAATAGAAAACGTACACCTAGTACTTTAAATACTCATATAAACAGGCATCACCTTGTGTCCTCTTTCTGCAGAGTGCTAGAGTTCAAAAACCCTGGGATGGAGGAACCTACCCCTCTTCCTGCTGAGACATTGTATTGTGATGGCAGGACTGTCCACTGTCCACTTGATCAACTAAAGTCTTCCAACCTTCCCATTTTACACAAGTCATGTAGTAAATAATGGAGATAAGTTGGGACTTTGACGAAGCCATGGCCTGGTAAGGCCATGTATTTCCATCCCATGGGACTTTAAATGAAACCGTGGCCTGGTAAGGTCATGTGTTTCCATCCCTATTCAATTCAAAAAGAGGGGAGCAGGGGGGGATACCGGGATTTTTTTTTTTTTTTTTTTTTTTAGTTTACACAAGTCAATCAACGTTTGTTAAATGGGGATGGCCACGTGTATATCAAAGTCCTGTTCTCCAGGAACTAAAGCCTTTGCGATCCATCCATGACCATCTTAAGTCCTTCATTCACAAAAGTGTACTTAAAGCCCTCTTTTTTTTATTTATTTTTTTCAATTTAAATAACAAACATGGTATACTTACCTGCTCCGTGCAATGCTTTTGCACAAGGCTTCCCCGATCCTCTTATTCTGGGGTCCCCTGCTGGCGCGCCAGGCCCCTCCTCTTCAGCAGGTGCCCCCAATGAAATCCGCTCTCCCTGGGGGGCATTCATGCAGGCTCACTCCTAAATCCTGCTGTTCCATCCATTGACACAGGCAGCAAGACTCAACCCCGCTCCGGTGTCACAGCTTTTGATTGATAGCAGCAGGTGACCATGACTCCCACTGCAATCAATCGGTCCAATGAGGAGGGAGATGGTGGCGGGAGCCACTGCACTCGTGTACATCACTGGATCGGTCTCTGGTAAGAATAAGGGGGGGGCGGGGTAGGATGCATTAAGGTGAACAACCTTGCGGCTTTAGAACCACTGTTGGCACACGCCTGTGTGAAGGCTGTGTTTTGCCTGCAAAGATGTTCCATGCAGACAGTCCCATTGGGATGTAGCTGCTGCACAGACACAGCTGTTGCTTCCAGTTGGACTTTTTCCGTTCATGTATACTTTATCCGTTTGCACCTAAAGGGTTAAACAAAACTAAATGCCTAAGGACTATTTTGCAACTTTGACATATGAACAGTTTTACGAACATCTCACAAATACTTTGCATCAAGGTGAATCTACCTTACTTTCTTTTCCGGACAAATTGGTCTTTTGTTTGGTGATAGATATATATATATATATATATATATATATATATATATATATATATATATATATATATATACTTTTTTTTTTTTTTGTGTCTGTGAATTAAAATAAAATAAAAATTTTAAACAAAAGGAAAAACTAGCCCAAAGTTTGCTACTACCCTAACCTTCCACCAAAGAACAACGCAAAATAAATTCTTCAGCAAATTGTTTCCAAGTTGATTGCTCAACTTGGTGCATTCAGCCTGCCCATTCAAATCTCGGCCGGTGCAGAACTGGCCAAGATTCAAACTGTGTATTGCCATACATTTTATTATTATTATTTTTTTTTTTTGGGGGGGGGGTTTTAATCAGTGGGTTGAATTAAAAAAAAAAAACTCCCAATCTACACACTCATTGTGAATGGGGGAATCACTACCACGCTCGAAACACATTGATCAATGTTGCCGGCTATAGCCAGCGGCACTGATCATTTGGAAAAAAAAAACAGGCTGTTTGTACATAAGTCAATCAGTAGATTGTCTTCTGTACAACTAGCTTGCCCATCCATGGATTAATATTTCAGCAGGCCACTACTGAACCGGAAGAATTTTGATCCATGTAGGGCTGCCCTAAGGTAGATTGAGTGACCTTTTGCCTTCATCAGGGTTTCCCTGTTTGTAGGATGTCATTAGTAACTCAATTGGCTTCTCTTGATTCTTGGAGTTGCTATTTGTAGTCGGCAGTGATGGGAGTATTCCATTAAGAGTACACGTCTGTAGGCCGAGGTTGTATTGAGTAAGTACTACATGTAGCCACATGCTGTTGGCCTGACCCGTATTTGTGTCTGATAGACAGTGATAGACTCCCTCCTATTCATGAGCCAAACAGGAATCCTTCCACCCCACTTGCAGAAAAGAAAAAAAAGAAAAACTCTTTTCAAATTGACTTTCTAATAGACATGAGAGCCTTGATTTATACTGTGTTCTTTTATTTCCTTATGCTTCTGTTTATTTATGGATTAGTGCCAGGAAGGAAAGACAAAACTCCAGGTAGATTACATATATTTATATAGAGAACACAGGTGGAACAGAAGTGTGGGGGATGTGGCTAAAACAATATATTCTTTTTCAAAGATTTATTTTTATTTTTTTATGCTTGTATGAGCCTTCGTCACAATACACACAACTTTTACTCACAAAAGCAAGATGGGGGTCCCAGAAATATGTACATCTAGGTCAGTTGCGAAACTAGAACCTTCAGGGCCCCAGTGCAAGAAACCGTGAAGGGACCTCCGGCCAGGGCCCATGACCCCTGTAGTTCTGCCACTAGTATGAAGGGTGTTTTTATTTTTTATTTTTTTAGCAGCCCCGTTCGGGTTTTGGTGAGATATCAGGGGTCTAAATAGACCTCTGATGTTCCACCTTTTGAGAAAGAGAGGAGACTGAGGACACTGCCCTCAGCCAGCATTGTCTGGAGATGGGGTCCCTGTCCCCAGGGGTGATAGAGTGGGGTATGAGATGGGAATGTCTCACTCGTGACCAAGTGGCAGGGTCAGGTTGATGGAGTGCGGGTAATGCTAGGAAGCATACAGCATTATGGCCACCCTCCCTCCGAGCACTTATCCATGGTCGTCTGTGCCCCATTCTACACACACATCTCCATCCTACACACCTAGATTCTCGATCATTTAAAGTGACGCTGTCAACACATTTATTCCACAATTCTGCAGTCTTCTAACCACCACTGTTTTTGGGCACTTTTTTTTTTTTTTAACCACTTAACCTCCAGAAGGTTTACCCCCATCATGACCAGAACATATTTTGCTATTCACTGCACTACTTTAACTGGCTATTAGGCTGTCATGCAACACTTGCCCAAATAAATTTTGTCATGGGTTCACACCCATGCGATCCGATTCATGTCCGAACTGTCAGTTCGCAGTGTGATATGTGAGCTGAAATTGGGGTGTTCTTAACATTGTATTGACACACCTCCCAGCAGTTGACATATGGCAGTGTGAACTGCCTTGCGAGTCAGGTGCGATGCGGAAACCTGCTGTGGATTCACATGGGACGCGGGAACCCATAATTGTGAAGCAGGACTCAAAGCAAATTTGTCCAGCCCTGGCATTGGACATGGTACTACACAGGCACCATCAGATGGGCGGTCAATCATCCACAGCTCAAAGAACCCTTAACCTTTGGAGGAACCTTAGTGCTCCACAGAACCCCTGGCTGAGTATGACTGGTTTCTAACAAACACAGTGGTTCTTAAATGCCACCAAAATGAAGCTTAATCTGTCTTAAAAAATAAAATAAAAAAAGAGGTAAGTAAATTCATTTGGGCACAGTTCGGCATGATCACGGTCAAGTCAAACTATCACAGGAAACAACGTTGAAAAATCGACTGTTATGTGTGTGTGTTTTGTTTTGTTTGTTATATGGTTATTGCTGGGAATTTATCACCCACTTGAATAGGCAAATGACCGGGTCTCCTTTTAATGTCAATTTCTATACAGCACATACCTCCGCTGATGTTTCTGGGGACATTGATGAAAGACAGACTGGTGTTGTCTAGAAATTGCTTCTCATCCCTGCCAGCCAGCTGTGAGCACAGGAACATGTACATCTAAAGGGATATCCGTGCGCCATTTTTTAATATAGGTAATTATGCAGGGAACCTACGTCTGAACACTATATGAAGTAATAGAAGGAAATTTGAATTAGTGGGATTCTTGAGCATATCGCTACAGCTCTCAAAAGACTTTAAAGGGTGACTGGTTATAATTGCGAATATTAATTTGCAGACTAAAAACATTGGATACCAGCGTCATCTACTGTGCTGGGATGATTGCCATCAGAGTGACATATTTATTATGCCAGTGTGTGTGTTTTTTTTTTTTTTCTTGCATGCACATACACAACCCATATCTTAAGATGTTGTTTTTGTTTCTTTATGACACGTAAGATTGTCAAAGCTGCATCTAAAGTTAAGCTTTTCCCGCAGCATGTATTTTGTTTATCTGTGTGGCGGACAGCTGCTGAGTAGTAGAAGTGGATAATTACTGCCCATATTACAGTGAGATACTTAATAGGCTCCTGAAATCTGCGACTGTTCCTTGCAGGAGAGAGAGGAGCCTTTCTTACATTTTCTATATTGGACCACTGTAGTATAAGAATTTTTCTACTCTGTGACAGCTTTAGTGCAGGATTGAAGACTTTCAATGTGCAATGCTGTACCCAAACAAAATTTACATCCTCCCTCCCCCCCCCCCCCCCCCTTCAAATAGAGCTTTCTTTTGGTGGCATTTTATTATCTCTGCGGGTTTTATTTTTTGCTCTATAAACAAAAGAGCATCCATTTAAAAAAAAAAAACTCAACTCAATATTTTGTACTTTTTGCTATAATAGCCCCAATTTTTTATTTAGTTTTTAAAAAGCAAATTTTTTTCCTCAGTTTAGGCCGATATGTATTCTTCTACATATTTTTTGTAATAAAAAAAATCATGTGTCAGACACAAGGACCATGGGCTTCTGATGCAGCTGCACAGGGTACGACTTACGGTATGTACCGTATTTGCCGGCGTATAAGGCGACTGGGCGTATAAGACGACCCCCTATTTTTCAAGTGAAAACATAGGTTTTGGGCAATACTCGCGGTATAAGACTACCCCCCCTTCTGAGGCAACACCATTTAAAAAAAACATTAGAACCATTAAAAAACACAAAGCAAGAATGCCAACTACTCATCCGCCATGCTGTGTTATGTCATAAAGCAAATCAAACAATAACACAAACAGAGATCTATTGAATGCCACAACTCTGGATAGTAGAATTTTTCACTAACCAAACCTATACCACTTTTGGGTTACATTCTATGGGAATTGTCCACCAAAATGCAATTAATAACCCCCCTGTCATATGTCCCAGATTTGCCTGTCCCTCTTGGGTGCCTGGGACCTCAAAGGCAAACAGCAGGATGTATAGTAGTTAGGAGATCAGTGAATGGATTTACCCAGGGAAGTATGGTGAGCGGTGTATTATTTTAATGAATACAACGCCTGCTTGGATTGGCAGAGGCTGTAGCATCATCAGCCCTCTCTCTCTCTCTCTCTCATTGGCCGAGGTTGTTACTCCAATCCAAGCAGGCTCTGTATTCATTAATGGAATACATCGCTCGTCGGGATTGGCTCAACGGCGTATACTGTTGTCGCTGAAGCCACATACAGTATTAGCAGACATTTGGGGGCTGACATCCATCGGGCAGCATTGTATACCCGGCGTAGAAGACGACCCCCGATTTTTGGGCATTTATTTTAAGTGTAAAAGGTAGTCTTATACGCCAGCAAATACAGTAGGAAGATTTGCTTCATCTCTGTGTCTGTCACTTCACTGGGTATATGATAGGGCTTGCTTTTTGCTTGGAGTTCTGCTTCACGGGGCTCAACATCCGGCTGATGATAGTAGTTTTATATTACATTGCTATTATTTGATGTAGTAGGTAATGAACACAGTCCTAAGATTTCCTGTAGATTCTGGTGGTAATGTTGCTTACGGATGAATACTTTTGCTCGTGTAACACCAGACAGGTGTTCACAGCTCCACAGAAGGTGCAGCACACATGGTATAGAGATTAGAGATTACCCCAGCTGTGAATGTCTTTAAAGGAAATAACCTGCAACACCCAGCTACTCTTTAGGGTCTCATAAAGGTAACTAATTGTTGGTTCTGCACAGAGGAGAAATCCCCGAGATGGATACTGGGAGGTTATGGAAAGGTGGAGAACAATGAAAAAAGAGCCCTGCAACTTGTTAACTTGTCACCTTCACAACTGATCTGGGAAAAGGCATATTTCATCTGTGTTCTTCCATCATATACCTGTAAGCCTATCCTGACTCAAGCCCCTCCATACCTTTTTTTTTTTTTAATTTTAATGAAAGCACACATAACCTAAATGTATTAAGGCAATTCGGTGTAATATGGTGCAAATCAACAAACCGATGACTGCATAGACAAATGGGCAACAAATCACTAACTTGCACTTAAACTACAGCACTGTTAACTTGAACCTTTAACCGGGTGCTTAGGAGTTAATGTTGGTTCGGCTTTTGGTGGGGCCCTTCTTTTGGTGGTGCATTGTCCCTTTTAATAGTGTTTGGTGGATAACGGAGACTAAGTGGGAGCAATCTCTGTTTGGCTAACTGTGTGTGATGGGTGTGTTAGATGTCTTTTACGTGGTCACATTATAAGTACTTTTCTCTTCTCGAGTGTTGGCAGTGGGCGGTTTTTACTGCTGCATAGAATCGTGCCAAAGTTGTGACTTGTCGAGGCTATTTTATGGCACGTTCCACTATGTGGTGATGGTAGCCCAGAGGGGTGTGTCCGTGATGGCCACGGCTCACAGGAAATGTTGGTGAGCATCATTTAACCCAGAAATGGGGCACCAACCAAGGGCGAAAGAGGACACCGAGAGCAATGCTGGAGTGGATAAAGCAGGGTTTCTCATCCAGGGTTCAACAAAAGCTTGGGGTTCTTCCAGAGGTTGCTAGGGGTTCCTTGAGCAATTTCTGCCTCTCAGATAAATTCCCACGACACCCTTGATATTTTTAGGCGTCTGCAAGGGGATAATTCTTCCCAACAACCACAGGTGTAAGGAGCATTCTTCCCACTCAGCATGGTATCGTGAGTTGTAGATCTAGTCATTTTTAGCAGGGGCTCATTGAAACTGGCAATTTTTTTGCAAAGGTTTCTCTGTGTTAAAAAGGTTAAAGGCTAGTCTAGAGGAAGAGTACGGTAGTTATTTTAATAAATTGTTCTCTATCACTTTTATTTTTAATTTTGAATGGGGTAAGTAAAGTCTAAATTATTATTATTTTTTTTGTCTTTAGGGAGAGTTCTCTATGGGGGAGATTTACTAAAACTGGTGCAACTGTGCATAGTGACCAATCTGCTTCTAACTCCAGCTTGTTCAATTAGGCTTTGACAATAAAATTCAGAAACTGATAGGTTACTATGCAGAGTTGCACCAGATTCTGTAAATTTTAGTACACCTCCCCCCCCCCCCCCCCCCCCTTGTGGCTTGTTTTCTGACTGGTTGTTTTGTTTATGTGCTGAAATCTCTCTTTTGCACTATTTATAAAGTATTTCACAAAGTTCCTGTGCATTTCCATTTAATATAAAGCTGTTACAAAACACAACCACAATGAATCAGTCTGTAGATTACTGCATTGTTTCTTCACCAGAAAATAGTTTTTATTTATCTTTCATGTACCAACACGCTTGTGACATTGCAGATATCATTTTTACTTTAAGGGCTTGTTCACACCAGCCTGCATTCTAAAATGCTGGCACACTGGTGTACATTGTGAAGGGGCGGTGTGATGGAAAAAAGAAAAGAAAAAGGATCCTGTCCCTTTAAAGCATTTTATACACTACTTGTGCTGTGTCATTTGGCCCCCTGTAACACCTGCAATACCTGGCTGATTCTGCCCTCCCCTCTGTAAACTGACCATGATTTATCACGGCTGCCGAGTCCTGACACCGTGGTCAGTTTACGTGCTCTGTCATCCGCAGCCCTCCTGTGTCCTCCTTCCCTCCCTACTGTCTGCCCACCCCCTGTCAGTGCCCGCCCCATGTGCTCCTGCTCTCATAACTGTTAATGACAAGTGCTCCTGTCTGTGTGCCTTACCAATACCACTTTTTTAAACTCTTCTGCCCCAGGTTTTAATCCCTTTAAAGGGTTTGTAAAGGTTTGTTTTTTATTTTCTAAATGGGTTCCTTTAAGCTAGTGCATTGTTGGTTCACTTACCCTTTCCTTCGATTTCCCTTCTAAATGTTTTTTTTTTGCTTTGTCTGAATTTCTCACTTCCTGTTCCTCATCAGTAAGCTGTTCTGGCTGACTAAACCCCGCTCCGATGATGGTGTGAAGTTTACTGAGGAGAAGCAGGAAGTGAGAAATTCAGACAAAGAAAAAAAAAATTTAGAAGGGAAATCAAAGGAAAAGGTAAGTGAACCAACAATGCACTAGCTTAAAGGAACCTATTTCGAAAATAAAAAACAAAGCTTTACAACCCCCTTTAATCACCAGGGCGTTTTTTGCATTACGGCACTGCGTCGCCTTAACTGACAATTGCGCGGTTGTGCGAGGCTGTACCCAAACTAATTTTTTTTTACCAACAAATAGTTTTGTTTTGATGCTATTTGATCACCTCCTGTGGTTTTTGGTTTTGTGCTATAAACAGAGTGACAATTTTTGAGGAATTTTTTATTTTTTTGCTATTATACATACCAACTGCCCCACCCTATTAGATTGTAAGCTCTTCTGAGCAGGGCCCTCTTAATCCTCTTGCATTTTATTGTATTAAAACTGCATTGTCTCCCTTTTTATATTGTAAAGTGCTGCGTAAACTGTTGGCGCTATATAAATCATTATTTATTATTATAATAATAATATCCAAAAAATGTATTCGTCAGTTTAGGCTGATCTATGTTCTACATTTTTTTGGTAAAAAAATTAAAATTGCAATAGGCGTTTATTGGTTTGTGCAAAACTTATCACATCCAGTAATGATGGTGATTTGCGATTTTTAGCGGCATTGCGATGGACAAATCTGACCCAAAATGACACTTTTTGGGACCAGTGACATTATTATTACATTGATCAGTGCTATAAAAATGCAGTGATCAATGTAAAAATGACACTGGCAGGGAAGGAGTAGTAGGGGTCGATCAAGGGGTTAAGTGTGTTCTAACTGTAGGGGGTGATGGGCTGGCAGGGACATGACAGAGATCACTGTTCCCAATCACTGGGAGCAGTAGATCTGTCACGTCCTCTGTCAGATTGGGGATTCTGCCTCTGTACTTGTGATCGTGGCTCAATGGCGAACAAAGAGTCCACCCAACCCGCAGCCACGCATCCTCAGCCCCCTCCCCCCGCCGCTGTACAGCTACGGGTTTTGTGCAGGAGAGCTGACCTGCCGACGTATAATTGGCGGCCTGTCAGCAAGTGGTTAAGGCCGAGTAAAAGTACTGATACGTTTTTTTCATTTGATACAGATTTACTGAAACTTTTTTTATTTTTTAATGTCATGTGACAGTGGCACTAATATGCATCAGTCTCAGTAGTGGTGGTGTGTTTTTTTTTTTTAATTTTTTTTTTACAATTTTTAACTTTTAAATATTTTTTTTTTTAATCAGCTCTGTTGGGGGGCTTTGAGACATCGGGGGTCTAAATAGACCCCCCAATATCTCCCCGTTGGGAAAGGCACAGAAGATAGATTCCACAGTCCCTTTTTCTGCAGAGAGCCTCTCCATTCATAAACTGAAGCATCATAAACCTTTACGATGCTCAGTTCTGAATGGACAGTCAGCGATCACTGACTCTACATTCAGAAAAGGAAGAAGCCGGTATATGACATATTTACCGGCTCCTTCCTCCACTCTCCATCCTGACTGATCCGGGGGGGGGGGGGGGCGCGGAGGAGGACGTCACGGATTGGGACGCGGAGGGGACTTGGAGAAGGACACGGGACAGTCTGTGTGGCTGTGGGGGCAGTTACAAGCGTCGATCTCCCTGACGGCTGCAGGAGGGAGGAGGAGGAGAAGCGGCTGTCCGAAAAGCTATACAAGGAGATCGGTGCTTCTGCCGCCACAACAATCAGGTCTGGGGCTGCCCAGGTATCAAATCAAGCATCGGAGCATTTGCATGAGTACAAGTACTCATTCAAATGCTTGGTCTCTGTACTGGTATCGGTGCAAACCTAAAACAAAATGCCTCCTTTTACCGGACTTCACAGTGGTTCCCCGTGATCACGTGACCGGCCTCCTCCCTCCCTTCTCTCTCTCTCCTCCCTCTCCTCCATGCCTTTCTTCCCTCTCCTTCCTTCTCCTGTATTTCAACAGCTGTTTGCCTGAAGTTCATATTTAATGAAAATGCATTACAACTATATCTGGGTAATTGTGTTTTATAGATATGTGGGTCAGACATGATGGCTGTAATTTAATGTCTTCTAATAGATGTTAATTAATAGTATATTTTTAGACACTGAATTGTCAGTTATCTGTCGGTCTGTTTTAATTCAATGGGGATTATTTCTGACATGTTTTATAAGTATTTAGTTTGATCTAAATTGTGTACCGAATGAATTCGAGTTTCTGGACTGCAGTTAGAAAGCTTGGGATAGGAGACCCAGCAAAAACCTAATTGAATAAACACCATCATAGGGTGCATGTTGAGTTCTTGATGCTCTTGTGGTTGAGCAGCAATTGCAGCGTGTCCTGCCACGTCATAGAGAGGGTTACCCCCTGGTTGTGGTTTTACTAAAGTTATTTAGAATACAGGTCAGGAAGTTCTAGGAGGGAACCGTATGACTGATCACCCTAGGGCCTAGTACAATCTTTTCTTGGTATAAATGCAAATGTGTCTGTGCAACAAATTACCAGAAAGTCACTTATAGCTAGCATGCACCCTCTGTAGCCTAGCTATAAGGGTGGAGCAGAAGAACGAGTGGTGGCTCTCTTACTCTTCACCAGGCTGTTCCCAAACTCTATATTTGTGGATGGGTTTTAAAATATGCTGCGTCATTTCTATTGCACAATGTGAGTGTTTTGAAGTCTTTAATAAAACAGACCGTGGACCTCCTGAATTACTACTTGGAGATCGGCTGAAATGCTGGGTAAATGCATGCATGGGAGTAGGAGTAGCTGAGCTCCTGATGAGAACAGCTTAAATGGCTTCAGTGTTTTTGCAGTGACCCCTGAGAAGTTTTGCGTTTAGGGACTTTGCTTGATAGCCAAGTGCGTTGTTCGCTTTCAAGGCAAAGATCGACCAAAAATGATATTTTAGTATTGGTCAGGGGTGGCTTAAAATTCCTGGTTTCCTACACCTCATTGAGACTCTGCTTTTTTATTTAAGTTTCCAATTCCAGCCTATTAGTTATCCATTTATTCATTTTTTTTAAAGAGAAAAAAATCAGCGGGATCCTGGCAGCTCTTTCTTGTCTTGGTGGTAGATATTTTTGCAGGAATTTCTCATCGTTGGAGTCTGCATGGTATGACTCCAGATCAATGAACCCCACTGATGTCCCACCACAGGTTGTGCATGGACCCTATTGATGTCCCACCACAGGTTGTGCATGGACCCCACTGATGTCCCACCACAGGTTGTGCATGGACCCCACTGATGTCCCACCACAGGTTGTGCATGGACCCCACTGATGTCCCACCACAGGTTGTGCATGGACCCCACTGATGTCCCACCACAGGTTGTGCATGGACCCCACTGATGTCCCACCACAGGTTGTGCATGGACCCCACTGATGTCCCACCACAGGTTGTGCATGGACCCCACTGATGTCCCACCACAGGTTGTGCATGGACCCCACTGATGTCCCACCACAGGTTGTGCATGGACTCTGCATTATGTTTTTGTTTTCCAGGATGTTTCATATCCTGCATTATGGTAAGGCTGGCCATACATGTTCAAATTTCTTTTTCAATTTTCCTTTTAGGTTTACCTTTTAAACCATGTAGTGCAAGGGCCTGCCTATTTGGATACATTTGAAAGTTGTTTCATTTTGAACTCGTAGTATGTTTTTTGGTAAATATAAAGAAAGATTAAACATGTATGGCTAGCCTGTCACATATTGTAATACACCAATGCGCCCCCTTGGACTGTCAAGCAACTGACATGTTGGTACATCAGTGCTCCTTAGTGTGAATTGTTTCTACAAACATTGCTTGGTGACTGGCAGAGCAGGTTCTTGGCTGGCCTGTCTCTACAGGCCTTTCTGTGGAGTTTCAACAAATAATGGCTTAATGGTCACTGATTATATCAAATGACAAGTGTAAATTGATCAACGTGAAAGTAAAGCTTCCACAATAAAAGGTATTACGATAGGTAAGACATTAGTTGCTACATTGCCCAGTGTCGTTGTTGGATATTGGACTTGCAGATTTATGCTGGAATACAGTAACCAGCAGTGGAGATTTCTTGATCCACACTGATAGCATGGATGGGGGAATTGCTTGATTTTTCTCTTGTTCAGCCCATGGACTGAACAAGAGCGAATCTCGCTGTGTATAGCGGCCCTAAGGAAGGTGTGTGTGTGTGTGTGTGTGTGTGTGTGTGTGTGGGTGTGTGTGTGTGTGTGTGTGTTTTTTATTTTTTATTTTTTTTGTATAGAGGAATTGATTTTCAATCAATCTTTATCTTTGCTATTTTAAGCACTACTGGCTAATACTTGCCCGTATAATGCCTGACCCAACATTTACTAATCTTGATTTCCTTCCTTCAGGTATGGTTATTATTGCGATTTTTTTTTTTTTTTTTTTTTTTTTTTTTTTTTTTTTTTTTTTTTTCACGAGTGTTTTTTTGCTTTTGTGTGCCCTGCTCATGCAGTGTTCAATTTGTATGGCACTCTCAAAGGGAGGTATAGTCATTTTCTGAGAACCAAAGACCTAGAAACTCGGCTGCAAAACCAATATCTGTAAAAGCTTGGGTAGGTAGTACATATGTCTTCTGAACTACCCGCTCAGAATTATAAACCAGCAACAGGATTACTAGTGGTATTTGATGGTGAAGGATGGTGGGGGGTGGTTAAGTCTAACCTTGGTATCCACAGCAGGGACTTTATATGGATGGAAAGATTTGTCCAAGAACGCCTCTTTCTTCTTATAATAAACTAATGATACAGAGAGACCAGAATTTCTATTTAAGGTTAAAAAAAAAGGAATATTGATTCATTTACTGCTGCTAAGTGTTTCATCTAATTGTAGAGAGAGATGTTAACATAACTAGTGTACATGTAATGGTTTACTATTGGGAAAGATAAATGTCTGTAATCCCGCTTGCTCATTTTAAACATGAATCATTGCCTCATTTTAATCCTTAGTATTTTTCTCGCACTGCCAGGCTATTAACCAGCTTTGATGCTACATTAGTCACTAATTAGAGGCTTCAAATTTACAGCATAAATCTGCACATTTCATATACAGTACAAGACCAGTTGGACAGCTTGGACTCAGCATGCTAAAACCCTCTACTGCAGCAAACATAAATTAAATGGGTAGAAGTTCCCCTGTCCCTCAATCCCACCTCATCCTCTTTGGTCCCCAGGCCATGATTTAAGAATTGGTCCACATTGACAGTCACCCTTTGTGGCTTATTAGACTTGATATATTGACCTACTGGAAGTAACGCAGATCCCAAAGGTGACAATGGATTTGGCCAACAGATTTCACATGTTCAATTTATGTAATCTTTATTCTAATGAGAGTTGTGAAAACTTGTAGCGAGCATATATGCATTCTGGCTTGGAGAAGGGACAGGTAGCTATCTGCTGATGACTTTTACCTGGGGTCAAAAATAGTGGATGGCTGGCAAAAACTCACCCCAGCCTTCTTGCCCTGGGCTAGGGCAGGTGTTGACAGGGAAGATGTACAGGCATTCAAGTGTTTCCAGCTTCAACTATAAATGGATGGGTTAAGGAATAATTTCTAAAGTCTCCTTTAGGTACAATAAAAAAAAAAAAAACTTTGGAGAGAAATATAAGAATTACCATTGCTAACCCCATTCTAAGATTGCTAGCTACATGACTGTTCCTACCTTCATTACACTGAGTTACAGACTTGAAGACGTGAAGGTTAGAAAGTCTGGTTGAGGTATAATGTCCCGATCTGGTTGGTGTCTACATTCAGAATCCTTTTGATCAGCAGGATAGCCAAGTAACTAGTCTGTTCAGAGCTTTCTGTTTCCTTGCTTCTCAATATAGGGGAAATGGTCCATCAAAGAAATGTGAATAGCTTTTAGTTTGAGCTAGTGCAAGGTGATCAAGGGTAATACTGGTGTTCAGCCAAACTGGAAAGAATGGGTGGAAGAAGCCTGCAATAGGCAAAGTGAGATTGTGCTTCAGGGCACAGTTCTACCCTTTTTTTTATGTGTCTACTGAGAAAAAAAAACAGTTCTACACATTTATTTGCTAGTTCCAGCCTTGAGGACATCCCATATATTTACTGCCAAAGCAGTTTTACTAGAAGTTGACCAATAAATAGACCCAACTATATGTGGATGGTCATTGGGACTTATGCCGCCTACACACGATCGGAATTCTCATCGGAAAAAGATGTGATGGTTTTCCCGTCGGGATTCCGATGGAATTCTGCTCAAACTGTCTTGCCTACACACGGTCACACCAAATTCCGACCACCAAGAACGTGGTGACGTACAACACGTACGCCGGGACTAGAAAAAGGAAGTTCAATAGCCAGTAGCCAATGGCTTCCATCTCGTAGTTGAATCTGAGCATGCGTGAGTTTTTGTGCGTCGGAATTGCATACACACGATTGGAATTTCCCATAGAAAGTTTTTCCATTGGGAAAATTGAGAACATGCTATCAAATATTTACTTGCGGGAATTCGGCCAGCTAAATTCTGATGGAGCATACACAGGGTCACATTTTCCGATGAAAAGCTCTCATCGATCTTTTACTGCCTGAAATTCTGATCGTGTTTACGTGGCATTAGATTTTATTTTAGAGTAGACAAATGCCAGAATGAAAACCTTGAGGTCCCCTTCACAACACATTCTACAAAAGCACAACAGAATGCATATTATCACACCGCAAGGTATAGCATAAGTGTAAATCAGGCCTCTAAATTGAACTACAGTATAGACAACTTTTATTTGATCATCTTCTTCTTTTTTATATATGTATATGCCCTTTTACTTTCTGTGCCCCTGTCGATAGATCTCCCCCAATGTTGTGGTCCTTTCAAAAGTAATTGAAAAGAAAACTCTCCAAAGGGGACGCCTCCATTAAAAAAAAAAAAAACATTTCCCCACATTTAATAATTGTAAGTAAAAATTCTGTTTTAAATACAGTACTTATTAGCGGAGATTGTGTTGTGCTTGATATCGAACGTGGCTTTTGCGATCTCTTTAAATTTGATTATAGTGACAATTTAGGGCTTTCCTAGAATAAAAGTGAAATATGGACAGTATTGAGGTTTGCCATTTCCCAGTAAATACAGCTGCAGACCCTGTGTCAGGCTTCCTGCATTGCAGCATCCCAGAACTAACTGCAGTGCAGACTCCAAAGCATCTGTACTGCAATGCAAACTCTGCAGGGAAATGCACTGAACTGCGTAACTAAAGGATTTGTCAATCCAGGTCCTTTTTAATTACCTCTCAAAACAACATAAACTGCGTGACTTAGGTTTAAACAGCCACAGCAGCTTTTTTTTTTTTTCTTTCTTTTTTAATGGTCAAAAATAAAAGCTCAAAAGTATATTTGACAATGCAATCAGGGTCTTTGGGTATCCTTAAAGGCACAGTTTCAAATGGCCCACATCCTCAGTGACACCCCATCAGCTTGAAGGCATTGCTAAACTATTACAATTCCAATAATTTACATAGCTTTTTTTTCATTATTGTACATTTACGCTAGTCCCTGCCCTCAAAGACTTCGCAGTCTAAGCTCCCTACTTCACATGCACATACTAGGGCATTTTTTTTTTTTTTTTTTTTTTTTTTTTACAGAAGTCATTAATTCTACTCGTATATCTTTGTGGTGTGGAAGGCCACCATAGTACTTGTAGGAAACCCATGCAAGCATAGGGAGAACATGTAAACGCCTTGCTCACATTTTCTTTTTTTCCCCTGAGGACCTAGCAAGCTGAAGAAGCACCATCTTCCATATAAGCCCCCAGTTTGAAACTGTTAACTGACCCCCAAAGACCCGTGAAGCTGCTCTTGACTTAAATCTTGGCAGGTGAGTGGGGTAGAAACCTTTGTGGTTTTACTCTACTTTTCCATGTCCAGTCCATGAAGATCTACACCCCTCCGCATTAAACTGACATTCTAATTCTTCTCTGACCTGTTCCTTGCTGTAGTCATGCAGATCCCCATAATCTTTTTTGTTCTTCTAAGGGTCTTACTCTTTCGAGTATCGGAGTAGTTAAGCTGGCCATATATGGAGCAAATTTCAGGTGGTTCCTGATTAAACACCTGAAATTTGCTTTGTGGTTGACCTTGTTGGCACCTTTCTACCCAACATACTTCCATTGAAAAATGGAAGTAGCTGGGTAGAAAACTCACTCCCAACGGCACCAGCTTCTAATCAGATGTAGGCACTGCTTGGGCATTTTGAAAGCTGGTGGTGCAGTCTGTCAGAATACAATAGCTGCAGCAGGATATTTGCCAATCAATGTTGATTAGGTGGATGGAGAAATCTGTTAGATTTTTTTTTTTTTTTTTATTATTATTCAGGCTGTAGGCCAACACGCATGCCTTCATATCAGCGTGTGAAGGACAGTTAACTTCCGCAAGGAACAGCAGTGTATTTGTGGAAAGCAAGTAATTTGATAAAAGCAGACCTTGCGGATGATTTTTGTAGAGGTTTTATTTTTAGCAGCTTGACTAACTTGGTTTTCGTTCTGTTCAGCCTAAAAATGCGGGTTCAATCAGAACCTCATAAAAAGTGTCCAGTTACAGACTAATATGGATGTATAAATGTATGCTAAATTCCTTATGTTCAGTTCATAGAACTCTTGTCTTGTGACAAACTAAATCCATGGCAATGTCGGTAATTGCAAAAACTGCCCTTAACCTTTTAGGGCCAAATTAAAGCTTTGAATTTCTTTGCACTCAAGCTGCATAACAAGTAAAGAATAGAGCATTTATTTTATTTAAAGGGCATTTCCACCTTACCCACTCCTTCAGTCCCTGCTACACTTTTCTGCTGTGCCAAAAATCTCTGCTGGTTTGGTATAAAGGTGAAATTGCCCTTTAAACGTCTATGCTTGCAAGTTGAAAAATCTCTTTCCTTATTTTGGCAGCGCACTGAAGAGCCGGACCACTGCTCTAACACAGAGCTCAGGTGTCCGTTCTTCAGCAGTCTGACACTCATGCTCCCTGAGCAGTGTTGATGATTGGAGTACTGTGCAAGGGGCGTTTTGGACTGATAAAGACCGGGAGCGCTGTGCCCTTTGTGAGAGCAGTAGTCTGACTCTCCAGTGTGCTGCTGACACCCAACAGCTGACTGCATAGCAATTAAAAAGGCTTTGATTGGGCATTTAAGTTGCACTTTGGGCAAACATAGAAAGAGGAAATACATTAAGAGCTGTTTTTACCTGCCACAGGATCTGTATTTTTGTTCACCCAGTTGTAAGATTATAGTTCTGCCGCACAACCCTGTCTGGAAGGGGTGCTAATCATTCTTTGCTGCATTTTCACTTCTACATACAGGACTAGGGTAGCTGAGAGCTAACCATCCACTTACCACATCCCTTTATCCTTGAAACCTTTATATCCCCTTTTACTTGTAATCAAAAAAACACTTGACAACTAAGGTGGGGTATAATTGCCAAAACAACCTTTTATTAACAACTTTAATTAAATAAGCAACATAATATTTAACTACTCAAAACCAGATATAATTATTTTGAGATCCTTGAGGGTACCATTATACCCATACCAATATTGTGTCAGAGGCACCATCGTTGCCACCCCAGCCACGACCTATTGACCCAGGGCCTAAAACCCAGCGGACCTCATCCACCCGGGGTTCCGCTACCTGGTCACTCCGCAGTGAACCATTCCCACTCGAGGATACCATACCTGAGATGGTTCCCCACCGTTTTACACGAATTCTACCGCCTCCAAGGACCCCAAAAAATGCCAACATGAAACACAATCACCATAACACATGAAACTTATAAATAGGGGTGGGCAGGAGGGATGTTCTTCCACTCCTCAATTCACTGACTTTTTAGGCTCCACCCCTGCAGTTAATATGCTTAAGCTCCCCCATCTCCCTTCCTCCACAACCAACGGGGTAACATCTTGGCTTCCATCCACCTTTGTTAACCCACTCATTCCTGTATACCCTTATCACCCTGCCATGTCTTTCCTTTGCTGACTACGTTCCTGCTCAGCTACGGTTCTTTCTGGTTATACACTCTATCTCCTTCGATTAGCATTCCTCTGAGTTCTGCTGTACAGTAGACTTCAATAGGCTATTACCGGGTCAATTTACACTTCTTATATTAAAAATACATTTAATTATTACTGATGTAATTTTTATTGCATTTGTGCCTTTTTTTTATCTCTGCTTGGGATTCAAGTGCGTTGCAACTAAAATCGCCAAGCTAGCTTTTTGTACCACCTATAGCAGAGGTTCACGTGGCAGCTGCCCTGGTAAATGCATATAAAAGGCAATCTTTTCTGGTGCTGGATAAAACGTAGGAGACAGGTAGTCGGTGTGACTTAAAAAAAAAATAAAAAAAACAAAAAATGGCACCTAATTGCAGCACTGACATGGGCAGTTATTGCTCAAGTTTAGTACAGTATTGCAGACAAAAAAGGATCAATGTGCTGTTGAATAAATGCTTTTAACAGCCTGGCTAGGAAAACAAAGTTGGTGACCCTTTCTTTACTGCAGGGCTTTTTTTGCTTAGAGAAAAGGTGCAGGAACTCGTCTTCCCCACCCAATAGTCCACCCTCAGCCACGCATTACTCGGCACCCCTGCTCACAACTCGCTTTTGAACCCCCAGTCCAGTGAGTTTTTAGGGGTCTCCTAAAGGTGGACATGTTGGGGGCTGATTGGACATACCGGGGCAGAGAGTTCCGGAGGATGGGAGAGGCTCTGGAGAAGTCCTGAAGACGGGCATGAGAGGAGGTAATAAGGGCACTAGAAAGAAGGAGGTCCTGGGAGGAGCGGAGGGGACGATTTGGGCGATATCTGCAGATGAGGCTGGTGATATAGCTGGGGGCAATGTTGTGGATGGCCTTGCATGTTGTGGTTAGCATTTTGAATTTTATACAGTGGGGTAGGGGAAGCCATTGAAGGGATTGGCAGAGGGGAGCAGCAGTCACAGATCAGTTAGTGAGGTGTTTTAGTCTAGCAGCATTCATAATAGTGTAAGGATTGGTAACCTGATCCCCAACCAGGTTACCAGAAATGGGGGCAGTTTGGACTATTGCGGTACAATAAGAACAATATAATGAATAATATAACAAGGTAATAATAATGAAAGATACAGATGATTTTATTGATGCCAGAAAACAAATCATCATTTACATATTAAAATATTAAAAACATAAGCGCAGTACATATGTATATCATCAGTGAGTAGTCACAATACAACTGTTGATCACAGATATCAGTTTCCTCGACTAGTTTCGCAGACTTATACTGCTTCATCGGGAGGTTATCTGTGATTAGATCAAAAAAGCGAAAAAATAATCAAAAAAGGGGAACAAAAAGTATAATAATAATAATGAAATTTTATGCAGCATCCCAATTAAGAAAATTGGTTCAAAAAGGTAAAAACGGGGAAAGAGCGACACAGCTTACCCATGCTCCAAACAGGCGTCAAGCTCACAGTGCTACCACCTGATAACTAGTCCCCTGCGGCAACTCGGGGAAGCTATATAGTGTGATGATTAGGGTCTAGGTAATGGAATAAAATAAATAAATAAATAAAATAAATCAGTGTACTGTCAGCTTATCGGGATAAGTCAAGTGAAGTGAGTGGATAATTGGATGGTAGTGCGAATAGTTGTGAAACCATATAAGTGAAACAAATGGAGGAAGGAGCAATTGCCCGTGTATTGGAATATGTGAAAAAAAGAAACCCAACAAGTCAAAAAGTGGTGGTAAAACGGTGTGAATTAGTGAAATTAGTGAAGGTTGGGAAAGCGACGTGTGGGAAAAAGGGAAAAAGAAAAAGTGAAGTGAAGAGGGGAAGGGAAGGGAGGGGAGGGGAGATGGGGACAGTGAGGACGTGGGTAAAGAAAAAAATGAACGTGCATAGAAGAAAATAAGTAAAGCAAGTGTGGATAAGTATGAAATAAAGTGAATAAAGAGAAGCAGGGTATACCTGAGATTGTTGTTAATAAAGGTAGAAGGATCCCGGGAGGGGCATACCCAATAGGGGGAAATGATGTAAATGATGATTTGTTTTCTGGCATCAATAAAATCATCTGTATCTTTCATTATTATTACCTTGTTATATTATTCATTATATTGTTCTTATTGTACCGCAATAGTCCAAACTGCCCCCATTTCTGGTAACCTGGTTGGGGATCAGGTTACCAATCCTTACATTATTTGATTTCTGGATGATGGTACAAATTCTATACTTTTATTTTTTTATTTTTCTATTATTTGAGGTCATATTTAATGTTTAGCATTCATAATAGACTGAAGGGAGGATAGCCTGGATAAGGGTAGGCCATTAAGAAGAGAGTTGCAGGAGTCAAGATGGGAAATAAACAAATGCTCCCCCCGATCTCACAAGTCCCCCCCCCCCCCGCCTTTACAAATGCCCCTCTAGCTCTCTCACCTTTTGCAAGTACATAATAAAGACAGCACCGTTCTAGTTGGTATTCCCAGGTTCATGTTTTTTTTTTTTTTTTTTTTTTTTTTTCAGTACTGTGCCACTGACAGAGCTCCGACTATCAGAGCTGTACACAGAGCTGCGGAGGCGTTTCACAATTTATTGTCTGAATTCCCGTAAATAAAAACAATACGGGCAGTTGCAGCACCAGGACCTGGGGAACCCACTTGGGGCCTCCTTAAGCCCAACCCTCAACCTCACTACTGGCCCCTCCCCAGACCCCGCCCTGAAACAATAATCGCATGTAACAATCCTACAGGCTGGTTGTGCCCAAGTCGATCTATCACTTGGGTACAATCAGCCTGCCCATAGATGGTTAGAAGCAGTGACTGTCTAAGATTTAAACCTTCTATGGCTGTCTTAACTGACTGACACTGACATCAATAGTGACACTAATACAGTGATCCGCTAAAATAATGTACCGTCTACACTATATTAGTGGCACTGGCTGGGTTAACATTAAAGGGCAATGAAGAAGTTAACTGTGTGCCTAACAGGTGTAATGTGTGCTGCTTTTATTAACAGATCTGGCTGTTTTTTCTCCCTGATTGCTGATCTGTGTACGGAGCCCTGTGTTTGTAAACAAAGGGACTTTATGCTGTGATTGGCTACAGCTGATCAGCATGTCTTGGCCATAAATCATTGGCCAAGACCTGCTGACAAAATACCGCTGTAGCCAGTGACAATGGGTTAGCAGCAAGCTCATGCATGTGTGTCCCTAACCGGAACAGGCTGGATGACATGCATGTATGTGATTCATTCTGCCCATGCCACCCTGCCACCGTAAATGTACTGAGGGCGGGCGGGCGGCAAGTGGTTAAAGGTTGGGGGTGGGTTCACACGATAGGTCTGATCAGGTCTGCCTGTCCATCTTTCAGGCAGACCTGATCTGACCCTCCATTCGCTACTATAGTGAATAGAGAGTCACTACTATGTGTCCATTTAAACCTGCCTACCACCATTCCGATCTGCTAAACGGAAAGGGATCGGTTTCCCTCCTTCTAGCGAATCGGATTGGAGGGCAGTTGGGTGTAAACAGAGAGCTGGTTTGTTTACACCAGCCATCCTTAGAGCAGAGTGGGCGGTGTCCTAGGCTGATGACCTGTCATCTGCCCAATTGCTCGGCGGAGGATCAGCGGACAGATCCCCCGCTCAACAAGGAGATCCCGTCCTAAGAAGCCTTGATAACAAACGGCAACACAGGCATTTTAAGCTCATCTGCATTATTTATTTTGTTTTTTCTGCTCACACCTGTTGGGTGCCTTCAGCCTATTTTTGTGACTTTGCGTCTCTTATGCCGCGTACACACGGTTGGATGTTTCAACGGAAAATGTTTGATGTGAGCTTGTTGTCGGAAAGTCTGACCGCGTGTATGCTCCATCGAACATTTGCTGTCGGAATTTCCTCTCACAAATGTTTGAGAGCAGGTTCTCAAATTTTTAGCCAACTTCACTTTGTTGTCGGAAAGTCTGATCGTGTGTACACAAGTCTGTCGCACAAAAGTTCATGCATGCTCGTAATCAAGCAGAAGGCGCACTGGCTATTGGACTTCCTTTTTCTCAGCTCGTTGTACATCTTGTATGTCGCCGCGTTCTCACATTCAGAGTTTTGGGTCAACATTTGTGTGACGATGTGTATGCAAGATCAGTTTGAGCCGACATCCTTCAGAAAAAAAATCCACGGTTTTGTTGTCAGAAAATCCGATCGTGTGTACGGGGCATAAGGATGGCAGTTTCTTTGTTGCACCTTCTCTTCCTCTACTACAGTATATCTACAAAAATAGGATTTTGATCCTCATCTACCTATCACCCAGCATACTTTTTTTTTTTTTTTTTTTTTTTTTTTTGATTGACAAATGTATTATTTTTGCTTCATTTATGGTATATGTTTTCCCGGGCGCCAGTTTCCACATTTGTATACAAAACATACCAGCATTTCCTCAGTATGTTTTGCATTTCCCACCAACACATAAGGGGGTGGACGGGAAGATCGGGAGCTAAAAAAAACAAAAAAACTGCCTGATTGCTGTTTCGGTGCACTTCTTCCACCACCCACCCTTCCTCCAATGGCGTAAGCGGATCATGTTTTCATCCTTTTCTCCCACACAAACCTGTCACACAGATGAAACCACAATGTTCTGTCTGCCCAAACAATGCCACTTAATCACTGCTATTGGACCTGGTGCTGAGCGCAAATCTTCCCTTCAGAAAGATGCAAAGATTGGGTAATCCTCCCACTCGATGCCTCTCTATCTGCAGCTGTGCCTTCTGCTGGGAGAGGACGCGGACTGCGAAAAGCCTCAGAAGTGGGCTGCATCGCCATTAGCGTCAGTCCTGTTTGACAGATAAATTAGCTAGCCCCAGGCCAGTGGGCAAAATGAGGTGATGAACTTTGACAGGATAAACAGGTGCCTCGCTCTCTTCCCTTGGCTCATTACCATAGGTAATTACGATAAATTATAGCATTTATGGATGCTATTTTCTATCCGGTGTCTCTTTACTGCTTTTTTTTCACAGGGTTTTTGGAGGTAAAATAATAGACGTTTTTGTCGCCTGACATTAAATCCATCACACGTTGGCACATGAGCGAGACTACGGGCCAAGATTTAATCGTTAAAATTTTGCAGTTGCATCCTGAATTGATAAACGGCGGTCTACCTGTCTCAAGGTGGGCTTTGACAGGACTGTTATTTAATGAATTAATAGGTGTTACGAATAGGCTGGCAAACGTGTTTTTTTTTTTTTTTTTTTTTCTACTTGTTTTTTATTCCTGTATTGTCAGTGTATTCCACTTTAGATATTGCACAAATTAATTCCCAGCCGTCTCTGCCCTTTCAGAGCTTATACTGTAATATCACTGTAACAGAACTCCTATTCGGCACTAAGGAATCTGTCAGGATAGCAATACAGGAACTGCAGCTATAGGCTTGTTTGAAGGTAGAGGCTTCATCTTGAACTCCACACATTGACATCCTTGTTTCCTCAATAATAAGAATAAAGTACAAATAAAGGCAAAAACTTCTTTGGATAGAGTGGAGATTACAAACCCTGTCATTGCTGTTTGTGTTGGGGGGGATTCACCCTCTCTATTTGTCCCATTTTATCATTAAAAGTAAAATGTCTCCAGAAAAGGGGAAAATCTTCCAATGGGGACACTATTTTGGAGGGTCCCCAAGGGATTCCCTTAATTTGCAGGGATTTCCTCTTACTTTGTTTTGCCTATGGGACAGGAAGTGAAAGGAAATCTCTCCAATGGGTCACAGGTGGCAAAAAATAAATTGACAGGGGTTATGACCCTCCCTTACTCTATCCAAAAAGGAAAAAAAAAAGTTTGCCTATAATTCCATTTTAAACGTCTCATATGCATAATGTGAGCTGCTGACCTGCTATGAATCCACTACGTTCTTGGTCCAGAAGCCTGTCCCACTGCTTCTTCAAGTGGTTCTAAATGCTGAAGTTTTTTTTGACCTTTTATACACTCTATGAATGAAGGTAAAAAAAAAACTGTGTGCAGCGTCCCCCCCCCCCCCCAATCCTTACCTTTTGCCCTTTTCAATCTAATGATATTCACCATAGCATCAACTGTTCCAGGAAACGCTTATTGGCTGAGCCCATTTGCTCCCACTGCTGTCAATCACAGCCAGTGAGCCAATCAGGAGAGAATGGAGGGGGGGGGGGGGGGTGCGGCAAACTGCAACTGTGTCTTTTCGACTCATGGAGTAGTGGCTCGGGAGCTGCTAGGGCAAGCTGCTTTCTCTGGGGGGCAGTGCTCAAGGGGGAGGAGCACTGGTGGGGGACCCGAAAAGAAGAGGATCAGAGCTTTAATGCTACTTTAAGCTATTGATGAGCATCCTGATTGGCCAATAGGGTGGCTTAGGGTCAAACATGGTTCATCCTGTTTGCCCAACCTTGTGACCGGACCGCCTGACTGCCCAGTAGAGATGGTGGGATGTGGCGGGGAACAACGTTGTTTGCAAACTGGTGCATTCTAGGATTTGGGACACCTTTTGGACAAAAATTCTGAGATGCATCTGCTATATAGAGTCTGTGGCAATTTAACTATTTTAATAGTAACTAGGAGCATACCTTAAAGGTAAGGGCATATACCATAATTGAACTTTTGAAAGTGCAAGTTTCCTGGCTGTTCTGCTTCAAAAGCTTAAATGCAAAGGCATTGACCTGCAACCAAGTATACAGATGACTGGTTCACCTTCATGTGGTTTTAACAAACTATTTACATGCCTAGCTTTAATTTTCTGGTGCTTTCTTACACCTGGGGAGCCACACGTGCATCTTTTCAACACCGGATGAAAGTTAAATAAAACTTTGAGTGAAAATTAAATTGTATATAGTTGCCTTTTCCCCAGCTTTCTCTCATGGTGCCTAGATGAGAATGACCTCCTCCTGGGCAGATATAGGAGAGGGTTGGTGAGCTCAAATTCTGCAAGAAGAACCTGCTGAGCATCTTCTCACAAATGCTTTGGAATCAGTGGGAGAAGTAATATCTTAGGTTTGGTTGTTATTCGAAGTAAAAAAAAAAATACATATTGTTTGTGGTCAGTACCAGGCGCAATAGCGTGCCATCATTGATACTTGTGGGAGGAATGGTGGCTCATTGTTGGTGTTAGTAGGAAGATAAGTGCCCCGGCGTTGATGCCAGTGGTAGCATTAGTGCCCCGGCGTTGGTGCCAGTGGGAGCATTAGTGCCCCGGCGTTGGTGCCAGTGGGAGGTATTGATGCCGCCTTGTTGGTGCCAGTGAGAGGAATAATGCCTAAAGGATCATATTTGGCACATGGGTTGCAGATTGGAGACCACTGTACTAGGACATCACTAAGGCACAGTTATCTTTTTAGAAGAATTAATGTTTTATGCAGTGGTGGCTGGTGCTCAACATTTTTGGGGAGGTTGCAAACAAACTGAAAAATTCTGAAAAAAACATCAATTGCAGCCTCACCGTGCCCCATAAAATGCAGCCTCACCGTGCCCCATAAAATGCAGCCTCGCCGTGCCCCATAAAATGCAGCCTCGCCGTGCCCCATAAAATGCAGCCTCGCCGTGCCCCATAAAATGCAGCCTCGCCGTGCCCCATAAAATGCAGCCTCGCTGTGCCCATCATATGCAGCCTGCAATGCATGAATCTATCCATTCTACACAGAGGCAGGTAGCTGGAGAGGCGGGGGTGGCACCAGTGCGACCTTATGGATGCACCCCCACTGGTTTTATGTAACTTTGTAATTTGTCTAGGATCCCCAATTGGTCTTCAGATGCATCTTTAAAGCATCCATAACTGGTATCCTCATCTTGCAGTTATGACTTTGACATGAAAGCATGTTTTGTGTTATGGTGGTGTTGGAGCCTCTGCATCGTGCCTTTCTTGCTTTGCGTTTGGTTTTGTGTCTATTTCTGTGTACAGTATATCATTATAATACCTCAGGGGAAATTGTGTAGCTTTTCTGTGACAACTTGTTTTGCTTTTTAAGCTGTTAAAAAGAATCCAAAACTCTCTGGGCTGGGAGTTGGCGGCCTGCCTCTTGGCAAAGTTGCAAAACCCAGAAGATTGCCGCTCTGCTTCTTTCTAAATTGGTGTCGAGTGGAGCATAAAAAAAAAAAATGTTGAAGAGGAAACCTCTGGGTGTTATAACTGCCGATCATCGTATGGGTGACACTTGTATCCAGTAGGACAGTTTCCTGTTCTTTCTTTTGTGCCAAGGAAAACCATACTATTGTTTCATTTTACAACATGTTTGGTGTATCTATTACATCTTCTACAGGTCTTCTGCAAGAAGATAAATGCCAATATGCGGAATGCAGTAACCCATAGTAACCAATCAGAATTCGTCTTTTATTTTTTGGGATTTAAAGCCCATCTGTGACAACTTAAAGCGTAACGCCACTTTTGTTGAGAGAGAAAAAAAAAACATCCCCCTCTGTGTGATCAATGTACATTGCAACGATTATAGCAAACTTTTTGTTGCAGATTCCTACCCTTTTGTTCTGAAGAAACCCCTGTGTGTGTGTCTGTGCCTCTGTACTGAGTGGGTCTAATGGGAGTGGTTTCATAATTATCCGTCAGCTGTGGCAGCTGCACAGCACCAATGAGGAAAGCTGTGGGCCTGCATCCCTTTAGACTCCTATTGAAAAAAATCTCACAAAAAATGCCATTTTTGTTGGAGGGGAGGCCTGAAATCTGACTTGTATCTTAGGCAGACTTCTGGGAAAATTGGTGAGCCAATCACACGAGCAGGAAATTATGTTTCTAGGGAGTGGTCAGTACACATTCTGTGTACAGAAAAACTCCAGGTAGCCATATTACATTTATAGAAAATTAGAGTGGCTGCAGATTGAAAAGGAGAGCTAATTTTTAATGACCTTCAATTACAATATGACTTGTATCGCAATTGTACAGGCTATATTATTTTTTTTCCCCACAAAAGTGGAGTTACCTTTTAAACTTTGCCACTAACAGCCAACTGTGAGCAAAAAGCAGCAGCCTTGTCCAGCTCACCTAATTTAAACCTGAAGTCTAGAAGAGATCACTTAAAACCTCATTGCACAATGGCTTAAAGTGGAGTTTCACCCAAAAATCAAACTTCCGCTTTTCGCATCCCCCCCCCCGGTCACATGTGGCACCTTTCAGGGGGGAGCAGATACCTGTCTAATCCAAGTATTTTCTCCCACTTCCAGGCATAGATAGCTGCAGTCTCCGTGGATAGCTATGCTATGTCTGACGCCTCCCCCTGCTGTCTACGGGGAGACGCTTAGGTCCCAGAAGACAGCAGTGACCAGTGTAATCGTGCAGTGCAATTCGCGCATGCGTAGTAGGGAACCAGGCTGTAAAGCCGCAAGGCTTCACTTCTTGATTCCCTTACCGAAGATCTTGGCACCTCCACCCGAGAGCCGAGGGACAGATCGGCCACGGGTGCCGACATTGTGGGTGCCCTGGACGGGTAAGTGTCCATATTTTAAAAGTCAGCAGCTGCAGTATTTGTAGCTGCTGACTTAAAAAAATAATAATTTGGCGGAACGCCGCTTTAAAGCAAGCCAACAAATATGTAGTTTCAGACATTCTTATTGGGCCTCATTCAAATGGCTGCTTTGGGCTTTACACTGACAAGAACGAGTGTACAATCATGGTGGTGGTCACGGGTGATTGTAATTGGCCAGAGACTTTACAAAGCAATGAAAGGTCCTTTACTGTTGCACACGATGAGGGAGACGGATAGGCTGCACCAGAGGAAGACAAACTAGGGGCATCCAGGTCTGCTTAAAGCAGTTGCATACCCGCTGAATTTTTTTATTTATTTTTGCTCACCTGCAAAGGAAAAGGCATAATGAGCTAGTATGCACTGCATATCTGTCCCGATTCACGCCAAGGGAGCTGACATGTTCCCTCTGCGTTTTTTCCGGGTATCGCGGCTCCGGCGCTGTGAGTGGCCGGAGCCGCGATATCGTCACTCCTGCGCATGCGCACGGGAGATTTCTCTCCGGCAGGGTCCGGCGTCTGCCGGGCTTCCAGCCGGGAATCCCCTGTGCGCATGCGCCACTGCAGTCAGCGGAGCATTGCGAGGGGAATATCTCCTAAACCGTACAGGTTTAGGAGATATTAATTTTTTTACCTACAGGTAAGCCTTATTATAGGCTTTCCTGTAGGTAAAAGTCCCCAATTTGACTGTACAACCACGTTAAAGTGAAAATAAACTTTGGTTTGAAAAAGTATTTTTAAATATGGGACTATTTATGCATGTTAAAGGGGTTGTAAACCCTCATGGTTTTTCACCTTCATCCATGCTATGCATGAAGGTGAAAACCCTTTTTTTTATGCAGCACCCTCCCCCCCCGTGTGTCTTTCCTGAACCCGATCATTACAGGAACGAGCACAGTAGCTCCAGCCGCTGTCTCAGGTCCTCATTGGATAGATTGATGGCAGCAGGAGCCATTGGTGTTCGAGCATTAATACACTGCCCAACAAGAATTCTCTTGCCTTTTTGGCTGTGTGAGTAAATAGATGAGCTTGGGTGTGTTGTTTGGTTATTACCATATTTATTGGCATATGACATGCACTTTTAGTGGAAAGTTTCAGGAAAAAAACCTTTCAACATTTTAAATAAAGAACTGTGAAGCTAAATAAATAAGGGTCAGTGCCCAGGAATGCAGCACCCACCATTGCCATCAGTGCAGCCTGATTGATGCCCATCCATCTGTAGCCTCGGAGGTGTCAGGGAGGGGGATGAGGATGAGTGCCAAAAGATTACATGCAGGAAAAACATATTTTTTTTTTCTTGGTGGCCTCTTTAATACAAATTCCCACCTCCTATGATGGATAGAACAGTCGTCCAATGGCAGCGCAGGAGACGGGACTTCCCATTACAGAGGCTGCCGTGTAAACAGGAAATTCTCCTGTGGAAGGCATTTGTCCCACCTCCTCCCTGTCCTCTCCAAGGCAGCCAGCATGTATATCTTTTGTGGCCCCCATGCTGGGAGATCGTTGGGGGTGTTCTGGCAGATAGTGTCCTGCCATCATATAGTGTCCACCCTGTACTGCGCATGCGCAGTACGGGGCAGAAGAAGCTTCGGAAAATCTCCGAAGATGAACGGCGCCTGTGCCGTGAGTGGAGGTGGTAGCCCCACCATCCTTGCAGACATAGGGTTGGGAAAATTAGAGGGCCCCTCGCGGGCGAGCTTCGCTCGCCACGCTTCGGGCTCGGCCTCGCTGCGCTCGGCTCTTTTTTTATATGCCTACTCTATGTCCACTTAGATGGTGGGGATAGAACCTGGACTCGCGGCACAGGCCCCGTTAATCCTCTGCTATTTTCGGAATCTGTGTGTGTTGTGTACTGTGCATGCGCAGTACACAGCGGACACTATCCGATGGGGGACCGTATATGATAGGACACCGGCCACAATATAAATATAAATATAAATATATCTCTATATCTCCAAATAACCAGGCGGGCCGCTATTGGTCGGATTTTGGACATACCTGCACTATGGGATTGGTAGTGTGCATAGAGTACTGCTAGTTCCAAATAAATGTGAGGGGGAAAAAAGAAGAGCTTCATAAACTCACTGAGGAGATTACAAGGAGTCAGAAAAACATAGTAATAATGATTTCATGAAAACAGATTAAAGGGATATTGGCTGATGAATGCGTATGGATAATAAAAAATAAAAAAAAGCTATCTTTTAACTGTCACTTTAACTGTCCTTAATTGCTTGGATTTGCTTTGACATGCAAACAACCGTGGCTGATCGCAAACCCCTATTGATCCCTTTTTAATGCTCATTCTGGTCAATGTATGCGATCTATGCCTTTTAAGATTACTGTGCTTTTTTAACTGTGTCTTGGATGAACCCTTTGTTAAAAGCTTAATTGAAAAATAGATATGTCATTCAGATTTATTTTAAATGTAAAAGTGGTCGTAAATGCCAATTGTTTACATACTCTGCCACTAAAGCGGAATTACACTGTATCTGAGTACCACAAACCAAAAGCACTTTTCAGTTCACTTTTAATAATCAAAGCAACCTTCCCCCATCCATTACACTCCATGCTTAAATTTTGCTGAGAAATCCTTTAGAAAAACACCCGCTAGCATTTCTGGACAGTGGCCATCTTGAGTAAGGGCAGATGATTCATGTAGCATTTACTTCCTGGAATTCTTTTAGCCTTAACACAGGCATGCAGACAGGAGGGGGTGCTTAGCTGGGAAAACCCCTCCTCCTCCCCTGAAGACTCCTGGGATGTATGGCATCATTTGCCTAGGCATGGACATTAGGAAGTAACTAAAGATGTAAAAAAAAAAAGTTTAAAACAAGTTAAATAGGATATAGCTTCCTATATATTCACTAACACTAGCAGCATAAGGATACCACATAGTCAATGTTTATTGAGAGAGTGAAGTTCCACTTTAAGGGAAAAAAACAAACTTTTTATGTTTGGCACCCCCAATCTTGATCCAGCTCTGTGCCCAAGAAACACTTGCACTCTCTCTCTCCCCCCTCTCCCCTCCTCTCTGGCCCTTCTCCTCCTCCCCCCCCCTCCTCTCTGGCCCTTCTCCTCCTCCCCCCCTCCTCTCTGGCCCTTCTCCTCCTCCCCCCCCCTCCTCTCTGGCCCTTCTCCTCCTCCCCCCCTCCTCTCTGGCCCTTCTCCTCCTCCCCCCCTCCTCTCTGGCCCTTCTCCTCCTCCCCCCCCTCCTCTCTGGCCCTTCTCCTCCTCCCCCCCTCCCTCTGGCCCCTCTCCTCCTCCCCCCCCTCCTCTCTGGCCCTTCTCCTCCTCCCCCCCTCCCTCTGGCCCCTCTCCTCCTCCCCCCTCCCTCTGGCCCCTCTCCTCCCCCCTCCCTCTGGCTCCTCCTCCTCCTCCTCCTCCTCCTCCTCCTCCTCCCTCTGGCTCCCTCCTCCTCCTCCTCCCTCTGGCTCCCTCCTCCTCCTCCTCCCTCTGGCTCCCTCCTCCTCCTCCTCCCTCTGGCTCCCTCCTCCTCCTCCTCCTCCTCCTCCTCCTCCCTCTGGCTCCTCCCTCCTCCTCCCTCTCCCCCCAGAGTCAGTAGTGGGAGCCATTGGCTTCTGCTGCTGTCACTCAAATCCTGCGAGGAAGGGGCAGAGCAGAGCCACGCTGTATGTGTCAATAGATGCACACAGCCCAGCTCGGGATTAAGTCTGCACAAGTGCCCATCCTATGTGGCTTGCTCTAGGGGCACTCAGAAGAGAGGGGGGAGCCAGAAGTGGCGGCAGGGGACCCCACAAGAGGCTTCTGGGCCTCTGTAAAGTCAGAGCATGGAGTAGGTAAGTATATAACCCGTGTTACACCAATGTTTTTTTTTTTTTTTTTTTTTTTAAAGTTAAAAATCTTTACAGTCACTTTAAACATCAGTATGGTGTATTGAAAAGGCTAAATGTTAAATTATACTTTTCCCTTTTTAATTGTTTGCTAATTCTTTAGATATATATCCTGTAGGCAGAGATACAATGTAGGAATAAATCCAGCCATCATACCAGGAAATTTTTTATTTTTTATTGTTTTTTTTTGAATGTTCCTATTTGTTCTGTAAGTGTTTATCTTTCCATCCTCTCAAATTATCAGCATCATCTCCGAGAGGATATATTTCTCCATGTTTGTGTAACGCAATATTTCCTCCTTCCCGATCAGACCTGACTTTTAAAGCTTTGACCTCTGATCTTTATCCCCTGGACTCTTTCCTGCTGGATATTTGGTCTCTTTGCATTTTCTCTATTCATCAGCTCCTTGGGTTTTCTTTTTTTAGGCCTGCAGCAACATTGATACATTGTTCCTGTTATTTCCATCCAGGCCTTTTGTTGCAGCCCTCGGAGGTTTAAATCCTTGAGCTGTCTTAAGTTAACACAAACTGTAAGTAATTTACACTGTGTATGGATCTTGCCAATATGCAAACCATTGTAGGATCAAAGATTTGCTGCTGAATAGCACCCCGCTGACTCTGAATTACAAGCGAGCTGCTTATTATTTGATTGCTCACCTAATTACAGTATTTTCAGGATTAACCCTTTCAGGCGTCCAGGCGCTTTGTTGGCAGTTCAAGCCCTGTAGGTTTAAGTGGCCCTAACCCATTAAAAGCCTTTTAGGATCTTCCTTTGTCATGTTACTATTTCAGCTATGGAAAGAAGAAAAGGGAAAAATGATAAATTTATATGTCCGTAACATGTTCTGTACTGACTGTAAGTGCGCTTATCAGGCAGTGTAGGGGAAATGAAGAAGACAGATTATTAAAATGATAGTCGTAGCCTGTAGTCGAGTGTATTCACATTTCCAGTGTTTCTTTACTGTATATACTTCGTACTTTTTTTTTTTTTTTTTCTGTAAACTACCAGCTTTCTTTGCAAAATAATGTATGTAAAAAAAAAAATGTATGTCAATGTAAGCACACTGCAAACGCATCAAAAATGCCCCTTTGGCCTTCACAGCCTGTTTGAGATGCGTTTTTAGAAAGTGTTACTAGCGGAGATAATGCATAAATCCATATAATAAACCAACATGAAGAGGAATCTGGCATGCATTTTTTTTTAATGTGCAAAGACCTGAAGTGACGTTAACGCGTCTTAACGCATTAATGGGTGGTCACATTTCTTTTCACATCTAAGTGACCCCTTAAGACGCATGTCTAAAAATTATTATTATTATTATTATCATACAGGATTTATATAGCACCAACAGTTTGCACAGCGCTTGACAAAATAAAGGCAGACATTAGATTACAATTTGGTACAAGAGGGCCCTGCTGATTAGAGCAGCTTTTTTGCCTATATATTCTGGGTCTGTGATTCAGTGAACCATTGGATCAGCATGACTGCTAGGCAACTATTATTAAAGAGGTCAGCATATGTTTTTTTTTTTTTTTTGTTTTTTTTTCAGCCCTTTTGCATTCACACCCTACCTGCGTTTAGATGCAAGAACTCCAGTGGGGGTTCCCTCGGTTAGCTGCAAGAGGGAGCCCTAGTAAAAGCAGTGGAAGGCTGTAGGTCCCGCAGCTAATGAGCATATCATTTTTATTTATTTTTTTCGAAAACAGACGTTCTTGATTGAAGTCATAAACGTAATACAGAATATAGCGTAGAACAATTTGACATGGTTAAGTGCAATATAAAACCAAAAATGTATTACATCAGAGTACGAAAGTCCAACAAGACAATGCACCATCAGCATACAAGGATGTTATATGGCATGTGCATATAATTTCTAATGCAGCAATCACATGCAAGTGATTGTCCCTGGATGCAGACTGCCTGCACAATTGTGAATGAGGCCTGATTCCTGAAGGTATACAACCCCTATTGCCCATTTGAATGATCACCTATATTGTATGATTCCAATGTACTATATGCGATGCTTTGTAGATTGTGAATTCATTCATATCGGTTCCTGTGCCCTGAAGAGCTCATAATATGACCTTTCCACATAGTCAGCCACTTAACCTTTTTTGGACACCCACATATTTTAAATTATTTTCACAAATGAGCACATGCAGAGGGACAGTACTATGAAAACAAAATCGGGGGGTGTGACTTGGGTTTCAAGGCTTTTAAAAATTAGGCCGTGAGCTCCTGAGTGTAAGTCCAGCAGCCCAGTCACTCCGTGCATAGCGAGTATTTGCCTTTTGGTGCTTTACTGTCCCAGAATCTTTCTCCCTCGCTGCCCAATAATAATGCATGCTATGATGTTCACTGCAGATACTGCACACAACGAGGATGGAAGGCAATTGCATTTAGTCCATCCATCTCTGTGATGGCTTTTGTCAGCATCTTCATATTATGACATCTTTAACGCAAAAAGCTGCAATCGGCGTAACTATCTCTATTAATTATAATCCTAGACTATGCATGTGGGTTTACAGGGCTGCTGAGGGTATGATTTACCCTCCAGTCCTGAATGCAGACTCCAATGGCTCCATTGCAATTCCTTAGTGTTCGAGTTATAAAGCTCCTTTGTCACTAAATCAGTTTCTTCTTTTGAGGTTCTGTTCTGAGCAACACTGCAACAGCTGCTTTCCTGAGTATCCATCTGTACTGACCTATGTGGCTCCATTGCCATCCCTGAGGATCCATCTGTACTGACCTATGTGGCTCCATTGCCATCCCTGAGGATCCATCTGTACTGACCTATGTGGCTCCATTGCCATCCCTGAGGATCCATCTGTACTGACCTATGTGGCTCCATTGCCATCCCTGAGCATCCATCTGTACTGACCTATGTGGCTCTATTGCCATCCCTGAGGATCCATCTGTACTGATCTATGTGGCTCTATTGCCATCCCTGAGGATCCATCTGTACTGACCTATGTGGCTCTATTGCCATCCCTGAGCATCCATCTGTACTGACCTATGTGGCTCCATTGCCGCCATCACTGAGGATCCATCTGTACTGACCTATGTGGCTCCCTCTATTGCCATCCCTGAGCATCATTCTGTACCGACCTATGTGCCTCCATTGTCATCCCTGAAGATCCATCTGTACTGACCTATATGGTTCAATTACCAACCCTAAGCAACCTTCTGTTCTGACCTGTGTAACTACACTGCCATCCCTGAACATCTGTTTGTACTGTGTTTTTAGGCTGCATTTACACTATAGACGTATATGAATGCATGTATTTTCACAAAATGTAAAAAAAATCACGTCATACTTGTGGTGCCATTCATTGTTCATGGCAACAAGATTTGCGTTTTTGGGGGTGAAGAAATGCACAAAGCTCAAACAGATGCATGAGCTACTTTGCGTGCATAGGGGCGACCTTTGAAATGAATGGTCCAGATTATATATGTTGCATGAAAACGTACAAAAAAAAATCACATAAGCGCAATGCCTGTGTTGTGAATGAAACCTTACAGTTAAATCTTACATTTCCCTGGTTATTCATCTGTACTAAACGATAGGACTTGATTCCCAAGTGTTCATATACGACTGAATTGAGTTGAATTTTTACCAAAAATATTAGAAGAATATATATCTGCCTAAATTGATAAATTCGTTTTTTTGTTTGTTTGTATAGTATTATAATGCAGGATTTATATAGCGCCAACAGTTTGCACAGCACTTTAGAACACGAGGGCAGACAGTACAGTTATAATTCAATACAGAAAGGATCAGAGGGCCCTGCTCGTTGGAGCTTACAATCTAGAAGGGAGGGTCAAGTGATACAAAATGTAATAACTGTGGGGGATGAATTGATGGAGAAAATTTAAAATACAGTTGCTGGGTGTGGGTAGGGTGGTCTTCTCTGAAGAGAGATGTTTTCAGGGATCGTCTAGAGTAGGAGATAATCGTATAGATTGGGGTAAGGAGTTCCATAGGCTTGGGTAGACTCTGGAAAAGTCCTGGAGACGAACATGGGAGGAGGTGACGAGGAGGCTAGAGAGCAGGAGGTCTTGGGAGGAACGAAGAGAACGATTAGGTTGGTATTTTGAGGCTAGTGATGTAGCTGGAGGCTAAATTGTGGATGGCTTTGTAAGTTGATCGTATTCAGTTGCTCTTCTAAGTGTACATATAGGGTGATGTCAAGATCTTTTTGCATTTGTGTGTTTAGGGACATTTTTTAACAGATTTATCTAAATGCAGAAAAGGAAGAATTGTTAGTTCCTGTGTGGACAATTGTAAATTTAAAGGAAATCTGTGAGCACAGCATATTTTTTTTTTTTTTTTTTTTTTTTTTATAACATCAGCATTGTAGTAATACAAACAATAGTTATTAATTTGGCAATCCAATATAAGCTTACTTGAAATTTTAACCTTCATGAGTTCTGCCTGTCTGCTGGTCCTCTTTACACAACTTCCTGCATACTTTGCGGCTTCCCATCTCCTCCTGTTTACTTAAAATGTCTAAGGACTACATGTCCCATGGTACCTTGCTGCCTACCAGCAAGTTATTCCTGTACTGACTCCACCTACTGATACTCCACCTTTCAGAACCTTTTGTAGCTCAGAAGGCAGGCTCTGTGAAATTTGACATAGCAGTGCCTGCTCACAGGGAGTAGTGACTACGGGTGACAGAGCTCAACCGTGGGGCTTAATTGCCCCTCAGCCGCTAGTGTCGTAAGGGTTATTTTGCTTTTTTTCAGGATCACCTGTGGGAATGGGGTTATATTTATGAGGCTTTCTATTATTGGCTGAAATTGATGGACTTGCATTTTTTTTTTTTCAACCTGACTAATTGTTGCTGTGAAGATGGTGTGCTTTTGAACGAGGAAGTACTGGGTTCACCTGCTTAGGATGCATTAAGGGGAAAAAACATGAACCTTTACAAGCCCTTTAAGTTCTGTTTTTAGATGTTGGCAGAAATAAAATGCAGCTGTTAAAACTCGTAAAGATTTGAATGCACGTTAGCACTTCATTTTGTTTTGTTACACTAATAAGATCAGGATCGCACTTAAACTGAACTTCTTTTGCCAGTTTTCAATTTGCATCATATGTCGTACTAGCGGTTTTCAGACCTTTTAATTGGTTTGAAAAAACAGTCCTTTAAAGCAGTTGTATACCCGATGATGTTTTTATTTTATTTTTTTCCCTGACCTGCAAAGGAAAAGGCATAATGAGCTAGTATGCACCTCATTATGAAATACCTTAGAACGAGGCCCCGACATCTGGCCCGATCCACGCCGAGGGAGCTGACATGTTCCCTCTGCGTTTCTTCCGGGTATCGTCACTCCCACGCATGCGCGTGGGAGATTTCTTTCCAGCAGGGTCTGGCATCTGCCGGACTTACAGCCCAGAATGCCCTATGTGCATGCGCCGCTGCAGTCAGCGGTGCATTGCGAGGGGAACATCTCCTAAACCGTACCGGTTTAGAAGATATTTTTTTACCTACAGGTAAGCCGCCTTATAGATTTTCCTGTAGGTAAAAATGACTATACAACCACTTTAAAGTGATATTAAAGTGGAGGTCCACCCACCCCTGCAAAAATTAAGAGCCAGCAGCTAAACATACTGCAGCTGCTAACTTTTAATAGTCGGACACTTACCTGTCCTGGACTCCAGCGATGTCCGCACCGCAGCTGATGTTTGCATCAGTTGTTGGGGGGGCTGCTGCCACCATTGCTGGTAAGTGAACCCAGCAGTGTAGCATTACCGCTTAATGCCGGGTCCCTACTACGCTCTCCTACTGACCTGGTGGCAGAGGGAGGAGGAGGGAGCTGTGCTGCTGACGTAATGCTCTGCAGCCCGGTCTCCCGGAAGTGGAGATGGGCAATGTCCGAATGGTCTGTCCGCCCCTGCCCTAAGGGCCCCGGGCCACTAGGGGGCCCCATCAGGGCTGCCAGCCTCAGTAAAACCAGGGACAGAATGTAAAAATCTGTTTTTTTATTTTTTGTTTTGTTTTTTTACATCTGTTTCTGAAATGTCCCTTACCAACATCCTTTTGGTCTAAAAATCCAGAGATTATAGCTGCCCCACCTCTCCAGTACTTTCTCAGCCAATAGAAACATGTCTGTGTATACTGTGTGTGTGTGTATACACTGTGTGGCCCCATAATCTCTGGTTGCCTGGGGGCCCCATAATCTCCTATTGCCCGAGAGCCCCATGAGTTGTCAGTCCGCCCCTGGGATAGGGTACCTGTCAAAGGCAGGTATCCGCTCTCCCCCCCACTCCCCAGAAGTTGTCAAAAATGGCACCGGAGAGGGAGGGGAGACAAATGAGCGGAAGTTACACTTTTGGGTGGAACTCCACTTTTAAGTGGTTCTGAAGCCTAAAATTTTTTAATGTTTGTTTATTTTTTTTAAAGTGTTCCTTGCTTTAGGTCCGGTTCACACTAAGGGCCGGTTCACACTGCAGGCGAGGCGAGGCGACTCCGACTTGCCTCGCCGCGACCTCAGCGGCAACTTGCAGATGACTTCTGTATAGAAGTCAATGCAAGTCGCCCCGAGGTCGCCCAAAAGTAGTACAGGAACCTTTTTTGAGTCGGAGCGACTCGAGTCGCTCCTCTCAGAACGGTTCCATTGTACAGAACGGGGGCGACTTGCGAGAGCGAGGCGAGTCGTGTCGCCTCGCATCGCCCGCTGTGTGAACCGGCTCTAAGGCAGCACGACTTAAAGCGCAACTGCCTCAGGAGACCTGGACATGACCACCGCGGCAACTTCTGTATAGAAGTTAATGCAAGTCGCCCCCAAAGTCGTACAGAAACCTTTTTCTAAGTCAGAACGACTTGTGTCTTTCCGATTAGAACGGTTCCATTGTACAGAACAGGACGCTACTTGTCAGGCGGCTAAGTCGCCTGACAAGTCATCCTAGTGTGAACCGACCCTTAAGCTAAATGTTTAGGCACCAGCATCCCCCCTCACACCTCCTTTTTTTTTTTTTTTTAACTTGCCTGAACACCCATTCGATCCAGTGCTGTGCCCTTCTCTCCCCTCACTTCTGGGTCTCGTTGGCTTTGCTGGGGCACTAGGGGCCATTGGCTCCCAGTTCTGTCAATCAAAGCCAGTGACAAGGGGGCAGGCACGAGTTCCACCCTCTGTCAATGAATGCAGCAGCGGGGCTCAGGAACAAGCACGTGTGATTGCTCATATAGGAAGAGGCTTCCCATGGGAGAACTGGACAGAGAGGAGGGGGGAACCAATAAGAGGTTTGTATTGATTAAGCACTGAGATTATCGCAAAACACATTAACCTTTCTCCCCCACTGGAACATTGTATGGTGTTTTAGGCCCCTTTCACACATGCGGATGATATGTCCGTATTTCATCCATCCGTTTGCGGATGAAATACGGGCATACATTCATCCCTATGGGATAGCGCGTGTCTGTGGATGAACATCCGCAGACACCCGATTTCCTCCAACAGTCCGATTCTGCAGACGGAGGAAAATCCTATTTTTCTATCCGTCTGCAGAGCGGATCGGATGAACACGGACACACGGTCCGTGCTCATCCGATCCCCATAGAGGAGAGCGGAGAGCTGACAGGGCGGTCCCCGCACAGTGTGCGGAGACCGCCCTGTCCGCAGCCGGCTCAGCGGGGACAACGGAGCGATCCCCACTGAGCGAGCGGATCATCACGGGGCGGATCATTACTGATCCGCCCCGTGTGAAAGAGGCCTAATACTGGTTCTAGATTAATAACGTGTTTTTTTTTTTTTGTTTTGTTTTGTTTTTAGTGTAACCATCTGGCATACACTGACACTTGGGGCTGTGAGAGGCACACAGAGCAGCTATGCCCGTCACTACCTTCTGCCCATTCAGAGAAGCCTTTGTATATTGTGAATGTGCTTACATAATACAAAGGCTTCTGTGATTGGAAAGGAGGGGGGGAAGGGGCAGGTATAGCTGATGCACTGACTCTAATGTTAGAAAAAAAGGTTGTTACCCAAAATAATGGGACTTTAAAGGATTAAAGAGTAAGCATGAATATTTAACAATAATATTGAAGATGCTTAGACTTGAAACGTCAACTTTGGTTCCTGGAAATAATGATGGACATCTTTTGGGACTGCAATAAAACTGTCAGATGTCAATAATTAAGATAAGCCCAGGAGATCCTATGCTGCTCCTTGCACTAAACTCATAGTGTGCCTTCACTTTTTAGAAAGAAGCTGAATTCCTGGAATTCAGCTTTAAACCATCTCTTTATGAAGAAAGAATTGCAGCACCCATGAATGCATATGAACTGAAACTTTGGGGGGGGGGGGGGGCGCAAGGGGATGACTCCTAACCTATGCACTAATTTCCCTCTGTTAGCTACTAGCAACTTAAGGAGTTTCCTGCTCATGAGCTCTGGTTACAAATATTTGCAAAAGTTGCACTATAAAGTCAAAAGTATTGGGACACCTGCCTTTACACGCTCATGAAATTTAATGGCATACCAGTCTTGGTCTGTAGGGTTCAATATTGAGTTGGCCCACCCTTTGCAGCTATAACAGCTTGAACTCTTCTGGGAAGGCTGTCCACAAGGTTTAGGAGTGTGTCTATTGGAATATTTAACCATTTTCCACAAATGCATTTGTGAGCTCATGCATTGATGTTGGACAAGAAGGCCTGGCTCACAGTCTCTGCTCTAATTCATCCCAAAGGTGTTTTATTGGGTTGAGTCAAGTTCCTCCACCCCAAACTTGCTCATCCATGTCCTTATGGACCTTGCTTTATGCATTGATCCAAATAATTTGGTTGGGGGGGGGGGGGGGGGGTGTGGGTGGCATTATGGTGTGGGGTTGTTTTTCTGGGGTTTGGTTTGACCCCTTCGTTCCAGTGAAAGGAACTCTTAAGGCATCAGCATACCAAGACATTTTGGACAATTTCATGCTCCCAACTTTGTGGAAACAGTTTGGGGAAGGCCCCTTCCTGTTCAAACATGACTGTGTAAAGACCTGGATGAGCAAGTTTAGGGTGAAGGAACTTGATTGACCTGCATAGAGTCCTGACCTCAACACTTTTGGGATGAATTGGGGCGGAGACTGAACCAGGCCTTCTCTTCTACATCCATGCCTGACCTCACAAATGCCGTTCTGGAAGAATGGTCCAACATTACCATAGACCTATTTCTAAGCCTTGTGGACAGTCTTCCCAGAAGTGTTGAAGCTGTTATAGCTGTAAAGGGTGGGCCAACTCAATATTGAACCCTACAGACCAAGACTGGGATGCCGTGTGTGTGTGTGTGTATATATATATATATATATATATATATATATATATATATATATATATATATATATATATATATATATATATATATATATATATATATATATATATATATATATATATATATATATATATATATATATATATATATATATATATAGCAGCTGTCCCAATACTTTTGACAATATAGTGTATATTGGCATAACAGTCAGGTGTAGCCACCTCGTTATAAGAAGTGGCAGCTGCCGATTTTTCTATTCTGGCCCAGATCCTGGGGGATCCTTTCTCTGCAATGTGTGACTTCACCAGTGAGACGACACAATTTCAATTCCAAACTTTTTTTTCCCATGATTTTCTAATAGGCACTGTGGCAGGAGCAGGGCACATCTCTCCACTTACTGAGCTCCTGGCAGATTTTGTGTCATTTTTCTGCTCCTGCCGCAGCGCTTGGCTTGCTGTGGGTAGATGAGACTTGTCAGAACTGCCTCCCACCACCGATCTATTTTTACATGTGCAATCTGCTGTTCTGTACATTCGCACAGTTGCGCTTCCTGATAACACCACTTGACACACGTTTTCTTTTCTTTTTTTACTGCGGCGTGGAATAAAAGGCAACGTTTCCAGAAGAGTATTCAAAGTAACCCCGATTTTTCTAGCAAGAGAATTCAACACAGCAGGACCTAGATTTCTGGTCTTTTTCAAGTTTAAAGGACAAAGTTAAAACCAGTCAGTGATCTGCTAATTGTATTTATTCAGCCAACTAGGTGACTGTGTTGTAGTCAGAAAAATCCACTTTGTTTAGCTTAGTCTGAATTTATACGTGTAGCACTGACCCCCGAAGGAGCTGCTGAATTTATTTGGGCCTGTGCTCTATTAAACTCTCACTGAATTGGCTCAATCATCTTGACACAGCTGTGCTACGATGTTGGTGTGAAGCTAATAGTAAAGGATAACCCCACAATGTGCAGTATAACAACAATATACCTTGGTTATTATCTGGGTATCCGATGATCCACCTGCTGGAAAAGGAACAACACTCCACACCAATGGTACTTAAACAAGAACGTATATTTACTGAAACCAGTGTATAAAGTAGTAGTAATTACAGTGTTTGTACTATCACACCAACATAGTGTAACAGCACAATAAACATATACAACAGTTTGTACATTTACAGTTGTCTACTGTATGATGGTCTCTGAGAATGTCTGTCTCCAATTGGGACCAATGCTCAGTTACTACGACTTACTCTGGGCACCTTCCCGCTTCAAGCCCACTCTGATGAATACAAAAATGCAAAGTGATATAGTACAACGCGATCACTAGGAAGCTCCCCCTACTTTAATAGGATGCAAGGCCTTGTGATAAAAGTTGCAGTCTATTAGTCTTCTTTCTTCTGATAGCTATTTGTGTTGTAACAATTGTAATCCAACAGTGGAACAACAAGGGTTAACATGAGATGAATATATTAGCACAAATCCTGTGGTGTGGTACACCTGTAATTGCCTCTGATGTAATTGACTTTGGGTAACACCATGTCAAAGTACAGTGAAAGGTAGGCTTGAGGCCTGATTAAGCTCAGTCTATTAAGCTTTCCTCTGTGGGACTATGGGTCCCAACAACACACTGTTAAAGTACTAGGTGTATGAAACTGCGTTTAGGAAACTGGGCAGCAGCCCTCTCACCACACTGGGTCTGAAGAATGGAACAACTCCGCTCCGCTGGTCTCAGTTTTTCCTCTCACTGGCCGGCTCTGTCACACTGCTCCGCAAGATGAACCGGGTTCCTGTGATGGCTCCGAAAGGTGTCTCTGGATCCTTCCTGATCCGATTACAAAGTCCTTCCAGCGATCAGGTAACAGACAGAGTCTTTAGTTGTTTCGCTCCTTAGTAGTTGTAAGCCGCGCTCTCTGGAGACCTCACAGGTCCTTACAGGCAGTCCATGCGTCCAGAAGAGAGAGAAAATGGCCGTGTGCCCTTTTATAGCCTATCCAGCATTCAGTTAAGTCCAGAACAATCATGGGTAGGTCACCTGGCATTCTGAGTAGGTAGGTCATAGCAAAAATGTAAACAGTCCCTGCCTGTTATATTTCTAGTGTTATAGAAAAGAAAATACTAAGTCCATTTCTTGTAATGGCCACTAGATGGTGCCAAATACTAAGCTATAACAGTGCTCATAGACTTGCATTGCATTGTGTTAGTAGGCAAAATTTCAGCGCTACATACGTAATCTTCCACAGCCAAAATTCAGAGCGCTCCTTTCATAAGGAGCGCATAGATCTGCTTCCTGAAGCCCATGCTTTCTCAGATTCTTTGCATCGCTTTGGACATCAGAGTCGCGTGACAAGTCGTTCCCCTTGTTTTCCAATGATAACCATTCATATATGTGCAACTTAAAGCAGAGCTCCACCCAAAAATGGAAGCTCCACGTGTTTGCCTATTCCCCCAGCTGCCACATTTGGCACCTTTCTGGGGGGAGTCGGTACCTGGTTTTGACAGGTACCTGCTCCCACTTCTGCCTGATCTTGCCGCAGCGAACTCTGCAGGAACCTTCAGCTCCCCTTCCTCATTCCCCCGTCGCCAGGCTATTTACAAAGTGCAGCGCGCTTCGCGCATTTGCAGTAGGAAACTGGCTGTGAAGCCACAAGGCATCACTGCCGGTTTCCCTTAGCCGAGATGGCAGAGGCAGCACCTGAGACCCTGGTCTGCACTGGGTGTCAAAAATAGATTTGGGTCAAGACGCCACTGGATTCGTGGACAGGCAAGTGTCCTAATATTAAAAGTTGCCATCTACAGTATTTGTAGTTAATGCTTTTACTTTGGTCCAACGTTCATGTAACTTGAGGGCAATGTTAACTTTTCAAAGATGCATTAAAGTCATATCTGAATATTTTTACATGCCACAGTGGGTCCGACTTTCCATAGTGGCAACAAATCACGCCAAAGTTGCACACATCCAAAGTTGCACACATCCAAAGTTGCACACATCCAAAGTTGCACACATCCAAAGTTGCGTGAAGTGAACCTTAGTATGAACAATTTACTAGAATAACTAAAGGGAAATGTTCTCATTTTTTTTTCTTCTTCTTGGTTTTGTATGGATTGGTGAGGGGTTAGATTCTGCCAGGCCCCTGATGCAATCTTTGTCCTGATAGGACAATGTATTCTGTTGAATTGGCCTGATCATCAATGCCACTGGGAATGCAGGTGAGGGAAATCCTAAAAGTTCATTTGTCACCAGAGCACGAATTTTTCAGTGTTCCCAAAAATGCCTAAAATTTCCTGTGGACTTTACAGGACAGAAAGTGAAGGAAAATCTCACCAATGAGACAGAGGCTGTACCCTCTTCCACGCCATCTAAATTTAGGGGGAGTTTTGGCTTAAAGCAGACCTTCACCCAAACGGGAAAGGCCCTGCCATTATTTTCCACCCAGCCTAATAATTCCAGCTGTCTCAATTGTTTGTAGTTGGGAGCTGGATGTTAGACACCAGGAAATGACAGCCATCTCTCAAAGCAAAGATGGCGGCGTGGAAAATCCAAAGCCCAAAGAAGCATCTGTTGCATGGAAAACAACATTGAACATCTTGGCCTGGTAAATCTCTGTTAAAAGTTAGCAACTTAAAGAGGAAGTAAACCCTGATGGGTTTGATTCCCTGCAAAGGTAAAGCATAATGGACTACTGTGCATCACATAGTAGTCCATTATGTGTCACTTACCTGACACAGGAGCCACCGCTGTCCCCTGTACTCCGGAGCATCCATCTTCTCGGTGGGTCTCGCAGCTCCGCCACTGTCATTTGGCGAAGCCGTCACTCCCGCTCATGCGCACGGGAGCTGCCACTCGCGGCATATCGCCGTTGACAGCGGCACGCTCAGTGCGCCTGCGTGTCGCTGTCTACGGCGCGTGCGCCATAGATAGCGGTGCCTGTCTTTCGGCAAATATCTCCTAAACCGTGTAGGTTTAGGAGATATTTCTTGGATCTACAGGTAAGCCTTAATCTAGGCCTACCTGTAGGTCAAAGTGTGTTGTATGGGTTTACAACCACTTTAAGTATTTGTAGCTGATGATTCTTAAATTTTCTCACACATGGATGAATTTCCTTTTTATGATGACCTTAAACTTTTACTGTATATAAGGAGCTTCCAGTGGGTGTGTTTGGGAATACTGCTTCTGCATTGCAAAGAAGCAAGCAAGAGTGGTCCTATGTTACTGGCAAAAAGAAGTATGGGTAAAGTCCTGCCCTACAGGAATGCCTGGATAAAAAAATTAAAAGACCGAAGCATGAGATTTCTGCCTAATTTGTTTGTGTCAGGCAGTGGTCATCTTTGTCATCTCTGTTCTCAGCTGCATAAGGAGCTAAGAGAGCCGAGGAGGAGAAACAGCAGCACACAGTGGGAGGCTGGTCAGCACCAGACTGCTCATTCGAGGAAAGCAGGCTTGGTTCCCAGCACAGCCAGAAAACTAACCACACTGTGCTCTAATGCCCGTAATCGTTTTTTTATAGGCAAGCAGAGGGACTGGCATGAGCGCCAGGTATTTCTTACAAGTACATGGTAGAGCAGGCACAGATGAGATTGGGATGTTTATAGCTCCCTAGGATGTATTGAACAGAAGTCAACACATTGAATCTCCCAACAGTCAACACCGAAGTTGTATCCACATACACCGATCTATTCACTGAATTGTCATCCTGTTATCCTATCTTTGTATCCACAAAGCCGGTCTGTCAATCACCAGAGTTGGTTGAAATGCTCCATAAAGAATCATTATGGGTGCTCTTGTAGTTGCCCAATCTGGTGCTTGATTTTCTAGATGCCGGTTTAAAAAGAATGGAGTGCTAATAAAGGAGTCTGCGCTGTTCAACACCTCTCACTGTTCCTTATTATAGAAGCTGCTCCATAGTAACTGCAGTGTTTCCGAGCAGCCCTGAATGCAAAATCTTTATTTTGTAGGAAATGTTTTATTTCAGGACCTGGTTGTTGTTGTTCTAAACCCGCGTTCTCGTACATTGATCTATGTGCTTATTACGTATTTCTGCTCACGCTAGTAAATTATGGTAATTCCTTGCATCTCTAGGCTGGTTGAACCTGTATTTTCAGTATAAAAAAAGCAAACTTTATCATCAGTGTTGCATAATACCCAACTTTCTTAAAGGAGATGTCTTAACATTACTTCTAATCTAAAGCAGCCAGTACAGAGATTTGAGGGTTTCGTTTATCGCAAATAGACAGTGTCTTCCGAGTTGCAGTTCCAGATACTGAAGTGCCATCTGCTGTGAAAGCTGCAAATGGGCTTCTCCAGACTCTTGTGTTTGAAAGGGTGAATGCAAAATGGATTGCAAGGAAAGTTGCTGAGGGGGAAGATCCCTTATGAAAAAAAAAAATATTATTTTTTATATATATATATATATATATATATATATATATATATATATATATATATATATATATTTATTTTTTAAGGAAATCCAACCTTGCCTAAAATCAAAAGTGCTGTTGTGCAAATTCCCTTGTTAAGTCTACAATCCCTTTTGCTCCCTTAAAATCTACAGCCATGTTGTACATAGGGCTTTAACTTCTCTCCTGATTCCTGTCCAAAGATAAAAGGAGCTTTCTTGGCTGCCATTAATCATGTTATTCACCTCTCAATTGACAGAGCCTCTATTGACCCCGGATGCTCCGGCATTTTATCCTTTTTTCTAGGTCTGTTAGGTTAAATGAATATCTATAATTGATGATCAGTGACCCCATGGAACCCTAGGCTGATGTTCCTTCTGCAGATGCTGTATATTGAAGTTGCTGGCTTGAGGAACATGAGTGTAATGGGCTGCACATTGAAACATACCAAAAAGGTCACCATTGTGATTCAACTTTTTGGCATTACATGCATAAAGACCGAATGGGCTTGTATGGCATGCTTTTTGATGCCCAGTGCACAATGAATGCCTTGGGCCAGCTCAGTGGGCTTATTGTTGATGCATTTCCTTTGTTATGCGCACCAACAGACACTTTTCATTGCAGGGTTGTTTATTTCTATTGTTCCCTGGATTTTCTAAAAATCCGAATGTTACCTTTTATTTTAACTAAGTTCTTTTTCAAATTTTTTTTTTTTTCTTACAGAAATTTTTCAGTCAACATCAGAAATGAATGACCAGGAACCTGAGGGGCCCTATGCCGTGTGACCCAGAATACATTCACATTCTGCCAGAGGTGACTGTGCCTTCCTGTGTGTGTGATAACTTGTCGTATCACTTTTCAGCCTTTTCACTTTCTGACATTTTATTTCATTTGATCCTTTCCGGTGCTGTGTTTGTAGTTTGTCAGGAAACCTGGTCTCCTGGGGAACACAGCTGGGAAGTCTTGTTTATGTAGTTTTACAGGTTCATGTTGAAAGGGCACCTGTCATTAATCTTTGATAAACCAAAAGGAGATGGCCATTGTGTTTTCTGCTCCTCTCCATCACTATAGTAAGATGATTGTTAGCTTGGACACACTCTTCCCTGAGCTGCTGAGGATTGCTGAGTGTCTAGATCATTGAGGGCGGCTTTATGTACCAGGCTGTGCCAAGGCGGCAGAGGTTTAGAGCAAGGGGGATCACCAAGTTTCAATATTTATTTTAACATTATTGTAAGAACTTCCTTTTGGATTTTCCTTAATCTGACCACCTACTGTATGCAAGCCAATGCGCAAAAAAAAAAAAACCATACAAAAAAAGTGAATCATTGTAGTCCCATTTAACATAAGAAAAGTTGGACAAAATGATGTCTTCTTTGCCAACACCACTTCTAGTGCACCAACAAATACAGCTGCTTAACAGAAACTTAGACCTCAATGTACATGAGAGATCTTATAGAGCTTTTAAGAACAATGCTCAGATCCCGAATGGCTGGGTTACTTTCACACTCACTCCCAGTAGCAACAACCTTATACACAGAGAGAGCATAGTGTAGTATATCCCAACTGACTTATTGAAATTCAAGCTATGTATGCACAAACAAAGGAGAAAATCTGAGTACAACATAACTGGCGTGATGACGTCACCGCTAGGCTCTCCCCTCCTATGCGTTTCGTCCTATGGCATATTCTTCCAAAGCGATAACAAGGCAACTGAGTGTACTTGAACTTTGGTTAATTTAAAGGGGCAATGCAAACCTTTTTTTTTTTTTTTTTTTAATCTAGAGATTTTTTTGTTTAAATATTTGTTGCATTATTGTAAATTTATATTGAGGCACTTTTGGCACAGATTTACCTAATACCACTTACTGTATGGGCATTTTAAGGCTAAATTCTGCAAGATAACTGTATGGGGAACAGGTGGTGATAAGAGTCAGAAAACTCTCTCTAGTTTAGGAAATCTTAAGTCATTTTCCTTTTCTATTGTTTGTTGGTCTGTACAGATGAAAGTAGTTCAGGGTATAAATCAGACTGCACACTGCCTACAATAGCACATTGTAGTATTAGGGTTTTTATCAAAATAATCACACAACAAAATGGTGTTGTCATTCAGATGTTCCCAGCACAGCATGTCCTCTAAACATGGCCCTGTCTGGGAGTGGTGACTTTACAGGCTTGTCTTTGTGTCTACTAATGCTAATTGTGTTTCAGATCGGGAACAAATAGTAGTTGCAGCTAAAAGATTGCTGAGAATTGAGGGAGTAAATGCAAATTTTACCTAAATTGGATTTAATGACTGGCATGCTATACTAAGCTTCCAGACAGGCAACACCGCACCTTTTAAACAGAGATGCAGACCTAAAGGTTCACTTCAAGACAAAATGTTTTATTTCTGTAGGCTGCATTCACACCTGAACATGGTGTTTTGTTAGCCTTTTTTTGGGGTGTTTTGTTGCATGTTTTGGATTTAATGAGTTTTACAGAGGTTTTTGAGCTTTGGCATTCTAACAGCTAGATACTCATCCCCCGAATGTAACTAAAGAACTGGTATAAAGAACACGTAGGGGATCTTGGGGTCTGGTATGGATTCTGAAGAGGAGCCTATGCCAATTTTTTTTTTTTTTTTTTTGTTTGTCTAGGGTCCCCCTTCCAAAAAAAAAAAAATCCATGCCAGACCCTTATCCGGGCAACCCTTATCCGGGCAACCCTTATCCTTCCAGGCCACATGCCCTCAACATGGGGGGGGGGACAATTTTCCAGGGGGGATACGGCCCTGGCAAAGCCCCTTGTACCCCTGTTGATGAGGACAAGGGTTTCTTCCCCACAACCCTGGCCCATTCACCAAAAAATGTCAAAAGTAAATAAGCCCTTAACACTCCTTCTGGGTGGACGTCATATGAGGTGATAGAGCACGAGGTGATCAGTGGTGACCTGTGTCCCTGGGGCACAGAACATCACTGATCAGGGTAAAGAGCCGATGATATTAGCTCCTTTTACCTTATGATCAGCTGTGTTCAATCACAGCTGATCCCATGTAAACAGATGCCAGTTATCTACATTTCCTTTCCTCGGTGCTGTCAGTGTGTGAGGAAAGGAAAGCCAATAACCAGCTTTCCTGTGATGTGATATTTGCACTAATAATCAGTGCAGCCTCGTCCATGCCCATCAGTGCAGGAAAAAAAGTAACTTATTTGCAAAATTTTAGAATGGAAATCAGTTTTTTTGTGAGGTTTTTTTTTTTTTTCAATATGTTCGGTCTTTTGGCTTTTTTCATTTGTTTAGTAAATAAATAAAAAAATTCCAGTGATGATTAAATGCCACCAAAAGAGAGCTCTAGCTGTCTCAAAATAATCAGTACAATGTTGCATGACTGCGCAATTGTCATTCAAAGTGCGACAGCACTGAAAGCTGAAATTAGGTCTGGGCAGGAAGGGGTAAAAGTGCCCAGTAGGCAAGTGGTTAAAAAAAACCACATGTCTCGCGATGTAAATCTGTCGTCGATTACCATGAATGCTGGGTGCCACCTGCACAAAAAAGGGCCTCTAAACATGACCCGTCTCATGGATTTTCACTCGCCCAATGTTGGTACCACTTCCCCCGCCACAAAGTAAACAAAGGGGCAGGGTCACCAGGTGATGTCACTGGATGACCCTGCCCCCTCTGATGCCATCTGTTGGAGTTCTGAGTGAAATGAATTTTTTTTTTTCTCCTCCATGGTTTTGGAGCTTTGCGCTACAAAACACTCATGTGTGAATGGGGCCTCACAGCAGGAGACTGTTGAGTGGAGTCACCTGATGTGTTATGCTTTGGCTGCATTCATGCCACATGGCACACATCCTGTCCAGGCAGCAACTTTGGGGCTACATAGATGAATTTCAGACAGCACTGGAGCAATTGGGCCCTTGGCATTGAGCTGCCCATAGATGGATTAAAATTTGGCCGGGGGAGCAGGAACTGTCCGATTTTTTTCGATCCATTCATAGTCATTCCTGCTTGACAGAAGTCTATTTAATTATTTGGTTTTGTCAAATAAGAATTCTGCAAAAAATTTAATTTGATCAACGGCTGATCCGTGTATTCTGGCAGCAGAGAAGTCCCTGCTGTCAAAATACAGTAGCACAGTGAGAAGGATTCCTCCATCCGTTTTGCTTGTGCGAATTTTTTTTTTTTTTTTTTTTATCAATCAGCCTGCTGGCTGATTACAAAAAGGATCCATCTATGGTCAGACTTGGAAGCCATTTAAAATTGAAGTTTGAGTTTTAAAGTGGAGCATCATCATGCTAAAAAGTCTGAGTTGACCCTAGTTTTTCTAGCAAGCTTGGAGCTTCTCTTTTAATGCCCTGATAGAGCTGATTGTTGGCAATTCAAGGAGGGCAACCCCTTGCCATTTGGCATATATTCACCCAAAGGACTATAGCCCATTTTCTGACTAGATATATTTAGTAATTTTACACTTTACACCTATGAGGAAAGAATTATACTTACTGTGGTTGCCTTCTGAAAATGCTAATTGCCTGGCCACCATGCTATTCCTTTGCCTTTCTGATGCAAAATAGTTATAGAAATAAATTAGAGCTACTAAAGCCTTTGACATTTTTTTTAGTTAAAAAAAATAGCATACTTGCCTGCTCTGAGAAGTGGTTTTGCACACAGCAGCCCAGATCCTCATCTTCTTGGCCCCCTCTTCAGTGCTCCTGGCCACTTTTCTCCTGCTGAATGCCCCCACAGCAAGCAGCTTGCTATGGGGGCACCCAAGCCGAGCCACTGCTTTGAGTGTCGTTTCTCATTGGCTGACTGACTTTGATTGACAGGAGCCAATGGCGCTGTGCTGCTGTCTCAGCCAATGAGGGGAGTACTGGGCAGCCGAGACACTCCTGCAACATCGCTGGATCTAGATGGACCTCAGGTAATTATTAGGTGGGCTGAGGGGGGGGTCTGCTGCGCATAGATTTTTTTTATCTTAATGCATAGAATGTATTAAAATAATAAAAAAAAAAACCTTCTGTGTTTACAACCACTTAAACCAGAATTAGATGTTCCAGTTAGATACAACGCTATGTGAATATAAAGCATTTTACTTTCCTGTAAGTATACGAAGAAACAAGCAAATTGCAAGAACAAACTTTTGTGCTCCTATAAACATTCAAAGGAATATATATATATATATATATATATATATATATATCTATATCTCTCTATCACTGCACAGTTGTGCTCATACATTTTAATATGTATAACACACAAACTTTTCTTTCACTCGTGGTTAGTGTTTATTAACAATCAACTGTTTACTTTTTTTAAATCATAATGACAACAGAAACTACCCAAATGACCCTGATCAAAAGTTTACATACCCCAGTTTTTAATACCGTGTATTGCCCCATTTAACATCAATGACAGCTTGAAGTCATTTGTGGATGAGGCTCTTTTATCTTGGATGCTAAAGCTGCCCATTCCTCTTGGCAAATGGCCTTCAGTTCCTGTAAATTCTTGGGCTGTGTTGCATAAACTGCATGTTTGAGATCTCCCCAGAGTGGCTCAATGATATTGAGGTCAGGAGACTGAGATGGTCACTCCAGAACCTTCACTTTATTCTGCTGTAGCCAATGACAGGACGACTTGGCCTTGTGTTTTGGATCATTGTCATGTTGGAATGTCCAAGTACGTCCCATGCGCAGCTTCCTGGCTGATGAATGCAAATGTTCCTCCAGTATTTTTTTTTTTTTTTTTAACATACTGCATTTATCTTGCCAACAATTCTGACCAAATTTTCTGTGCATTTGTAGCTCACACATCCCCCCCCCCCCAAAAGATCAGCGATCCATCTCTGTACCTTTCATCATAGGCCTTGTTGATTCCTCTCCGCATGCAGCATTTATGGCCAAATTTTGGTCTCATCTCTCCAAATGACTTTGTCCCAGAAGGTTTGATGCTTGTTTCTGTGCTGTTTGGCATCGTGTAAGTGGGATACTTTGTGGCATTTGCGTAGTTGTAATGGCCTTCGTCTAGCGACTCGACCATGCAGCCCATCCCTTTCTTCAAGTGCCTCCTTTTTAATGTGTATCTCGAAACGGCCACACCACATATTTTCAGAGAGTCCTGTATTTCACCTGAAGTTATTTGTGGGTTTTTCTTTGCATCCCAAACAGTTTTCCTGGCAGTTTTTGCTGAAATTTTAGTTGGTCTACCTGACTGTAGTTTAGTTTAGTTTGGTTTTAACCTACCCCCCCCCCCCCCCCCCATTTTCCACTTCTTGATTAGAGTTTGAACACTGCTGATTGGCATTCTCAATTCCTTTCCTGTTTTGTACAGATCAACTACCTTTTCCCGCAGATCCTTTGACAATTCTTTTGCTTTCCCCATGACTCTTAGACTCTGTAAACTCTTTTGATCAGGGTAATTTGGGTAGTTTCTGTTGCCATTATGATTTAAAAGAGTATACACTGTTGATGATGTCTTCAGCCAAACACTAACCATGAGTGAAATATATTTTTGTGTGATCTATCATTCTCAATATCAAATATTCTCTAAAAAAAAAACAATGGGCAAGAAATCATAATTTCTGCTAGGGTATGTAATCTCTTATGAGCACAACTGTATAGATTTGTGTGTGTGATTTATATATGCACACACCCTTCAAAAAGTGTCCAAAGTAAAATCCAATATCAAAAACCATAAATAAGACAAAAACATTTGCGAAATCTTCTTCCTCCACTCCTCCTCCTATAATTCTAAAGTGTCAACTTTTAATTGGTAAAAGGGATCACCAATTGCTGCCATCCACCTCCACACATGGACATACACTACCAAATAAAAATTTCCACACTTTTTCAAGAATGGCAATCGTGCGTAAGAGCTCTATGATGTCAATCCACCTCTTCAATTAATCTGCCTTCAGATGTGACCAAATAATCTCTCCAACATATGTATAAGAAAAGCGAGGCCATACATAGTGATGCCACTTGGCCAGCTTAACTGTTAGCAGCTCAGATTTAGTGTGGGTGGGTTAAAAAATTGAAAATTACATTGCTTTTTTTTTTTTTTTTTTTTGTTACTTTGCTTTCTCAAGTGTGGAAGTTTTCATGCATGTTAAGCGACATTATTATTTAGATCTGGCAGCCTGTCTATATACAAAAAAAACAGACCTCCTGGGCTAGAGCCGAAGTCGAGGTCAGCCACCACAGTCTTTAAAAGTACAGCCACTTTACGTATTACAATGTTTAAAGCAGGCATTCCCTAAAAACTTTGTTCTCGGTCTGCTCCGACAGTTCATTGCTTTCAGAAATCAGTTAAGAACATAGCCAGCTTAGAGTGCAATACAAAGATGGACTCTACCTTCAGGGAAAGAATTGCCTTTTGTGTTGGGGCATCCGTTACTTCACTTGCTGGTTATTCTTCCTTGACAGTACTTTTCCTTTTAATTGAGGTCACCCATCCATTCGGAGAAGGAGAACTTGTACTGCATTTCCAATAGCCTATTGTACCCGGCTGACCAATTTGTGTGATGCACTGAAAGTGACCACACTGTGGGCAAGATCATTATAGTGAAGCAGACGGGCTGCTGCTCTTGACCCCGTACATTGAATCGCTCCTTGTGTTTGTTTTGCACAGTGTAAATAAAAGGCTCAAGAAGGCTAAGATGTATGTCGTTGCTTGTGGAGAGGAAACTAAAACCGCCAACTTTCTGGCTTTAATTCGTTCAAAGAATAAAAAAAAAGCTTACTGCCTTGTTAAAGTCAACGTGTCGGGTCATTAAAGTATTCAAATCAACTATACACCAAAGTTTAGACCTTGAGATTTCTAAAAATACTGTGCTCTTAGCCCCCCATTCACACTTGGGGAGAGCTTAGCTAGGTTATTATAGTAGGGTTTTTTTGTGCGTTGTACTTGCGTCTTGTAGTACAGGAGTAAAATTATGATTTTTGCCCCATAGCCTTTAAAAATGGGAGCGTCTGAAAATTGCAGGCCAAAACACGATTTTACTGCAAAGAAGCTCATGTACATTTCAAGCCTTAGGGTGTCTGCGCAGACACCCGCTATCCCATAGGGATGCATGTATGTCTGTATTTCATCCGCAAACGGATGGATGAAATACGGACATACTGTCCGCATGTGTGAAAGGGGCCTTATGTAGCGCATAGCCGTAACTGGTCTGGCTGTTTGTCCCAGGTTCCATTCCCTGACGGGCACATAACAACCAGGCACTTAGAATTTCCCAATCACTTGAGTCAGAGCAGGCTGTAGAGGTCTTTTTATGGCCTTTCTTTTTTGATATTAAGGTGGATAGGGTGAGCCTAAAGCCTCATACACACTTTTTTGTCCCATTCAACCTAGCGTGTTGAATGAAAAAAAAAACACATCTCTGATCGGAGGTGCTGTACTAACAATCCAATCCTGCAATTGGGTGAGCGTGCTGATAGGGAGTTGGTTGGCAGATCTTTTTCTGTCATGACCCTTTGACTGAAGCCAGCTATTCAGCTGGGTTGTCAGACCGGCTGCCGTAGACACGGGCCGAACATCAGCCGGTTTTTATTGAACCTGCCTATTCCGCCCAACATTCGGCCCAGTGTGTTTATAACCCAATAAACAAATGGATCCTGTTACTTTAAAGCATGTTATACAGCACAGTGATTGTGCTGTGTAATTTGTATGCCTGTTTCACCTGAAATACCTGGCTGATCCTGCTCTGTCTATGCCCTCCCCCTGTAAACTGACCATGGTTTATCATGGCTGCTGAGCCCTGACACTGTGGTCAGTTTACGTGCCACCATCATCCGTAGCTCTGCTCTCCCCACTACCCTCACTGCCTGTTGGCTCTTGCCAATGCCCACACCTCCCCCTACCCACTCCCTGCTGCTGACATAACTGTAGAAAATGCACACAATCCGCTTTGTTCTAAAGCGTCCTATGCTGTAGTGTCTGTTCTTTGCAAAAAATATGGCCATTACTATCTGATTTCAGGGCGCCGCTCAGGTGACTCGCTGCTCCCCCTTCTCCCCAGCTGACGTCTCAGCTCTCTCCTCCTCCTGACTGATGTCCACGCGGGATTCTCGGCCCCTCCTGCTCTAGCTGCCAGATCGGAAGAGTGCGTAGCGAGGAATCCACATGAGTGGTGCTGTAAAATAAGGTAGAAATGGGTATCTTTTTAACAAAGAACATACACGGCAGCCTAAGATGCTTTCTAACAGAGGGGGTTGTATGTAGATTATAAAGTGGCTTAAAGCAGAGTTCAACCCAAATGTGGAAGCTCCACTTATCTGCCTCCTCCCCTCTACCCCTGTTCCACATTTGGCACCCTTTTTGTGGGCAGCAGGGAGCAGGTACCTGTCAACAACAGGTGATCTACATAGTTTCCCACATGCAGTATCAGTCAGCTTTTGTACTCCATTTGCCTGTGTCCTGGATCCTTAGAGTGTGCATATATGGCAGGAGCACTAGACCAAAAGAGATGAGTTCATGTTAATTTATTGATATTGTGTAAAGACATCCAATGTATTTCGGGGGTCAAAGGAACCCCCCCTCCCCCCAATATAATGTAAACATTGTGACTAATAAAATCATGAGCCAAGCGTAAAGCATCATGGATAACATACATGTGTGTACATACATTTACATTATATTATGAAAACTGCTAACCCATATAGAATAAACTTATTCGCATTTAGCATGCCTATATATTAAAATACGAACACCCACCCAACTCCGAAAAACAAGGTGCATGTTTTTAGATGCATGTATGTGTACACACATGTATATGTATTTTATCTATAACAAGTTTTTCAGTCAAAGTTATTTTTATATTATGTCTTATAGTAACCCTAAAGAAGGTGAAGCCCTTTTGACCCCAAAACTCAATGGCTGTCTTTTAACACATAAGTAAATGAACACGGACTCTTTTCTCTCTTGCTCTGGTGCTCCTTCCATATATGCATGTCCTTTCCTGATAATCGGTAAGCCTGGTAAAACAGTAGGGTAACCTTGCCTGTTGTGAGCAGTCTAACCTGAGCCAGTGGGCTCTTGAAATATTTTTTGATCTCACTACCTTGTTTAAATTCATATCAAAGTTCCAGCTCCTGGAGAGCCCGGAACAGACCTGGCTAAACAATTGTTGCTCCTCCAAACTACAGGGAGGCCAAAAACAAAATTTCAGCCACTAATGGGGTGCTACATTTTTACATGACAGGTGACAACCAAACCAACACTCAGGTGTGGGTGGGCCAGTTGAGAATTAATATAATTTTTCATTTTGCGCATTGTGGTGGTTGAGGAAGTGCCTGATGAAATGTTCAGAGGTGAATGGTGGCTTACTTTGAGACGATTTACATAATACGCCTTGAGTTTTATGCCAAAACGGAGACAAAATTTCCTCCTTGGTCTCCAAAGACCTGAAACCTCGTGGTAGCGACAGACCATGTGACCTGGGCTGCCGAGGCATTTTGTTTGTAGTAGTATTTTATTCATGACATGCCAAAGGCACTTTTAAACACATAAAATTGTGATTTGTGGCAGTGCTTGCGTGCATTCTTTTGATGCATGTGAAGTGTGAATGTTAATGACAGATTTGCTTTAAACCCAGGAATGCCAGAATACAATTAAAGAAAAATCACATGGTTCTGATTAGTTTATTTTATTTTTTGCTGTTCCTACATTTACTGGATTAAACAATCAAATTCTTGTGTGAAGTTCCTCTTACTGATAACCAGCAAAATTGATTGTCTACCATCTAGACATGTAATGATCTATTTACTTACCGTATGTATTTTTATTTTTTTTTCTCTTTTGCTAGACTGTGAAATCATGGGCAACGCAGAAAGCCAAAATGTAGAGCAAGCGTTGTATGGTAAAGACCACCCCAGCCTTGGGCGTAAGCACACATCCCGCTCACTTAGAATTTCCAACAAAGCCTCTCGCCGCACTCGTCATGCGTCATCAGGAAAGCCGGTTCACCGAAATTCTGAGGTCAGCAATAGGTCAAGCAGCACTCCCAGCATCCCACAGTCTCTAGCAGAAAATGGCATGGAGCCATACACTCAGGATGCCAACCTGGATGACTACGATAGCCGAGGTTGGGTGGATATGGGCATGAGGCCGGTTTCCTATCACACCGATTCCTCTGTTACACCAAGTTTGAACAGCAGCACTGTCCTTACAGCGGCCTCCATGCAGAGCATGCAGGACTCTGAAGAAAGTAGGCTATACGGGAATGAATCTGCCTATTTTACAGATGGGAACAGTCGCTCTCAGCTATACATGACGGACGGGCCAAATCTCTTGGATGCTGCCAGTTTTAAGAAGAAACGTTCTAAATCTGCCGACATATGGCGAGAGGACAGCTTAGAATTCTCCCTCTCAGACCTGAGCCAAGAACACTTAACCAGTACTGAGGAAATTTTATGTTCCACCGAAGAAAAGGATTGCGATGAAACCATTCGAAATGATCCTGGAGACTCCTCTCAGCAACTGGACGCTTCCCAACGTGCCAACTCACTCAGTGACTTGTACCCACAGAAGAGCCCACACTCCGTCAATGGAGTCCCCAGGAATAAGTTCATGATTTACTGCAGAAATCTGGTTTCACATTCCCCTGAGTCTTTAAAATATAAACAGGCAACTCCTCCAGCTGATGAGCCACCATCATACAGCAACTATAACACCCTGCCTTGCCGGAAGTCCCATTGTCTCTCTGAAGGAGCCACTAACTTTAAGCTCAGCCACAGTAATAGCATGCATGGACGGAGAGCTAAAACAACTCAGGTAAAGGTTTTAAAGTTGTACCCTAAAATGTTTTTTACCGTTGCTATAAGGGTTACTTATTACTTTGGGTAAGCTAGGTAAATTATATTGCATATTTAGAAAACTTGAAAATTGGTTGATGTCCTTACATTTAAAGTATAACTAGACATGTTTGAAGTCCAGCCTGTTTGAAAAATCCATGGCTCCGTCTATAGCTACAGTCCAATGGAGATATGAGCATTGTCATCCAAGGTTCAAGAAGTATTTTTCCCAAGATTAAAAAGAAAGGGGATACGTCCTAATAAAAAAAACTAATGCAGCCACCGCATCTAGGACCCGATAAGGTGCAATATTTTAGATTTTTGGGTTTGAATACACTTTAATACTATCTCTAAATTCCACCCACTTAATACTATACTTGGGTTCTTAAAGTATCTGTGAACCCTTACCTTGTTAAACAACCCATTTAAGGTAAAACGTGTGTGTGTGTGTGTGTGTGTGTGTGTGTATATATATATATATTGAAATATACTTTTTACTTTTATATATTGTATATAACCTTGAAATGTTACAACCAAAAACCTAAATGGCTTTTATTTGGATTTTATCTGATAGACCATCACAAAGTGGCACTTAGTGGAAGGAAAATGATAAATGGTTTTAAAAATTTTGAAAATTTGTGAAAAGTGTGGAGTGCATTAGTATTCAGCCCCCTTTACACTGATACCCCTAACTAAAATCTAGTGGAACTAATTGCCTTCAGAAGTCAACTAATTAGTAAATAGAGTCCACCTGTGTGTAATTTAATCTCGGTATAAATGCAGCTGTTCTGCAAAGTCCTCAGAGGTTTGTTAGAGAACCTTGGTGAACCTTGGCCTTCATGATGCCATTTGATCACCCCAGACAGGTCAGTTGTGGATAAGTTTAACCACTTCAGCCCCAGAGGATTTGGCTGGCCAAAGACCAGAGCACTTTTTGCGATTCGTCACTGCCTTGCTTTGACAATTGTGTGGTTGTGCGACATGGCTCATAAGCAAAATTGACGTCCTTTTTTCCCCACAAATAGAGCTTTCTTTTGGTGGTATTTGATCACCTCTGCGGTTTTTATTTTTTGAGATATAAACAAAAAAAGAGCGACAATTGTGAAAAAACACATTATTTTTAATATAATCTCCCCAAAAATATTTAAAAAGCAAAAGCTATAGCGTCTACAAATTGTGGATAGTTTTATGGCACTTTTATTATTTTTTTTATTTTTTTTCTAGTAATGGCGGCGATCAGGGTTTTTTTTTTTTTTTTTATTATTTTTTTTTTATCGTGACTGCAACATTATGGTGGACACATTGGACACTTTTGGCGCTATTTTGGGACCATTCACATTTATAAAGCCATCAGTGTGATTATAAATGCATTGATTACTGTGTAAATGTGACTGGCAGTGAAAGGGTTAACACTAGGTGGCGCTGTAGATGTTAAGTATGCCCTAGGGAGTTATTCTAACTGTGTGGGGGGGCTTGGCTGTGTGTGACACGTCGCTGAGCAGCACTTCCGATCACAGGGAGTGCTTATCAGTGACACCGTCACTAGGCAGAATGGGGAGATGCTTGTTTACATTAGCATCTCCCCCTTCATCCTCTCAGTGAGGTGATCGCAGGTATGCCTGTGGACATAGAGTCCGCAGGACCCGCTGTCTGACTCGTGGAGCTCGCGGCGGGCACGCACCCGCTAGCCAGGAATCGCGTACAAGAACATGATTTCGTGCAGCGGAGCCAGCCTGCCACAGTAAAACTGCGGTGGCTGGGCCGCAATCGGTTAAAGCCATGGTTAGGTTATAAAACAACATATATAGTCCACAGCTCAGGTGGGAGAAGCTATCCACAAATCTGGCCTTTATGGAAGAGTGGTAAGACGAAAGTAATTGTTGAAAGAAAGCCATATGAAGTCCCATTTGCAGTTTGTAAGAAGCCATGTGGGGGACACAGCAAACATGTGGAAGAAGGTGCTCTGGTCAAATGACTTTTGACAACTTTTTGGTCTAAAGGCAAAACGCAATTTGTGCGCAGAAAACCAATGCTGCACATCACCCTGAGCACACCATCCCCACAGTGAAACATGGTGGTGGCAGCATCATGTTGTGGGGATGCTTTTTATCAGCAAAGACAGGGACGCTGGTTGGAGTTGATGGGAAGATGGAGACGGAGCCAAATACAGGACAATCTTAGAAGAAAACATTCTGCAAAAGACTTGAGACTGGGGCATAGGTTCACCTTCCAGCAGGACAACAACCTTAAACATACAGTCAGAGCCTCAATTAAATGGTTTAGATCAAAGCATATTCATGTGTTAGAATGGCCCAGTCAAAGTCCAGACCTAAATCCAATTGAAAATCTGTGGCAAGACTTGAAAATTTCTGTTCACAGACGCTCTCCATCCAATCTGACAGAGCTTGAGCTATTTTGCAAAGAAGGAGCAAACATGTCACTCTCTAGATGTGCAAAGCTGGTAGAGACATCCCCAAAAAGATTTTCAGCTGTAATTGCAGTGAAAGGAAGTTCTACAAAGTATTGACTCAGGAGGGCTGAATACAAATGCACCCCACACTTTTCAGATTCTTATTTGTAAAAAAAATTTACAACTATTTATCATCATTTTCCTTCCACTTCACAATTAAGTGCCACTTTGTGGCACCCAATAAAATAAGTTTGCATTTTTGGTTGTAACATGACAAATGTGGAAAATTTCAAAGGGAATGAATACTTTTTCAAGGCACTGTATATTTCTGTCACATACAAATATATAAGTCTGATATAAACTGACATTGGTTGTTACTACACACAACATTTCACTCTTATCTCCACGAGCAAACTGTACGGGACTGGTATCACCGATGGGCGAGGTTGAATTTTTTAAATATATATTGTTTGATTTATATTAGTTATACCTGCATTTCCAATTCCGGCTCCATAAGCCTGACAGATGTTGAGGAGTGCACGTCTAGTGCTCTGTGGGTCGTTTGCTTTGAGTGTGGTTAGCTCTGTAATCTGTTGAAGAAAACTTAGATTTTTCTTGAACAGATTGTCGATTCTGCAACAACCTTCAGCAAGCTGTCAGTTAACTTGGTGATCTTATTCCTCTAGGAAATCACTTGAGTTATATAAAAAGGCGATCCTTGTCAGGGGTCTCAGGTATAGTGATTGGCAATCTTGGTTGATTGCATAGACTTAATCCCGTTTAACTCATAATTGTTATAGCCTCTCTTCTTCAGGGACTTCCGGCATAATTTGAATGCAACATAATTGGGTTAGACTATGCCAGTGAATCCATTTCCCTAATTGGCGTGCCTTCAGTTACTTCTAAACTTCTAATCTGGTTTAATGGTCTACAAAATACAGAGTCTCCACTATAAAGACCAGTAATCGTAAAGTTATAGTCCTGACCAGAACTTTTTTTTTTTTTTTTCTCAAAGCATAGGTGTAGGTACTCCCCTTTCCAAGTCACCCCTTGTCTTTGACCCTACCTATCTCCAAGCACCGTTCCTTGGTTCCACTCCCTACCCACCTCCCAGCACTGCTCATTTTGGAAAATGTAGAAACAAGTATCATTTGTATGGAATTTAATAACAAAGCAGTAAAATCGATCCCCTACAGCCCACAATAGATCTCCCCCCCCCCCCCCCCCCAGCAATAATAGAATAATAGACCACCCCCTTAGCAACAGCGCACCACTTGCAACAATAGAGCCCCCTGGCAGCAACAGCAAATCTCCCTGCAGCCAGCATCAATAGACCCCTCCCTCAATAGTAGATCACTCCTAGCAACAACTGGCTGCCAGGTAACATAAGACTTGCCCCCCCCCCAGCAACAATAGATCATCCCAGTGACAACAGATCCCTCTATGCCCAGCACCAATAGACCCTCCAGCACCCGTTGCCATTACATACATTCAGTGCTGGAGGTGCCAGATCTGCGTTCCGCTGCATTCCCACTCAAAAAAAGCCCTGGGGTATGTCCCAGATTTCTAATCTGAATCTAATTTGTTGGGGGGGGGGGGGGGGGACTTAAACATAGCTGACTTCCTGCTCTTGCCAATCTCAAGCTAGATTTCTGTTTTAGCCTATGGACTCGATGAGAGAAAATGATTGATTTTATTCCTCCATCCATGCTAAATATCGTGGATGGGGGAATCTGTAGTGCCGGCTATTGTATTCAAGCAGCTGCAGCACCCGTGGCTGCCTAAATACATGAATGGTGATTGCATCTGCTAGGGTGCAGTCACTGTTCAGCCAACAGTTGCATGCCAAGCTCCTTCAATGTTTCACTTTAGTTTTGTTGACCCAGGTGTTGCTGTCAGGGCCACTCACCGCTTGAATTTTGCCCGATTTCAGCAGGATATTTGAGGCATGTTTGGGCGTTTTAGGTAAAGGCTACTTTTGATAAGCTATTATTAGAATAAAATGACTAATAACCGTAGAATAACTGTATGGAAATATATAGAAAACTATATAGAAACTGTAAAGGCAATACCAAATAACTTTAGTTATTGGAACTTTTCTTGTCTGTAAAAACCTCTTAATATGTATTTCAAGGCAAGACAAAAAAAGTTTCTAAAACACATGCACATATCCCCCTGTTTGGTCCCTTTAAACACCATGCCAATAGAGAAAATAAGTGTTACTAAACCCACAATAGTAAAATCAGCCTCTAACATGGACGGCACAGTGGTGTAGTAGGTAGCACTCTCACCTAATGGTAAAAAGGGTCGCTGGTTCGAATCCCAACCATGACACTATCTGCCTGCATTTTGTATGACCTGGTTTCCTCCGGGTACTCCGGTTTCCTCCCACACTCCAAAGACATGCTGATAGTTAATTGGCTTCTGTCTAAATTGGCCCCAGTATATGAATTATGAATTGCAGACCTTAGATTGTAAGCAGAGCCCACCCACTAGTGAAATAATATTCGCTATTGTCTTCCTGCTTCTCCTCCCAGCCAATCGGGACAGGAAGCGGGTCTTAAGACCGGATTGGCTGGGAGGAGGAAACGGCATCCACTGCTGCTCATTGACTTCTGTCAAATAGCTGGATGAAAATTTTGTCTACTCTCCATTGAACCAACTAAATTTCGATTCCCTCCACGACCAGCTTTCGTATAGATTTTACTAATGTTTGTCATGCTGATTGCTATTCACACTACCATAAAGTCTTTCGGTGCTGCAAGATACATTGTGGCAAGCAAACTAAACGTTGTGTCTGTGTTTGCTTAAAAAACGAAACGGGTTAATGGCATCAACAAGCAAATATTTACCAATGCTTTAAATCTTCACCTTTTACTTGACCCTCAAGCTATGTGAACACCTTTTGTGGTGTGTTACTCTGTGAATAGGTCCCCTAGTACACTAAATTGCATAAAAAAAGTGTACTTTGTTTTTTGCTGCCTGTCAAAAAAAAATAAAATAAAATGCACAGCATGCCTTGAGGCACCTTCCTCTGCCAATGGCCAAGGCTGTATCTACACCCATGCTCCCATTTTTCAGGTTTCCTCCCACTGTCCAATATGCCCCTTCTTATTGGACCAGTGTGAAACACGCAGACCACATGAGCACCATCTGATCGCAGTGGATTACTGCGCCCTGTTAGGCAGAGAGTGCCTAAATTTGCCTAACCGTCCCCCTGGTAAGCAGGGAAAACCAACAACTATGCACTCTCTAGCACCTACCTAGGAGGGATATATCTATATCTATATATATATTCGGCTCAAGTCGTATTGTTGAATGTTATTAAAAATTAGCTGTCCTTTTGAATCTGCAGCCACCGTAATTTTCTGTAAAATGCAATATGGCTACCTGGAGTTGTGTACACAGATACACAGAATGTGTACAGAACACTCCCCAGAAACATCATGTCCTGTTTGTGTGGCTCGCTCGTTTTCCCAGAAGTCTTCACTAAGATGCAAGTCAAATGTCAGGCATCCCCTCGGACAAAAATTAAATTTTTTGGTGAAATGCTCCCAATAAGAAATCACGTCTAAAAGAATGCAAACCCTGCAACTTTACTCATTAGAGCCCTGCAAGGGCAGCTGATTGAGAATTATGAAACCACTCCCATTAGATTCACTTGCCACATGGACAAGAGTAGGAATCTGCAACAAAGTTTGTTAAAATCCTTGTTATGTATATAGATCACTCAGAGGGGAACATTTGTTTTCTCAACAAATGTGGGGTTGCTCTTTAAGCTGGCCACGCATGGATTGAAATTTGTCTGGTTCAGCAGGGACAGACCGAATTACGGGCACTGTGATAGTTCAAAAGTCGATCTACCAATCGGCTTCTGTACAACTGCCCTGTTGGGTTTGTCGTGCTCGATCAGTGTCTCCAGATTATAGCCGGCAGCACTGATCAGTGTATTCTGATGGCAGGGAAGCTTCCCCCACTGTCAGAGTACAATAGCTCAGTGGGAGGATTCCTCCATCCACCTTGAATACGTGAATGGGGGAATTTAGTTTTTTTTTTTTTTTATTCAAAACTGATGGTTGAATGAATTAAAAAGAAATATGTATGGGCTGTCTTAAAGTCTGGAAAGGGAAGTAGCTCTTTCAGAATTTTTTTGGGATGGTAGGGTTTGAGAAGGGGTTTTAAGAAGTAGAATGGATATTTAAAGCAAAATGCAAAGCACAAGTCACTTTTATAAATCTAGAACATCTCCTGCCTACGTTATAGAGATGAGACTGGGCATGTACTGTAGCCACTAAAATGAAAAAGAAAGCATGAAGGTCTCAGAACACGGAACATCACAGCATTAAGAAGGTTAACCGCAAAGCAGTTGTGAAAGAGCTTCTCACTTTAATGACAATATACGTTTCTGGTTAGTCACATGGGGACATTTTGTGCATCTTCTCCATATGAAAGGTTTGGAGTAAATATTCACAGATGGAGATCTGTTCCTCTCTCCTTTTATGTCTCATCATAGCATTCTGGACTTCAAAAACATTGGTATAAAAATGTTCTGCACACAGCCCCTGCTGCCTTTTTATTGTGCCTGAAGGACACTTGCATGTATGGTAATCTATTTTCGCTACACACAGTACAGTACGACTTCTCTTGGCCATAGCAGTAATTCGAAGGTATGTTCATGTTAAAGATCTCCAAAGCAGCAGAGATCTGACCCTTTAACATAACATGGGACAGGTATATCATTCACTAATAAGTTAGCTGCAAAAGTGTTTGTTTAAAAAACAAACAAAAAAAAAAACACTATCCCGTGCTTTAATACAGCCATGCCAAACCGAAATGAGAGGAATTAAAATGGAATTTCAGTTTAAAAAATAAATCCGTCAGTAGCCAGGCCCATTTAAAAAAAAAAGGGCAGTTTTTGTTGCAATACTTTCTTCCTCTTCATTGCTGTCTTATGCCGACTCCAAGTCCAATGCTGCTCCATTTCTAGGTTGATTGACAGCTGGCTTCATTCAACTCTTTTCCTGTGAGCCGCCCCCCCCCCCCCCCCCCCCCCCTCCAGCGGTCATAATCCCAGGTAGCAAGCAATTTAGCTGCAAGTTTGAAAATTGCTTTCTAAGCTATTGTTAGACTTGCCAGTCTTCAAGTTTTTTTTTTGCACAATTGCAGCAGTCCGCATTGCTTGACTTCAGATCATCTTTTTTTGCAAACTTTCTGCAAGTCTGCTGCAAGTTTCATTAAGTTGTTCAATAGTCATCCCACCACAGGGGGCACTGTAGCTGAATTTTGAAAAGTGTCTACTAGAACTTGTGTTTCAAGTGCCTGTCAAGTGTTCAACTTGCCAGTTAAAATGTTCAGCAAGTTAACAAACGAGACTTACAATTTAACACTGCTACAAATTTGTGGCAAGTTGTCCTTGCTCTCTGGGAACACACCCCAGGGGGTGCACTACCACATTGGCTTAATATCGGCACCATTCTTTTAAATCTTCATCCACTGTTGCTGAAGAAAGCGAACCCCAAGATGCTCATGTTTGACCAGAAGACAGCATGATTCAATTGGGTAGAGCAGGGTTTCCAAACTCTCTAAGCAAAGTACGGTTTACTGTCCTTCAGGCTTTAGGGGAGGCCGGACTGTGGCCAGTGGGAGTAAAATAAAATGACTTGGCATCCATGCCCCATCATTGCTTTTAATGCAAGAAATGGTGCCCCATTGTTGGTATCAATGGGAAGAATTGTGCCACATTGATTTCAGTAGGGGGAATGGTGCCCCATGATTAGGTTCAGTTGGTAGAATAGTGCCCCAAAGGCCAGATAAAGGCAAGCAATTGGCCACCTTCGTCCCCAGGCTGCAATTTGGAGACCACTGGGGTAGAGCGAGTCTTTTTTTTTTTTTTTTAACAACTGCTTAATAAGCTGTTTAGAGACGTAGTGGTTTCTTCAATGAAAGGCGAAAGAGTGCCCACTGGATGACCTCAATGGCATACCTACCCTCCCCTTTAACCTCACCAATCCCAAAATCAAGTATACCAACTTTACCATAGGCATCTAAACATCAAGTCCTCACCGAGCAAGACTTGTAGATTTGCATTAAGGGAAGTAATGCACAACTCATGCAAAGCAGGTAGCAAACTGCAATTTTTAATGGTCAAATATGGCTGTTCTATGTACATAAAAATAACTTTAATCTACACA